>NC_083746.1:1045000-1400000 GCF_033458585.1 Syngnathus typhle
ATTTATTTATTTATTTATTTATTTATTTATTTATTTATTTATTTATTTATTTATTTATTTATTTCCAAACGAATTCTTGTAATTTCCTAATGCAAAGGAGCGAGCGTGTGCGCGCATTGTCGTCCCCCCGCGTACGCACGCACGCACGCACGCACGCACGCACGCACTCAAGCCTCGGTCCGCAAGGCGTGTCGGATAAAAGCTTTTGTCTAAATGCACACGAGTGTGAAAGGAAGTGAGGAGGGTGGCGAGCGTGCATTTGGGCAGGATGTGCACCATTATCGACAGTCATTACCGACAAATCGTTGCCGCTGATCACAATCAGCACAAGAAAAAGAAAAAGAGAAAAAGAAGAAGATGAACAAAAACGAGTGCGGTGATGAGGACGAGCCGTGTTAAGGAAGGAAACTTTTTCTGCTCCCTTTGCTCAGCCCTTGGCCAAATGGACACACGAGCTATTTGATCTGGCAACAGTCTGACTTTCCAGATCCAATTACAAGCTTTTGCAGAAGATGTGCACTGGGAGAACAATCATGCCACGGGGGAGAAGGAAATGCTCGCAAGTCATCCAGTCCTATTGACGTGCGCCACTTATGAGCTCTAATATCAATAGTGGCGTGGCGCGTAATTGGCTTGGGGCTATTTTAAGGCTTCGGACAGACTCGGAGCGACGGGCAGCAGGGGAAATATACGAGCGGCCGGCCGGCCGGCTGTGGGCTGCAAATGATTACTGTCTGAGCACAGCGCAGTGGAATCGTGCTACACTAACAATGCTCACGGGTCAATGTGACCCACAGTTAATTTGTTTCTTTACTACAGAAAAAAAAAAATGCTCTTGGGCCAATGCGACCTGCGACTAATTTGTTACTTTAATACACGCAAAGTACTCAGGGGTGAATGTGACCCAGTTTATTTGTTTCTTTTATACAGTAAACACGCTTATGGGTCAATGTGACCCACTGTCATTTCTTTTTATAGGCTACGGCTAAAAAAAATGCTTATGGGTCAATGTGACTTAGCTGATTAGTTTATTTTGGATAACAAAAATGTTCCATATGATCTGCTGCTAATTGTTGCCAAGAAAAAATGCTCATTTGACCCCACCCCAAAATTCGCATGGGTCGGCTTTTAGCATTTATTTTCCATCCAACAAACATAAGCCGGACGGGCTGGTGTCTGTGACTAGATGCGTTTAAAGCCATTCGAATGAGGTGCGATCAAGCTCCCATCCTTCCAACGTCTCGACAAAATTTCAGAAGTCAAATCATCAAGCCATTTCGACCCACAACAAAACAGCAGGGTATAACGAAGGCAACGTGTACTGTAGATATGCGGATACATTTGATCTTCCATTCCCAAGTAAAGTCCGGAGCATGCACGCAACGAACGCAACGCATGCATCCATGCATGCATCCGTGCATCCCCGTGTCCTTCTATTTGCAACTGCACTGATGCTCACCCGAGCAGTTCCAGCCGGTGGGCGTCTGGCAGTCGCTGAGGGAAGACGGGAAGGCGCGCAATTGCTCCACGGGCCAAGTGGCGAGGAAGGAGAGGAGCGTGATCCGAAGCCAGCCTCCTCCGCTGGCGCCGCTCCAGCGACGCGGCCGTCCGAGCTCAGCCACCGCCGTTGCCGCGCGACGCACCATCGTCGCCGCTCACTGGCCGCTGTCGCTGCCGCCCCGGTGGCGGCGGCGGCACCACCGAGAGACGCGCGCCGACGACGACAGCGACTCCGATCCCGTCTGCTTCCGCGGGGCGCTCACACGCCGACTGCGGAGCATTTTCCAAACGACGCCGCCGCGCGCCCCATGTAACAGACCCCTTGTTTTTCCTTGCCCAGAGACCGATCACCTGCCAACCGGGGAAGCGACCTGTTTAGGGTTCGCTTCGGGGCGGAAAAGTTATCCGAGGAAGGATGATGCTCGCAGGCAAGGAAGGAAGGAAGGAGGGCAGGGAAGAGATGCGATGGGTGGATGGGGGGAAGAGTGATTCCACACACAAAAAGAGGCCACACGATTGTAGAAGTGATGTGGATGTGGAGGAGAGAATCCAATGCACTGAGATTGGAAGAACAATAAAATCCACGGGTGGAAGAAGAACGCTGCTGTCCTGCGTGGATGCTGGCTGCACGCGTTCTGACTTTGGCGGACGACTCGATGATGCGCTCTCTCTCTCTCTCTCTCTCTCGCTCGCTCTCTCTCGCTCTCTCTCTCTCTCGCTCTCTCTCTCTCGCCCCCCCCCCTCCACTTTGGCCACATATAATCAGATTTCTAATTCAAATCATAAGGAGAAACTGATATGATTAATTTCAAATGTTGCTTAGCAGCGCCCACACGGAAAGTTGACCACATTATAATTATTTTTATTTTATTTATTATTTTATTAGCGTCAGAAGCGCTTGCCAGTCTCGTACCAATCCAGATTCAGAACTTTCCTCCCTCCGGTTTTTCCATTTGAAAGGCTTGCCAGACTTTGCAGCTGATTCCTCGTGGCGGATTCAGCAAGAAAAAAGATGCTTTTGTTGTATGTTGTCTCAAAGTACATGAGCAACCACAAACCGCCTTAAGGGGAAAGATCATGGAAATATCAGCAGGCTCAACTTTTGTTGAAAAGAAGCGTGAAACATGTTTCGACCATGACTTGAGGGAGAGGTGCTTTTTTTATCATTATTTTTATTGACTTGACCTTCAATAAGTAGGACAAAACCTTGTGATGTTAGTGATCCAAAGAAAGAAAAGATCTGTGCTCCGAATCAACTGCTGCCACACACGTGACTGCAGAAATCTAGAAAAGTTTGAGTCCAAAGTCAGGCTGTGAATCTTTTTCTTTTTTAAGTGAGCAAATTAGAAGGCATGTGGCTGGAAAAGCCCTTATAAAAAAGACACAAAGGAGCGTCTGTTGGGGCCCGTCACGGCTAAAAGACGCTTCGCCTCATGATGCCAACTAAGAGAGGTCCGTAAATAATTACTGATCTTCATCTTCCGCAGATCATTTCACGTGATTGATCTTAGCTAGCGGCTGGAAGGGAGGGTAACGCCGCGTTCCATCTAGGGCAGCCAATTGTTAACGCACACGGACAAATGGTTTGCTAATTGTCGGCATGCTCCAAGCGCGGTTAACTAATAGCTCGCTTGGTTTTTCTCGTTTTCGTCCAATTGCAGGTCATTTGGGGTCCGATTTGAAATGCGGTTGAATGAAATTCCACAAAACCATTTTTGTACTGTAGGTGCTAAGTTTAGTCTGGGTCGTTCACGGAAATGATTGTTCATGCTCGCTGGCCCAAAGTCTCTGTGATTGCTAAAAGTACCGACAACAGACACACTCGTCAGCGCATGTTGCATGGACAATTGTGTTGAGCCGTTCAATTATTCAACACAAACAAAGTTTGCTTGACTGGCTTAAAGCAGCTGACATAGTGGCCAGCTTCCCCGCACAAATGGACAGATGCATGATGGTCCATCACTCAAAGCATTTGTCATAATGATCTTCTTTTTTTTTAATCAGCCAAATAATCGGTGAGTCCAAAAATCCACCCAAACAATGTGTGACAAAAAGAAACGAAAATATCTCTAGAAACCAATGGCAGAAAAAGTGCAAAAAGAAATGTTTGGACATATAAAGCAGTTTTCAAAAGGTTCAAGTTTGTCATGTTTTCTGATTGTGCCTTTTCCCACAAGTGCGCTCAGGCCCGAAAAGTGCTCTGCGTGTTTTTCTTTTCTTTTCCTCAGACACAATCCTGGAAGTATATATGTTTGTGGAAAGACGAGTCCCGCCTGGGCGTTTCTACTTTTCATTGGTATGTTTAGCCCCAATTTGCCGCACCATCTGGATGTTATCACTCGTCGTTTTAGCGAGGAATGTTTCCAAAAGGGTGAACAACAATCAAATATTGACTTTCAGCGCAACTATAAGAATTGCCGTCAAGTTTGGAACTTGGCCATGATTTACGTGACTTTTAAAAAGTGAGCAAAGTGTGGGCGCCGGTGCCCAAGGCCAAAGGCTAATTACATTTGTGACTTTCTGAAATGTACACCGTCTCCTGAGAGAACATTCTGCCGCAACACTCGAGCCCCTATCGTATATCCGCTTATTGATTTTTTTTTACTTCATAATTTCACCCATGCATTAATAAATCATCATTTTTCGGGGAGGGGGGGAATGTCTGTTCCGGCAGTGTCGCGGGAATCATTTCGCACATATATGACCGATGAAGTTGAAAGGTTAGAGTGCACACGGAACACTTGTGTGTGCGTGTGTATCGTCTGTGTTGATTGGTGGCTTGCATTCCACGCCGAAATGTTCTTGTAGAGTTGGAGCATACTATCATCCCAAAACATATCAAATGCTTTCATGCTTTTCCCTTTGTCGTCATGATAGTGAAAGCCGTACTGTACTTGAAAAAATCGATATGGATCATGTTTTGTTTTTATGGCCTTCCGCAGAAAATACGTAAGTCCCTCTTACTTTTCATTGTGGAAAATAATATACGCATACGGTGTAATCATCCAGCTTTTGAGTGTGTGTAATCACTCAAAGGCACTTGTCAAAGCACTGATAAGACTCATGCCTGATTTGTGGAGGAGGGAGGGAGGGAGGGAGGGGCCCCTCCCCTCCCCACCCCTCCCACTTGAGCGGCTGCTGTACTTATTTCTCATTTTCTCAGGTTGTGTAACTAAAAAGTTGTGCCCTCGTATCCAAAAAAACGTGTCATGATCCAAAAAGCTCACAAGAGGATTGATTTCATCAGTTTAGAAAGCAAACCATTTACTCTTCAAACGGCTCCGTTTGAGGAGGGGCGAAAAAGCAAATGCGTGCAATACAATTTTCATTTTGGCAGAATAAAACCACGCTTTGATGAATGTCTCCTTGAGTCAATTTTTGCATTCCGCAGACTTTCCAACACTAAACGTAGCTGTTTCTTTTTGAATCATTGATGATTTGTCTTTATTTCGAACGGATTTAAAACAGAAAAGGAGGAAAAAATGAATATGGATAAAATACAATAAATAACGCTGCCAGACTTACATCACAAAAACACAAAAGGATTTAGTGGTAGAAAAAAAAAAAGAAAAGCATTCACGTCTTGCCACTTTCTAGCATCACAAAACGACCTCAGCCCAAATAAAAAAAAAATAAAAATCTTGTTTCATCCTTTTACTCCGCAAGTCAATGAAAGTGACTTAAAAAGTGCTTCCAGCTGAAAGGATGCTGGAAGGAATGAAACGTTTTGTTTCCCCTCTTAACCACACATGGTAAGCAATAGATTCACCCCGAGGGCCCGAGCCTGCGGCAAAGGCGGAGGAGGGAGGGAAGCCAACTCGCAAGGCGCCGCTCTCGCTCACGCCGGCCCAAAACATGAAAGAATGATCCGTGGCTCTTCGAAAATTCAGCCCGCGGTGCCGTCGTTGAAAGCAAACGCGAGTTGGGGCAACAACAGCCCAAAATGCTGACTGATGATCCCCATCGCTGGCTGCGTGCAAACAAGTCGGGAACGCTCCTCGCTCCGTACTCCAAATGACCATGGCCACAACAACAAAGTGGGAAAGTAGCAGTGAGCCATGAGTGGAGTCACAACGAACGACACCTGCCGTCATCGCGTACGGCGGGCCTAATTCCGTGCGCAAATGTGCATTTCCAAAACAAAGCCGTTGTGTGAGACCATCGGCAACTCAAACGCTAACGTTCAGTACATCTGGAGGCAGCCGGTAATCAAAACGGGAAAAAAAAGTTGGAGATGAAGAGAAGCAGACCTCCAGGACCTCGGTGGCAATCAGCGTCTCGCTTTGAAGCTCCGACTCGCTCGCTCGCTCGCCTTCTTCCTTTTGTTCCTCGGAGGCAAAGTGCGCCCACGCTGCTCTTGTTTCATTGATTGGTGCTGATTAGCCTCAAGTTGGCGTCGATGCCCTTTAAAAAAAAAACGAAAAAAACTCACATCCAAAATGAAAGCACGACTACCTTGCACACAAAAATTGTATTTCAGACACCATTTTGATGGCAAGAGTTTTGCAGAAACGGCTGCTCGCCTGTCACCGCCCGTAACGCCGCCCGCCCGCCGTATGGTTCAAACGACGGCTTGTATCTTGGAAAGCTTGCAAGTCGGGCCTCAGATCCCAAGAACAAATGTGGGGCACCCCCAGCGGGCCTCTTACCTCCTCCCTGACATTTATACGCTATCTTGTTGTTTTGCCATAAACTTTGCACGTGCCATTTTCACACGTTGTATTTGTAAATGTCAAGCCCGTCCGTCATGTATCATCTACGTATAGGTTGAATCGATAGTGTGCATGAGAAAAATGCCTTGGCCCTCATACCTGCGTAGAAAAGACGAAAAAGGGAAAACTGTTCCCGTCCGGCGGAGAAGCAGCGCTAATTTGGAGTCACGGATCGTCCTTAAGCAGATGATCCTTTCCCAGCATGAAAGTTTCGCTTTTCCGCTTGTCTTTGCCAAAAATGATTAGCGAGTCTTTGTCATCGATTTGGGCCGCCGCGGGTTCTGCACGTGGAATTTGGGGGGAGACGGTTGAGCCGTCGAGACCTGCCGTCAAACAGTTGACGGTTATAGACGTCATATCTATGAACTGGGTTGGCAGTGAATGAGTTAAGAAGTGGACTATTAGGATGGTGGTCATGTCTTCAGTCTTGTTTTGGCGCCACGGCTGTGCTCTGCTCTGCTCTGATTGAAGAGCAACACACCAGGGCCTCCAGTGAGTAAATCATTGTTGCCTTGTTGTAAAACGAGCCGGTTGAGCAAACAAATGAATCAAATGTGTTTGCCGTGCACCTCCTGGGTACACGGGATAACGCGCTCGCCGCTCTTTCATTCATCTTTTGCGTTGCCGTGGCGACCCTCCCAAACAAGGCCCACCTGACATGCACACGGCAAAACATATGAAACAAACACACTGTTGTTTGGGCCGCTACGGATTCCATGGTGGACGGTTGGGGAGAACGTTGAACCATCAAGACCTAGCGTCAAACAATGAACTCACACAGTGCCATTGACGATTATCGACGTAGTATCATGGATGTTTCCTGCATGTCCCGTTGAGAGAATCCATTTTTTGCAAGCAGCTTTGAAGGTTCCACGTGACCAAATGAAGCAATCAGCACGGATCAAACAGCGCCTAGGCCAATGTGTTGAAGTAAGCGCTCCCTCCATTCAGTTGAAATGACAAGTCGCTGGCCTTCTTCTTGTCCAAAGGTTAGGCGACTTAGTCCGTCCGCTGACATTTCTGGAGGCTCAGTCAATTAAGGGCGCGTTATCACCCCGCTGAATGATGTTGTTTTTCCACAGTTATTGTAATAGCCTTGATGCCGTGGCCTCCCATGGGGGTTGGCGGGCTCGGGCGTCCGTCCGCACGTGACTTCCCACCATCGCCGGTTCCCAACTCGACGACGCCATATGCGACTTTGAATTCTCACTGAAGTCGTATCTCTGAACCCAGAGCAGAGATGCCGCTCGGAGCCTATAAATATCGCTGCATGGGATCAGAAAAGCCAACCTGAATAAAAGATTAAAGGCAAGCGAAAAAAATAAATAAAAAAGAACACCTGAGTCATGTCAAGGCTTGTGAGCAACTCGGCTTCCAGTTCAAGTCGAGCGTGAGAACCTTCCGCAGAGATGGATGAAATGGTTTCCTCCCTTTTGCCGTTATCTAACATGATAATCGCAAAGGTCTTAATTGGATGCGGTGGGATCAGAAATATTTGAACGTACATTTGGATTATTTGGAGTGTGTGAACGCTTCTTCGACAAGTGTGCATTTCAAGGGCACCATTCGGCGCTATAATTGTCACGGCATGAAAACAAAAATAACGACATAGTCTTTGCATCATTTGGCAGCTATCAATTGTGTCGCTAGCTTTGGATTGTCATCCCAAACAAAAAGCTTCCTGGCCGCAAGCACACTGAGCACCTTTCCGCTCTTGTCAGCTTGATTTAAATTTCCGCCAACGTCTCAAATGAAGCAATTCGACGGTGGCCCCCAAGGACACGGAGGCTACATCATTTTCCTTTCGGGTAATTATTGTAAGCGCTGAGCTGAGGAGCTGAAATGCTTCTTAAATCTTCTCATCTGGGAGCGAAGGGAGGGAGGGACGGTGCTGACCTGCGGGCCTCCTGAAGCGGCTCCTGATGGCGGCCCGGCCGGCTAATTGCTTAGCTTGCCCGGTTCATTCTGCACGCGTTATGATTTGCCCAGTCCAGCCGGTGGGGAAAGGGACAATAATTAAAAACTGGAACTGAAAGCGGATTTTGCAAAGAGGCTCAAATGGAGGAGGAGGAGGAGGAGGAGGAGGAGAGTCGTGACTGTTTCCATGACTGTCCTGTCCGAGCACCGAGCTTGACCATTTCATGGCCGCTCAAATTGTAAGTTCTTTTCAGTGTAATATTTTGTTGGATACAAGCCACCCTTTTATCCATACACTAAATATAAATGTACTATTTATTTAGTTCATGAATTTCTCCATATTTCCCACCTGCAAAAGGACTAAAACTTCCGATTAAACAACTCTGATGAAATGAAACCAAGGGAGCAAGTAAAAAGCACAACAGAAGCAAGGAAATAAGAAAAGAAGAGCAAGTGTCGTCTTAGCTGAGAAAAGCAGCACACCTGTTGAACAGGTTGGACGTACGTAGGTATCTTGGATGCACAGGCCCGCTCGCCACTCGTAATCAAATACCTCAATGAGCTGATTACATGTTTCCCCATTTGGAAATTTCATTACTACTCCCATAATTGGATTCCAAATGTAATTAGGTTTTTTTTTTCCCTGCACTAAACAGCCAGAGGATGGAGGCTGAATGTAAAGAGTGCATGTGAAAAGGTCCTCCTTTGACTTTTTGACACCTGATGAGAATTTCCAAGTATGCGCTACCTGAGTTTTGTTTTCAGGCTAACGTCAAGCAAGAAGATTTCTATTTTGTTTCACCAAGCTGCTCTTGGGTGGGCAACAATAGCGGCTAGCTGAAGAACGTTTGAGGGAGGAACCCCAAAAAGCCATTTGTGTGGAGCCATCCAAATTTGCTGAGCATCAAATATTCCCTTTGGAGACAAAGGCTATTTGGAAAGGAGCGCACCTCCTGACTCACGTGACGTGCCAACACAGTGTGCTTGTTGAACTTCAAAAAGGAAACGATTGCCTCCGGCGACCCACCGGCGCAAGAAGCCCAGCAAAATATGCTCTTCAGTTTAGATGTTTGCCTGAAACTTGCCCCTTCATTTTCTTTGATTAGAAGGGTTTCTTTTTTCTGGCTTCCCGTGCAAGTCCTTGTTGGCGTTTTTGTGCGTGTTTCAGGCCCAGTCCAGCTGCAATTGGACTCGGTCGGTCGGTCGGGTGTGCGTGTTGTGCATCTGAATGCTTGACTTTGTTGATGGAGGCACTGTGGCATTCTCACACGCTCACGTTACGGAGGAGGACGTGACGGACGGGGATACGCTTCATGTATAGCTCCACCTGCAACAGCGGGAATTGAAAATGCATTTTTGGGCAGAAATCTGCGGAGCCCCGTTTGAGCCCCTCCAACATTTACTTACTTACTTACTTACTTTATTTTTTTATTTATATGATGCTATCTTCTGTTATTGATGTTAGCATTATCTATCCATCTATCCCTCTATCCCTCTATCCCTCTATCCCTCTATCTATCCCTCTATCCCTCTATCCCTCTATCCCTCTATCCCTCTATCCCTCTATCCCTCTATCCCTCCATCCCTCTATCCCTCTATCCCTCTATCCCTCTATCTATCCCTCTATCTATCCCTCTATCCCTCTATCTATCCCTCTATCCCTCTATCCCTCTATCCCTCTATCCCTCTATCCCTCTATCCCTCTATCCCTCTATCCCTCTATCCCTCCATCCCTCTATCCCTCTATCCCTCTATCCCTCTATCCCTCTATCTTGATCGATCGATCGATCGATCTATCGCAGGTGATTTTCTACAATCTATTTTTCGATTTGATCTCTTCTCAGCACCCTATTTGTCAACTTTAGAAGAAGAGATTCCAGAAGGTTCCAATGAGCTGAGCCTCAGGTGTCTTGTCCAGGTGTTCTCCATCGTCTCGTCTCTTTGTTTGTATTTAGCCGCTTCCTTTGCCTCTCGGCCGGCCTTTGCTTTGTAGTCATTGTTGCGTTCGCATTCGCAAGCGCCTCGCTGTCGTTGTCTCTCTGAGCTTCGATGAATTTCCTCCGGCATTTGTGTTGGGGAAAGAACTCTTGTCGCAAACCTTGAGAGCGTGAATTGTGAATCCTAGCCCAAAATGCCACTGTATACTTTTCACAAGGAATAAATGGATTAGCTTTGAGCCCGCTATTATTCAGGCCCAGCTGCAGTTTGTTGCCGATTGGGTGCACACAAGGCTCCACTGTGTTGGCGGCGGCGGCTCATGTGATGTCACGGCCATGCCATAAGTGAGGACGGCCGGGTTGCAAATCGCAAACAAATATACATGCACGAGGAGCGTGTCGGAGGGAATCGAACGGCGAGCGCCGCGTTTGTATTCGCTGCAGACACAGAAAACCTTGAAGAACTTTCAAAACCCGTCTATAGCTTGTTTAGAAGAATGGAAGAGAAGAATCAGCCAGCTTCTTTGCTTCCAGCAAGCTTTGACTGACTGTTTATGTGCGACTGTGCTTACATTTAAAAGGGCCTTAAAGGGAACAAAAAAAGAGCAAAGGGCAAGTGATCGATTGGTGGGCTTCACATTTTATTATGGTTTGCTGAAAAATAAGCTGCATCAGATTTGGGCTGTTTTCTTGCAGCTGGAAGGTAAAATCCACCACGCCAAACGTGCATACGAGCACGTTGATCTATCGGCGGAGCGAAATGATAAAACGTCGGCGACTCAAAACGTGCTAACGCTTGTTGCATCGTTGATACATTACACTTTGCCACGGGCCGTTTCAATAGCGTCATTATCGAGACGAGGACAATTGAATTTGTTTCATTTACATGTTGCGCTAATGCTTGTTTGAGAGAAGGGCTCCTTCCGTCCGTCCGTCCGTCCGTCCACTTTTGCTTTAGAATGGAAATCAAATAGTATCCAAAAATGAAACCATTCCCCGTTTTTTGATTACAGTAGCCTACTTTATCACCTCGTTAAAAGGTAAAATGGGGTAACCTTTGAATGTAATCCAACAAACTTTCTTCACGGCCAGACTTTTATGATTTTTTCAAACTTTGTTACAAAGCTTTGAGCCCCCGAGGAAATATTCGGTGACGGCGACCACAGTCGATGAGGAAAAAGGCGAGTGAGGTAAATGTAGCCGTATATTGTCATTGATTAAATTGTCGTGTCCAATTAGCCCCAAACTTGGTGTGGCCTTCTACTCTTCCTCATGCCCTTTAAGTATTGGAAGTGCCTGCAAGGAAAAAATTAGCTCCATCAAGATGCAAGTTGGACTCAAACTGCGACTCAAGCACTCAAGTTTCTGACCCAAAAGCGGAGAAAACAGGAAACGGTTGACAAAAACCATCGATGCTAATATTCAAGTGCGTGTAAAGCAGCAAATAGCGGACCGCCATGTGGCTTTTTATGCTAACTCCCTGCACGGCTATTCAGCGGCTGCTTGATATTTGCCGTTCACGTGACAATCCAAAGCAATCAAGGCCCCCCGTAATTAGTCTACGGTATTCGAGCAATCTGAATTGAAGAGACCCTCTTCCACTGTCGGAAAAACATCCATACTTAATTAATCAGTCATCAGCGGCAACAAATGGTTGCATTCCAGTCGGCAAACATTTGAAAGTGCTCCTGAAACAATAAAATGGGAATATAAATATAGTTTTCATCTCAGCATTAGCTAGGGATAATGAGGGCTGAAGGAATCGACGGTGCGTTTGTGTGAACTCGCCCGGCGCTATCATCAGCCAGGAGTTGCGTAATGGCCTCTCCTTCTCCCCGGGTGCTGTGCCACAGCCCCAAGTGTTGGCTAATTTGCCGCTGTGACATAATTGCTTTCCAGGAGAATAAACTTCAGACAAATTTCAAACACCGGAACAGATAGCGCGTGCGTGCGCGTGTGTGCATATCTTGTCTGCCTGCGAGCATTTGCTTCATTAAAGTTTAATTCACACAAGTTGAGAAGTGGGTCGAGGAAAGGATAAAAGGTGGAAATAACAACAAGTACGCAGCAGCGTAAGCCGGCGGCTTTACCGATACACGCGAGCAAATCGACGGCCTGAGAAGTTTCTTCTTAGGATGCCGCTCTGCGGTTTTATCATCAAAACCGCAGACAAGGTAGCAGCGTTTGCAAACGTTGATCAAATCTCGCAAAGGCGACGGGAAAGAGCAAATTGTGAGCTAATTAGCTCAAAGTTTCAATCGTCCCACAGGCGCTTGGAATAACGGCGCACTGGCTTTCTCGGACGGACAAAATCCGACGTTAGCCAAGCTGCCGTTGGTCTGGCCGTACGGTGGCTAAGGCTAAAGCTAAAGCCAACTGGCAGCCAGCCCACTGGAGGCCTCCGCTCACTCAATATCACTCCAACGTCACTCAACAAGCCGAGGCTCGTCATTCCAAAGCGCGCAGTTTCAAATGGCGCCAATCCTCCTTGTCTTGAAATGTTTGCATTGTGGCTGCCTCGCCTCGCCTCGCCTCACCTCGCCTCGCCTCGCCTTCAGCCAGCCAATGTATTAGGCTCGCAATCAGCAGCACATTTCCAGGCTCTCCTTCTGCTCTTGTTTGGATTTGCATTTACTCAAGTCCTTATCGCCGGCCGGGCTCGCTCTTGTTTCTTATTATAAATTGCCTATTGATCAGCCACAAGACGATAAGGCTCTTCTCTGCGAGGGATGGAGGGAGGCCATTTGTGTGGCTAACATCCTTTTAATTACCCCTAGCCTTTTTTCATCCGGGCACACCATGTGGAATGGGAGTCACGATGGAGTGGAATGGGTCCAAAAAATCCAGCCAGCTGCAAAGAACTGCGTTTCCACCTTCTGTGCTGTGCTCTCTTGTGGCTTTATTGTCCATCAGCCTGCGAGGGATGCACACACACTCTTGTTTTAAAGTGCTCCTTATCTGGCCCATAACTCAGCACCTATTGCCCAAAATTGCTTTTCCACCAAGATGACCAGCAAAAAGTGTTTGGGTAAATTTTTGGTCTGTGCTGTCTCATTGACATGGCGTCAAATTGGATTGAAATTTGCCAGATGACATTTTTTTGTCACAGCAAAAGGTTTTTAGAAGACACAAGAGAATTGTTAAAACATGTTCCTTGAGAGGAGTAAGATCCTTGAAGACATAAAAACAGAACAGCAATCATTTGACCACCCCGGAGGACCGATGCCACCTTCGGGCTGGCATCTGCAGGCTGTGACCAATTGAGCGTTTCTTTTGAAACGGCGCTCACGATCAATAGCTGTCCCGCGGTGGCTGTGACAAATTAAAATGAGGCAAGAGCAGCCACCAATGCCTTCTCCAGACCTCCATTTTTGCAGGTGTGGTATTCTTGTCTTAGAGGGGAGGAAAGTCTCGGCGCGTCCGGAATTTGCGGTAGAGCTGTCGATTGGCGGAGGGCCTCGCTTACTTGCGTGGTCGGTCGTCGGCCCGCCCATCTGTCTCTTCTCGGCGGGACTCGCAATTTGCTGCCTCGCTTTGGCTTGCTGTCCATCGCCAATTTGCCCGTCGGCGCTATTCGCAAGCGTGATGATTGCTTTGAGCTCATAATGGCAACGTTTACACACTGTAAAAAAAAACACACACACACTTGCACACAACTTCCGTTATGGGTCAGTGAAGTTGGAAAAACCTTTCTGCTATTTAAGGCAACAATGATGTGGATCAACCCATTGGCAAGTGATTCCAATGTAGCGGGAAAAGATTGTGTTTGTGGAAAAAGTGCTCCAACTCTAAAATGGATCCAATTGCAGGAAGTAGGATTGTTGAGGATGCTGCAATCCGCGTGTCTCCTGTGGCTGCATCACATTAAACATTCCTACAAGCAACACAAAGGTAGGTCAGTAGCAGGATTTAATTAAAAGCCGACAACAGATCATTACTGCGCTGATGAATATATACGTCACGGCAGACGAGATGGCCGCACATTTGATTTAACGCTCTTCTGTCCATTCGTTGGAATGATTGCTGGTTCTTGATGGCAAAAAAATGGCAAGTATTCTTTGCAAAGAACAAAGAACATTTTAGAGTGATGAAAAGAAAAACACGCTGAAATGCATTCATTGTTGACACGTTTCAAAGAAAAGGGCCACTGTCATGTTGTCAAATGTTGTTAAAGAAATGCGACAAATGTGTTCCGTCTTTTTGTCAAACTACACAAAGGATAAAGAATTACCGGGTACAAGACATCCACTTAGAACACGACATTTTATTTATTTATTCATTTATTTATTTAGATGGCTAGACATGTATTTATTGATTTATTTATTTATTTATTTAGATGGCTAGACATGTATTTATTTATGTATTTATTGATTTAGCTATGTTTATCCTTCTGAACTAACGTAAATCTTCAGGTAGGAACGAACAAATGAATGAGAAAACGCAAACATGTGCTCGGTCCCTTTTTTATTCGTTCCCCCACTTTTGTTCTCGTATCGTCATGCCACTTGAACATGAAGCGCACGCAGCGAGTAGTCCAGACCACGTTGCCGCCTGCTGTTGCTCGTAAAAAAACGGACAGTTGGAAGTGAGCCCGAGGTTTCGGAGCTTTTTTATTTGAAAAGCAAGCAAGCAAGCTTATTGTACACAAGGCGCCCGCCGGCCTTGATTCCATTGCGATTCCCTCGGCCGCTCCAATCAGCATCCTCCGACTGTTTTGTGCCCCGAGCCCGGCCTCCAATCTCCGCTTGTCCGTATTTTCCAATTGTCAGCTTCCCGCGCAGAATGGAGAATGTACGGTCTGCATAAGTCGGTCCATACTCTTCCCACGGCGTCCCATATTGAATTCCAGCACGGCGACTCGACGCCTTCACTCATGAATTGTGCATGAATTTTGATTTTGGACGGCGTCTCTCTCCCCACATGATCACTCCCGAAATTGGCTCTTTGCCGCCGACTTCTAATCAGTGCCTTTTGTTTGAGCTGAGCCAGGCAGGCCGTTGTGATGCAAATGGCGGCGGCGGCGGCGGCGGCGGCGGCGGCGGCGGCGACCCACACCGTGGAGCGACAAAACTCGGGAATACTTGACATCAGATTTAAAGTGCCATTGATTTGTTTATCAAATAATCCCGTCACACTCGCCTACTTCAAACACGCTAATGATATCAAAACACGGAGAGCTTTGACATGCAAATTGGCTGTAAGGGGGATAGAAGACATTTTTCCATTTGTCCCCGCACAGCTGCCTGCACTCATTTGGAGCACAAAGCAGTCCGCTTAGATGGTATTTATAGACGCTTGCGGAGGACACTTTTGATGTTCCCGCACCAGGCTGGAAGAGCTCGCGGCGAAACATTCAAACGGGGGCCAATTGGTTCCACTTGCATCCAATGGAAAACGACCACTACAATTAAGAATCGACGTTGCGACGATGTATTTTTGTGTGCGATTGGCGTCGCTTTGGGAATGACAACATTTAGGGCGTCAAATGTCAAGCTGAAGACAAAGAGTAGCCAAGTGTAAGCAGATGTTTCTCCAACTCCAAAAGAAAAACAATTTGGCTATCCATTACTTAGCAGTGAGCCTGCTGCTCCTCTAATTATTGTCAATAGCGCTCATTAAATGATCTCAACCTCCAGATGGCCGTTGGCTGTCACTCATCCTCTGCTCCGTCACACTCCCCGTGCGTTACGGCGTGCAAAATTCCAGCAGAACGCTTTGTGCGTGGCGGGCGGACAAAAGTGACAGCTCATTACGACGTTGAAAATTGAGCTGGGTGTGATCTATTAATCTGCCGGGGTGCCTCGGCCTGTCTCGCCGTTTACAGTACAGCTCTTCATTAAAGCAGAACAATAGTTCCAATCGCGGCTGATTCATTGGACGCAATCAAAATGAGATCCGGAGGGCCCATCAATTCTGTTGATCGGCGTTCACAGCCGTCGCCGCCGCCGTGCTCAAGGAGATGCCAGATGTCGTGTTGTGCATCATTCCTTTGACTTGTATAGCTTATATATATATATTTTGATTGAGTGATTTGATCCTTTATTTATATTTGATCATTTATTTTGGATTCATTTTGAAGTACTGAGTCAAGCGCTCTTCTCACTTAAGGTCAGCTGAAACTCGCTCTCAAGCAAGCCTAATGAGGACAAGCGGCGCACAAAATGGATGGATTAAAAGTCACTTTGATGGGATTTGCATGGCGTTTAATACCTGTCTGTGGGAGGGGTGCTAATTCCCCACGTGAGGCCAGCGTCGTAACGAGCCAACGGCAGCTAAATGCTGCTATCGATCACTCTCTCCTTTCTATTGATCCTCTTGCCGTATAATCACGCGTGGGCTCATACGGGGGGGGGGTTGGCCGCTTGACTCGCATTGCGCTTAACGGGCTATAAGGACTCGCTTTAGTCAAGTTAACTTTGCCAATGAGTCATACGTCATTATGAGTAATCAGCTGTCAGGAGGAAAAGTGCTTTACGGAAACGGCGCCGGTGCCCTGCTTAATGATGCAGTCTCGGTTGGCGAGCTTCGACAGTCTGCAAGCGTGTTCATTTGTGCGCACGCTCGACCCGCCGCGCTTCTCCCTCAGGTTGTTCTTGTAATTAATATGACCTTTCAAAAGCCCCACCAGTTGTTGCTTTAATTACATTTCCGACTATTCCAATATGATGGCCAACCTTTTTGCAAAAGCACCACCGTTGAGTGACTCTTTCCTATTCGAGTCACATCGCTTTTATTTCCCTTGGAATATCTTGTGTACAACTGTAAATATTCATTGAGAGTAAAAGCGTAGGATCATTTCCTAAAGACTAACGTTAAAGTAATGGCTCCTCTGACGATACGATTGAAAAGGTTGCCAGCCGTGTGTGTGCAGACGTCACGGTGAGCAGGGAAAGGCTTTTTTTTTTCCAATCTTAACAAGATAATTGTCATTGTGAAGAAAAAAAAAAGGTCCCTCCACTCAGACTGAAGCACATTTTCAAACAGTCGCTCGGTCTTCTTCCTGTGACCTTGGCGGAGGTAAAAGTGAAGGTCCAGTGCCCCGACGTCGTCAGCCGGATGGACCAAAAGTTTTCTTCGGCGAGAGGGGGATTAAATGTAATCAAGGTATTAAAGGAGCGAGCCAAGGTCAGCCAGGGCCCGCCGCCACGGCCCCCTCCTCTGACCCGATAGCCCGGCTGGCCGCCTCATCAATCGGAGGTCTCGACCCCTCGCCCTCGTCATCAAGGTGTCAGGGCGGGATGTGGCCCCGCTGGACTGATTTGTCAAGAGGACTTAAATTTGATTGTGATGGGAAGGCGGATGTTCAAATCAAACCTTCAGCTTCCATGTTTGTTTTGCCAACATGAGCCAATGAATATTAATCAAGACGCGGACGTGATTTGGTAATCGCGCCGCCCCAGTTGAGCGGCGGGCGGGTGAACTTTGATCTCTGGCCAAAAGCATTCACGTCACCAAAGCGCATTCCGACAACTCGCCTCCGGGATTCATCTTGATTATTTCGTGGCAGTTTTTCAAATTGGATTCTGCAAAGTCTAAACACATTTCCAAGCGACACGCAAGCAGAACGTTTAGTGAAAAGAGGATCTATATTACGATTGGTTCCCAGCCAGCCAGCGGGAATGCGTGTTGTTGGGTTTTTTTGTGCACTCGGGCAATAGTTTCTATCTGACAAACTGCAGATAATTGGGAGAACCTCCTTTAATTCCTCTTGGATATGGCAACGGTGACATTTTGAAGGTCTTGTCAAATATTCTCGGCTGTCCTTCTAGATTGAGTCATTGGCCCCCTCAGGCGAAGCAAGCGCCACCTCAGACTCGCTATACGCTAACAGTCGGAGGTGGAATCGCTTATGGCAACGAGCCACGGAAATCATGTTTTATTCAAATCTTCCCTGCGTTTTGTGGAAAAGGAGGACAGATGTATTTTCATGAGCAAATGTACACGCCGCATAATGAGGAGATGCGACAGCAGGAGGTCGCGGCCCCGAGGAGACCCAAAGTCCAGCAGCTTTCTGCTCACCATTCTCATTTCATTCTAGAAAGCGGAAGAATGGCAACTTCATTGTTGCTGCTGAAACCTGAATTTTGCATTCCGTGTCGCTCCTCGAAAGTAAACAAATGCTTTGTTTGCCAAAAGTAATCAAATAGCAGTCAACAGATTGGGGAAAATAATAACTCCCAGATCAGCGCTATTTATCATCTTTTCCATCATTTATATGCCAATATTTGGGCCCCGTAATTCTTTTTCCCCACAATTGCTATTGGGTTATAAAACTGTCAGTCCCTGCACACAAGGTTGAAATAGGGCACTCTGAAAACAGCAATAACCAGAGAGAGATTAAAGATTTACGCATTAATGGTACAAACAAGTGCTCCGAAAAAGAAAAAAACAAAAAAGCAATAATGGTTGCGTGATTAGGCCGGCAAAACAAGTTTTCTTTTGCGCTTTCATTTGTTGCCAATGAGACAAAGGCTTCATTTGCTTCCATAATCAAAGGAAGGTGCTGGTCCAGGTAATGCTAACGCTCATTTTGACGGATGGGATTGGAAAATTCCCTTTCACCATAGAAGATATTTGTCCCGACAATCACTTTGTTTGTCTCCATCGTCCAAACCTCGTCCAACTGTGGTCATCTTGGTAAAAAAAAAAACACCTTCGCTGGCAGCCATTTTCAAACTTTTGACTGCGCCGCAAAATTGTGTTCTGTCTCCATAGAAGCACTCAGTTAATGGTGAGATTCCTGCTGACGAACAGGAACGTCCACGGCGTTTTATAGCAGTCTTTGGTTTGACGTTAATTAAAAAGTAAAAACTCAACATTCAAGTGCCGTCATAAAACTTGGTAGGCTGGTGCAGCATGGACAGGCGGAGCAAAACACAGGGCAGCCATATGTGCCCATGTGTATGATGTGGCTCTCTGCAGTAACACAGTAAGAAATGTGGCTCTTGGTCCAGGGGCTCCAGGCGTCCTTCTAAAAAAAAGTTGAACACAAGATTGGAAGCTCACACCAGACCAGACTGGCAGCACAACATGCAGCAAGTTCTTTTGCCGATGGCCGTGGCCAGAGAATTTTGACGAGTCTCTAAGATATCCGCTTTACAAGGCATTTTCATCACTGCTTGTATCTTTAATTCCATTTTGTGTCGCCTTTGACTGAGTGAAGCCCGATGTGAGAATTGAGGAATGATGAAGCAAGCGCTCAATATTGTGAGCGTGCAAACCGGAGAGAAGCGCCAAGCTGATATGAGACAATGCGCCGAGTGAAAAGGAAATGGAAAACATAAGCATCCCAATCGGACTGAAATATTACATTTCACGTTGCTATGGAAATGGTTACCATGGTGCGCAATTTTCAAAGCACCAAAGTGTGACAGCGCTGCACTTTCACAGCTGTTTACATGTTTATGACTCACGTTTTACCTGAAGTCAGCATCTGTCGCAATAGATTTTATTCCCGTTTAACGTTGCATGGAAAGTGTGGGAAATAATGACACGCAGCAGTACTTCATAAAAACATACAAAGAAAAAAACGGACAGCCCTAGTCCCAGGAATGGCAATCTATTCTTTTATGAACGGCAATAATAAAAAAAATGCCTTTCACTAAGGAACACAAATACCCGTCATTTTTTTTATTGCGCAAGAAACTAATACATTTTTTCTCCCTCAATGAAAATCAACTCAAGATTTTAATATTATTGAGGTACTTTATATTGCTTTTCCAAAGCCACAAAAATGCTTAGGCCTGCTCACGTAGGTCAGTAGAAGTAAAAACCGGAAGCGGAATGTCTGCCATCTAGTGGCAAGTGGTGATATGACAACTTAAAACTGCACTTGATACATGTTTGCAGTTCAGCAGCTGGAAATGTGCCTATCTGCTGATTCCAAAAAATCAATAACAGTATTTTTTTTCAGAATACAATTTTGTTAGAAAATAGCATAGTTAGATGTTGAAAGATGTGCGTTGGGCAAAGTCCCTCCACATCTGTGCTGGCAACACTAAAACTCCGCATCACGGCTCATCAACTATGTTCGGACGTGAAATGAGCTCGGCCTTGATGGATGGCCCGGCGACCCGACGCCGTCCGTCACTTTGGGCTCATTCCTCTCCCGTTTCTACAATTTGAGCGCGGGCCCTGGTCGGAGCTGCGCTGTGACAGCTTCGATGAAATTATAATGTCGCCGGACGAGAGAGACATTTGATAAAGAACGCCGCGATCGGGACCGCTTGAGCCTTTCTCCAGCAGCCGGCACGCAGCGTTCCCCAATCTGAGCTGTGCAATTAACTTGCGTTCGGGACACGGGGTCATAAAAGCCCAAAACAAGATGAACAAAGAAATAGCTCCCAAAAAGCCACTTGCGTCCAATTTTGTGATTGAAAAATGGCACATCATGGAATGTTCCCAGCCCGAATACTCTGACGCAATATGAATTTCCGCTCATCTTTGGCGAGACAAATTCACCCGCATAACAATGGCGAGAGAAGCAAGCGGCCGTGAGCCAGGCAGGCCCCGTCTAATGTAATAAAGCCAATCGATACGGCTGGTGATTGACATCTCGCCAATCGATTTCCTTCCCCTGGCTCTGGCCGTAACAGGGCTAATAAAATCGTCCGGCGTCACTTTGCGCGACAGGTGTCACTTGGAACGGCGCTCCGCATCAAGGGAGAGAAAAGCAACGGCGATCAATTCATGTTAATGAGGCCGTTGGAAAGCGCTCTGTTTCTCCTCCGAATGAAGGTCAAGCAAGTGGACGTTTTCTCCCGGCAGAAAGACCAGGCTGACGTTGCCGTCATCTGCTTTCCAATTGGACTTTGACTCTTAGTGTGTCCCAAAACAGCACTAGAATATAAGATGCGCTTTGGCCGAAGGTCCAGATAGCCAATGTGAGCCAAGGGTTGTTGTCTCGCTCCGCTTTCATCTTGAAGCGCTTGATTGGATGGATGGATGGATGGATGGATGGATGGATGGATGGATGGATGGATGGATGGATGGATGGATGGATGGATGGATGGATGGATGGATGGATGGATGGATGGATGGATGGATGGAGGATTGGATGACTGTTAATATCTTAGACGTCTACAACCGTCAATGGCACTGAATGAGTTCCAGCGAAAAGTGGCATCTTGATTCCAAAAGTCTTTTTTTTTGGAATGACCAGATAAGCAAAAGGCTCGTGTGTTTCTTGAAAGTTTTGAAGCCCTTTTGTGTCCTCTCCCAATCTTGTCAACGTGATATTTGCAAGAATCCAAGCCAAAGATGAAAATGCGCGAGACGTCAGCCAAGGCTCCAAAGCCTTCAGGCAACGATCAAAGCCCGAGATCCTGATAAGAATCCCCGGGCAGCCGGTTTGGAGATCCAGCTCACGCTGCCTGAGGGGAGGCCATCTTGTTGGGATGTGGCAAATATGTTTGAACCTCAGCAGACCTTGGTGTTGGATAGCGTGAGCTGCATGAAGTGGCTGACATTTAGCAAACGTGGCATGCATGGGAGAACTAGGTGCCTTTGGGTAAGCTCAGATCTTCCGACTGCAATTTGCCATCTTATTTTTAGAGGCGCCAGCCGGCCCACCAGCGTAAGGGGGTTCCGTTAAGATTAAACGCGGCCGGTCCGAGCGACCTGCACACGTCACGTAAAGAAGAGCGAAGGTTGCGGCGCGTGACGTTTATGAGCTGCTTGAGCAGCTAATGAGCATCCCGGGAAGCTGTTTGTTGCTCGTTGCCAGTGTGGGAGAAGCAAGCAGACAGCCCGGGATCCCAGGACAAATGATGGCGCTTTTGTTCACAGATAATTACGCAAAGGCGGGCGCGTGATCCGATTGACTTTCACAATACGCCGTTATTAGCTGCTCTCGCTACGTTGGTCTGCGGCGGGCTATTTGGCTTTTGTGTTCATTTGGCTGAATAGAAAGGGAAAACAATCTGAGCTCATTCAATGCAGCAAAGAAAAAGGATGAAGGTCACTGTCATAGCTGTTTCGACTTTTTTTTTTCTTCAACTCTATTTAGAGAGCACAACCAGTTTGCATCCATACAAGTGGCGCCTCCTGATGACTTCTTTGACTTTTCCGGGTATCTCCGGTGAAGTTCTGATTGTGAGAACCTTTGTCACCTCGTGCTTGGTGAGGTTTGAACGTGAATCTTGATTGCTCAATGGAGGCTCCGGAATGTGTGCTTGATGAGCAGAGTCAGGTGGGCCCACCACGAGTGTCAGCCTGCAGCGGCCTGCTTCCCTCGCCTCCCTCTTTCCCTCCCTCCCTCTTTTCCTCCCTCCTTCAGTCAGACATCCCGCCGTCTGCAGCCATCATTGTGCAAAGGACAAAAGCAATGTGTGCCACCGCTGGGAGATAAGCGTGGTGATTTATGAGAGCCCGTCACGACGGTAAATATGCACTTTGGGACTCGGCCTGCGGTTTCCTCACCAATCAAGGAGAAAGTGACGGGAATTTAAAATACGCTCGCCTTTAATTTGGCCGGAGCGACGGTTACGTTCAATATGCAGCGTTATCGTGAAGTGATAAACCAAGCAGAAGACTGCCTTGTTTTTTTCTTCGTTGTTGTTTTTTTTGTCACTCGGACTGCAGCCCAAAAAATACATAACTCATTAGCGACTGATGATTATGCAGGAGAAAAGTCAAATCAGACTTTGGCTTTGTAAATAGGCCACAAATGATTCCAAATCATTCAACAGCCATCCCAAACGACATTTCTAAAGTAGGAACTTTCAGCAGATGGCCACGCCACACGTTCACTTTGTTCTTTTGAAAGTTAGCAACCTTAGCGTAGGAATAGTTTAGCCCGGCCTATTTTTTAAAGTCGACGACATATTGGCGACGAGCGGCTCGGCCGGGTCGTTCGTTGTGTGATCAATTACGGATGATGTGACTTTGTGCTTGTGCGCAGCTACTGCGGGGACCGACACAGGTCCCTCAGGGAATATGCTTTTAGGTGTTTTTTTTTAATTTTTCCAAGAATTTCTTTCCTTATTCCGCCATCGTCCATAGTGAATGTTTATCAGTGTTTTTTGAGAAAGAAAAAATAAAAGAAAAGAAAAAATATCGTTGTTTTTTGGCTCCGTTGCGATATCCTTGGCCCACCCTAGGAAGAAGTTCAAAGTCACTTTATTGTCAATCCCTTCATATGTCAAGACACACGACGAAACCGAAATTCCGTTTCCTCCATCCCACGGCGACGAGACACAGTACACGATAAACATACAAGTAGACGACACAAAATAAAAACAAGAAGGCACAAACGATAACTAATAAATAACAAATAAATCAAATGAGTGATGAATAAATAATAAACAAATCACCCAATAAATAAGAGGAGCAAAACTGAGCCAGTGTGCGTACAGCAGACAGTAAGCATAGCGCAAAGTACAGGACGCTACGCAGAGTTCAGGATCCTAACAGCCTGGAGTATGAAGCTGTTGGAGAGTCTGGTGGTGCTGCGCAGGCTCCTGTACCTCTTCCCAGAGGGCAGAAGCTCAAACAAAAAAACACGCTCGCTCCCCCAGTGTGGACATCATTTGCGCTGGGTAAAAGCAGTGAGTGACGTCCAGCGGCTGAGGGTCAACCATAGGACGCTGGGAGGGCTCGCAAATAGTCTGGAGTGCCTTTTGATTTCTGCTTCTCGACTTTTAACACGGCACTTAGCAGCGGCGTGACCTGACCTTTTGCTCGCCGAGCGGAATGTCAATTTTCCAGCTGAACTTAAAGGCAGTCCAAAGTTTGCCGAGAGGGCACCAGTCGGAGTCTTTTCCGTGATGTCATTCTCAATTTGGCTCACGTCGAGCGAGCTTTCCTCGGAGATCGGAACTTGCACTGGGCACACTCAAATGACCTCGGGTCTCGGCCCAGGTCGGATGCACGTGGCCGCGTCGACCAACCTACGTCTTGATGTTTTGCTTGTGGTGTAATGACATCAGCAAGAGTGTGTTGGAGTGAGTCACGCACGCTTGCTATCTTGTCTTGCAGTGCTGCTAACGAAGTCCCGGCGGTTTTAGTTTGTGTCTCGCGCTGCTGTTTTTGTCAAACTCGGCACGAGCAGCAGATGTTTCATTGAAAAAAACAAAAAGAGGAAAGTTTGGTCCTCCCCGAGTGGCCAACACCTGTAAGCCACACCTGCAGGCAAGTGTCACATCTGGGAAGGCTTCTCTTCTTCTTTTTTTTGTGCAACTTTGATTTTGACAGCAATTGTGAACACAAGCACGGTTATTCTTTTAGCTTAGCGACTCGACTCGACTGGTTGTTAGTGGTGCACACATGCAATCCAAATTTCCTCCTGTCCTAAAACTGTCCATGTGCAACACCCACAAAAAGAAAAAAAGCACCTGCTGTCTTCTATCAAATTCCACATAGAGGAACTCAATTTGGGGGTGCTTTTTGTTAGAGGTGCAACTAATATGAATGGAGAGAGAAATAAAAAAAGGGTTGCGGTTGCAACAGCAGACAGCTGCTGGGTGCCAGGGGAACACTCCCCTTCCCTTCCCTTCCCTTCCCTCCTCCACTGCCCCCCCCCTCCTTTGCTTTCTCCCCGGCAGCTTTGTTCCCCGCTCGCCCCTGAAATTCACAAGGAACGTCCTTGTAACTTCTTTCGCCCTAATTTCCTTTCTGCCATCTGTCTTGGAGCAGGTCATGTAAGAAGATGGAATATAAAGGGAGGAGGGAGGAACGGTGGGGGGGGGGGGGTGATCGACGTGCCTGGTGGGTTGACGGTGCCCTGCCGGCCTTAACACGAGCCGCCGCTTGTGCCGATCCAACATCACCGGCAGCACGTTTTGGGTGGGTGAGTGTAGAACAATGCAACCTACCTTGTTGCTTTTTGGGAAAAGAAGTTGAAAATGACAACTTCCTCTTTGGTTAAAAAAAAAGACAAAAAAATCATTTAAGGAATGAAATGGAATACAAAAATAGTTTCTTCCAAGACATTGTGTTATGAGGAGAATACGTAGAGGCAGATTTTGACAAGGGAAGAAAGCCATTTTAACCATTCTATTCATTATTAATCATTGATAGATATTCTTCACATACTGCACTTTTTTGATGGAAGAAAATATATTTTGAAAAAAATATCATTTTGAGTCAAGTCAAGTTGATTTGTATCGCCCTAAATCACAAGCAGTCTCAAAGGGCTTCTTCACATAGACAAAAATGGACAATTCTTCTCAAAGCATCCCCTGATCTTAAGCTCCCAAAAGGGCAAGGAAAAACTCCAAAAAATGAGAAACCTTGAGAAGGGACCACAGATGGAAGGATCCCCCTTTCAGGATCACCAGGCTGCAATGGATGCAGAGAGGGCACAAATAATACATCATATGAAAATCGATGAAAAAGTGGATGTCCAAGTCAAAGCCAAGAGCTGCCTCAATTGTCCTGGCAGTGTCTTCGAGGAGGTTGAGCTGCAGTTCCCCCATCCTGAATTGGTCCATGAGAATCCAGATAGCCGCTGTCAGCTTGGGTGCCACTCATTATTAATTATTCATAGTTATTCTTATTCTACCGCATTTTTCATTCTGGAAGAAAAGATATTTTAGATTATTATCATTTGTTCTTTGAAAAATTGGACTTCATTCATATGATCATTCTTTTGTGGTGTCAAGATTTATTTAATGTTAAGTCACAAATAGTTGCGAGCTTTTAATTGAGGAGAAGTCACTCGTGTATTTTATTGCGTGTCAATGTTTCTGTTTTCACTTTCCAGGGACTTGAATGAAATGCATTTTTTTTTTCGTTGAGCTCCGCCATTCATATTGAAATCTATTGGCCGCCTCTGGGGGAACTTTCTTCTCTTTTGATGGGTGTGAAGTGAAGGGACTCGTCCCTCCAACTGCCAGTCAACACTCTGTGCTCACATCTATCTTGTCGTCCTTGAGGCCTTATCTCTTCTATCCTGACCAAACTGTCACATGCACACGCTCACGCTCACGCGCACGCCCGCCCGTCTCTGGTTTCACTCGTGGTGGACGTCAGCTCCAGCTGCGTAGACAGCTTGCTGCTTGTCAAGGCCTGGAAGCTGTCCACCTCTGATTATGCTATCAGATGGCCCCCACCAACGCAACGCAACGCAACGCCACCGCCACCCTCCCGTTCAAATCGAGCGGAATACACTTTCATATCAGCCATTAATGTTTTACAAGGCACAAATTGGGTTTGGATATCTATTCACCCTGCGGGCTTTCCCCAATCACGTTTACAGTGGTGCCGCACCGCTACCTCAGATCGGCTATTCCTGATTTCTCAACTCTTAAAAAAATTGTTGAACTGCGACGGACCCCACACGGGACCATAGAAAATCTTGGATTTAAGAGTTTTGGTCGGAGTGAGCGTGGCGTGGTCCAATCATCGCGAGATTGTAAGAAATCTCGCATCATCGCATGATTCTTTTTGTTCTCTGCTTGCTTTCTTTCCAGACATAAGGCAAGAACCGCAAACAAAACATTGCAAACATCTCCAGCACATCTTGAAAAAGGGGTCAGAAGAAGTCCAATTTATACGTATCATCCTAGCCCTGGATGATCCGGATTGCCATGGGTCTTGCAAATGATTGTTCCAACAGATTTTTAGTTTCACAAACCAAACCACTGCTTGACAAGATTTTCATCAAAAGCTCATTTTCTCTGCTTTTTAGCCAGAAACCGCTGTTACCTTTTCTAGTCAGTAAAGATGACGCTCATATTGTGACGCAACCCAATATTCTACCGGCTGTGCAAAACCAGTCCACAATAGTGGAAAGCGGTGGGCAGCAGATAAATATTGAAAGCTGTTCCCCGTCACAACAAACATGCAATTGCTTTGCTTTTACACAACACAGGCCAGCGCTTGAAGGTGAAGGTGGAAGAATCAATAGATAAAAGACGCCGCAACTCACAAAGTAAAGTTGGAAAAAAAATCATTGCAAGGTGGTGAATCCCGCCGTTGTTTGTCTTGGTAAAGCATTTCGAAATGCCACCGGCTCCCCTGAAAGCTCGCCGGCAGGCTCAGCCGCGGGACTTAAAAGGCTTCCCTCGCCGCCCCCCAAATAATAAATAGAAATCACAATACAGGCAGCAGCCCGAGACTTCTTGCCTTCCTAATTTCACATTCAGGCCCATTATGGCAGAATGTCAACGCATGCAGCAAATCAAAGCAAACTCACAATTCCATTGATTGGTCCTCCTTTGCGGAACGCCGGTTTTGCCGGGAGACAATTATCGAGTGGCAATATCGCACATATGATCAAATGCACCTTTGCCAGAATTGCAAGCTGTGCCTCACCGCAGGGAGAGCCAATAAAACAACATGTTGACTGTCTCTCACAAACATGGACATTTTTGGATGCAGAACTTGGCAAGTAACGTGAGAAAGGAAGTAGGCACACATTGCTGTCTCCTTAATGGCAAAAAAAAAGATAAAAAACACACAGAAGAAAGCAGCTGCATTGAGTGGGTGGGTGGGTAGAAGCAAAGTAGAGGAGTCCATCGCCGGCGGCTGGCCGTTCACATGGCGGCGCTTCAACAAAGAGCGCCGTGGCCTTTAGGCTGGAGAACACGGGGAGCCTTCTGCATGCGTGCGTGCGTGCGCTTGCATACGTGTGTGCTCGTCTAAGTTGATGCTACCACTGGAAAGGTGGTGGGAAGTCAAGTACAAATACGGTAGGGTTAGGGTTTTGACTTATCTGCAATTAAAGGACATTGTGTAAAGATTTGGGGAGATCAAAAAACAATACAAAAGGAGAGTAAAATAAAATATAAGAATAAAATAAAAATCAACAAAATGTCAAAAATCTGGAATTAGAGGGACAGTGTGTAGAATTTTTGGGGGACAAAAATGGATATAATAAATAGTCAAATAAAATTGACCAAAAAGAATAAATAGAATATAAAAAATAGTAGGCCGAGTGAGGGCGAATGTGTGTGGCGCCTCACCGTACGCGGATTTCACACACTAAATCGGCGTCAAATCGCCACGTTGGGGTTTCTTCAGTCTTGTTTTCCACAAGTGTCTGTAGTTATATTTGAAGCGAGACTTTTCTAGTTCTGTGTGTGTGTGTGTATGTGTGTGAGTGTCTGTGACAGACAGCGAGAGGGCGTCGGGCATAGCGGGGATTCTGGCAGCGGCGTTGTAAACAAATGCAAGCGCTGACTGATTGCTCGGCTTTGGTGGCAGCCTTTCTTCTTCTTCTTTTGGACTGGGAGGCGTTTCACTTTGACGGACGAGCAGCGCTCGTGGCCCGGCGAGTCGCTCTTAGATGGCGCGCGATCACAGCGTATGACAAATAGAGCACCGACTCCGAGGACAATTAAAGCTGAGGACAGCCGTGAAGGAGTCACGGCAGAACCTCTTTAATGGTGACGCCGCCATGTTACACCCACGCTTGGAAGGGGAAGAAGGACCTTTCACAACTTGAGCCTTTGTTTTGTCGAGGCCAAAGAGAATTCCTCTGCGCGAGGCACGGAATGCATCCAAAATGGCCGCCATCCTCTTGGATTTTCGCCATTTTTCGCTCGCTCTTCTGCAATGTCGATCGTACGCATTTATCGTCAGACTCATTCATTCCAAACTTAACATTTGTTTTCTCTTTTTGTTGGCCTGTTTGAGTGGGACACTTTATTCGTGCGTCATTAAAAAGCAACGAGTAATACATTTGGGCAGTTTGGGCGGTGCCTTTGCATTTGATGCTTTCAATTGCAAATTTCGACGCCATTGAAAATGGATGGAAACAGAAATTTGCCCTTTGATGGGTTGATTTGAAATGCGCGGGGCCAGAGGGGAGGGGAGGGGAGGGGAGGGCCTGCCTCTCGGAGCTCCTGAAAAATTAGAATGCTAATCATACACAAAGCCAGTGATGAAGAGGCCCTCAATTGGCGCGCTTAACGTGCCAGCGCTACTTTCTGTGCCCGACACACACACGCACAACAATGGATGTCTCCCTTGTGGTTGAGTTAATGTGGCCTCTTACAAACATCTGATCTGAATTGCATCATGTACTTTTAATGAGGCGCATATTCTCCTCAGTTAGGGCTCTTTCACAGCCATGGTAAAAATTGCTCAGATGTGGATCATGGCCGTCCGGGGAAAACCTTCTTTGCGTGTACACTACTTAACAAGCAGTACTTTTCACCTCATGTCGTCCGTCTCCAAATGATTTCAGCAATGTGCGGAAAAATGCTTTTACAGCCAGCGGCAAAGAAGACTCGCCAGTCGTTGACGGAAAAATGTGGGAGCAGAGCAGACACTGAACTAGCTGTCGGGTTTTTTTTTCGTAAACGGATCATTATTTGTGAGTAAACATTGCACAAATTGAGGTGAGAACATCACAGGTTGGGTGTGAAAAGAACGGGGAGGAACAATGGATCCGTTCGGGTTCCCGAGCTCCAAACTCGACAGGCGGATCAAAAGCCAGCTCGGCTTTGTACCTCTCTGCCATATCTGACTTTAAAATGTCCACGTCGGCGACGAGAGCGCGACTGGCGTCTTCCGTTTTGACGGCTCAGTCAAGTAGCGCCAAAAGCGGCCTCTTCGTTGCACTGGAAGCTTTTTGGCAAGCCGTAGCATCCCAGATAAGCCGTTGCTTGCCGGAGGCCGTGCCATGGGCAAATAAAAGCAAAGCAATCGACACGTCACATCCAGAAAGCCCCGGTTGCTGTTTTAATGCCGCTTCAAAGGACGCTTTTCCATTCTGTTTTGTGTGTGTGTTCATTTCCATACATGCGGGGGCGCAGGCGATTTTGTTTGCACGCATTCCGTCGCCGAGCGAAATACGCTGCACGTTCCGCTACACTTTTTGCCTCTCGCGTTAACACGAGTCACAAGATTGTGCCGCACGGCGCAGCCAGCCAAAGCGATTTGGGAAGGCGGCAAAACGCTTCCAGCATTCACTTGAGAGAAAAAGGAAAGTCCATGTCACGCGACCGTACTTAGGAGCCACCCACACGTGCACGAAAGCTTGCTGACTTGAGCAGATGGCCGCCGTTTCTTGAAAAACTACGGGAATTTTTGAAAGGCTGTTTGTTTGAAAATGAACTTGCTGACTCGTTGCGTTTTGTTTGTTACGTGGCCTTCGCCCGAATGTTTCATTCGCCGCAGTTTTGACAAAAGCGGCAGAACAAGAATTTGGATTCATTGTTTGTTTAGTGGAAGCTTCTTTCAAAAGTCCCCAGACTACCGTTTTGTTTTGTTTTTAGTCTTTTAATTGCGACGAGCGTTTGACGCGGCGCGGCCTTCTTTTTTCGGCACGATCTGCGATTTAATTACAACTTAAAATAAATGAATTTAGTTTCCGTCTGGCCCTTCCTGAGCTGCCGCCTGCGCTCGACGGCATTTTTAGCAATGAGGAAAGCGAAGCCAAATTGTCACTCATTAGCGGCGGTCAAGCATCCTCGACTTGACGAGCAAGCGACGGACGGGGCCGTGGCAGGTGTCGCTTGATATGCAACTTGATTCGATTTGCATTCAAGTGGCGACGGAAGCGACTCAAGCGACGGGGCCCGAGTGGAACTCCGCTCTTGTTTTCTTTTGTCTTCTTTTTTTTCAAGCTCCACCTGTAGGGTCCACCTGTTGTGTTCGGCATGGGCCGTGCCTCGTCCAATCGGGCCATCGCCCGCCCCGCCCGCTCGTGCCTCGTCCAATCGGGCCATCGCCTGCCCCGCCCGCCCGCTCGTCCAGGTGTTCTTCGTCACTTGGCTTGTGTTTATATTTGTTGGCTTGCTGTCATGGCTCTGTTTGTCCCCATGCCACGCTTGTTTTGGTCCTTGCAAGACTTCTGGTGAGTCAGTTCCTGTCTTTTGATGCATTCATGTACTTTAGTTGACCTTTTTGTTCTTTTGGACTGAAACGATTTGGCGAGTGCAAAGCCGCCTTGCGGAATTCCAGTCCTCAAGCCTGTCATGGTTCCCACGTCACTGGCCTAAAAGTGCTGTTTGATGACACCTGATCAGAAATCCAATCCTGACATATTTCCCCGGTTGTTTAATTTCACGCTTGATAGCTGGACCTTGGCCTCTTGGCCACCCAAATATTTGTTCGCAATCACGAATGCCCGCCTGATCGTTATGACACTACACACCAAATGGAGGTTCCAGCCTTTAATAGCTACCGGAGGGCAAAGGCTGACAAGTGGCATTGCATGTTTACACATTGACTGAATAGTAATAATGATACATTTGGAAAAATCATATCAATAAATAATACAATGAATAATAAATGATCAAATAAATAATAAAAGCAGCTTTCATTTGTTCGTCGGAGAATGAATGAAAGTGCAAAACTTTCTGTGTTGCCTTTTGGTCATGTTTTAAAGCGCTTCACTAATGACGCCAGGGAAAGGGGGGGAGTGGGGGGGGGGCACACAAGTGTGACTTTGAATGTCAAATCTTTAACATTTCCCAAAATGTCAAGGCCTGAAAATGTTCACCCCGAAGGTCACCTGTGGCGTTTGGAATGGCTATTAGGACAACAAAGGCGCAATCTGGAGAGAGCCGGTTCCCGCTGATGGTTTTGTTGGCCACCACGGGCGGGCATTTTGCACACCAAACCTTTTAGCAACGGTTCTCTTCTTGAACTCAGTTTTTGACGAATTTTCCGGCTCCTTCCTGAGCTTCGAGCTTCACCGTTGCATTCTCAGCTGTCTGAGAAATTGTGACGTGACAGAACAAAAGCCTTATTTATCAAAGGTTTAGCAATTGTGGCCTTTGGCATTTTGTTGCAGCCTTGGGAGAAAACGGCTTAGCTTGCTCCTTTGCAACGAGAGCCCAAAGCGAGCGAGTGGATGTTCCGATTTGCTAATTCCATGGCTACGAGGCTTTGAGGGTGTGTTGGGGGGGGGCGCAGGAGCGAGCCAGCCGGCCCTAAAATGGAGCTGGCCCCGGAGGGCTGCGATTGGCCAGCTGCTTCCAGGCCGAGCGAGCGAGCGAGCGCTCTAAGTGCTTTGACATCTTGATGCCATAAATAAAGGTTAAGCGCGTGGCTGCGTGTTAGGCTAAGCAGGGCTGCGCGCATAGCCAGGAAATGCCCCCCTAATGGTCCGCTAATGCCTTGATTGCATTACGTCAGCATCTCCTCTTTCATTACGTAACATCTCAAACGCTGGGCCGGATTTTGATGGAGCGATCGTGGGCCCGTATTAGCCGGGCTGCAGATATGAACCATATTTTTAAATCTTGGATGGAGCCTGTTTGTGAAATTCAGGCTTGTAACCCACTAAAAGACGCCCATAGATGGCGCTGTTGCGCGGATTTGAGATCAGCACGGCTTTTGAGCAGAGGATGGAGTTTATTAGGCAGTGCAAAGAAAAAGTGGATTGTTTGAAAAATGCACCAAAAGTGTACGTGCTGAAAATTCCCTGTACGAGTGGTCAGAGCAAAAGCTAACATGGCTATCCCCCAGACATGTCTTGCATAGTTAATGTGGAGGTAATGGATCCACCGAGCGAGAGGTTGAACTCACACCCAAAGGACTTTGTTAGTGGTGTTAATGACGGTAGCTAAGGTGGGGAGAGGGGGCGGGGGTCAGAGGTCGCTCTTGCTTTTAGCATCTGGTGGTTTCCGCCCCAGCTTTTGCAAGTACGCATTTTGTAAGAGAAGCTTTTTCTTTGGCCACATGACCAATTTTGCAAAACCATTTCAGATGGCCCATCACAGATGAAAGTTCTAATCAGCAATGAGTCCCGTCATCGATCAACGTGGGCCATTTGTAATACGCACGCTTTTGCCTTTTTTAATTCATCGGAACCATCTTTAATGGCTCGCTAGGTACGCAACATCGGCCGCTTAGTATTGCGGAAAAGCCAATGGTGCTTTTGTCCTTGATTGATGCTTTCTTCATCAGTCCTCGCTCACACTCTTAGTTTGCGTGCGCTCGTCATATATATATTTTTTCGCTCTAATCCCAAAGAGCACGGCAGACGAGGGGAGGGCGAGTTGAGGGAGAATAATGCCGTTTCGGGAAAAGCCTTATTTAATTTACTGCGGGTCGATAGAGGTTCTCCAATTGCCTGCAGCAGATTAATAAGTAAGCCACACGCGCTGTCCATCACTGTCCATCTCCCATTAGGCCTCCGAAATTGCTCGGCAAGGTTGACTCGGATGGAAAAGGCGCTCTTTTGCTTCCATGTCCGCCACCGTTCATTTTTCCCACATGGCTTTTGCTCTTTCTCTGGCCGTCAAAGTTGCATTTGATTACAATTGAATCGCGCGCAATGTGGACTTTACAGAAAATGCGTCTGCTACGTATATACAAAGCGGGCAAACGGTTGCTAACCGACAAATTGTGCATGGACTACAACTTTTTCATACAGAGGAACTCAGCTGCATTTTGGAACAAACCATTTTGCTCATGGAGCTAGCATAGCTGCTTCTGATCGGGCAAATTCCTTAGCTGGAGTTTGTTCAAGTCCAACACCTGGAATTGTTCAAAATGGCTGCTTTGGACCCAAACTTGCTGTTTAATTTTGGCTCTGCATCTTTACCCCCAATGCTGAGATTTTCTTCAATTATTCCTCCTTTTTGGTCGCGATTGAGGCGTTAAAAGACGGAGGCACCGATGGGAGGCGTCTTCATTTGCGTAGCCGACTGTCAAAGAAATGAGTGAATAAAAATAAGAGCTCATCAGCGCTGTCACTGCAGAATGAGAAACAAAGCTCCCACCATGCTGTGCTTTGATGCTTTACCTTTTCCCCGGCGGAATTAAACCATGAAAGACTGTCACTAGAAAGTGAACCAACGGCAGGGGAGGAGGAGGCGGCTGTAGAAAAGGAGCACGCTAAAGTCCAATCGGGGAGAAATTAATCGTGATTAACGGTGAGTGTACTTTGGAAAAACAAAAAAGGTGTGGAAAAGAACAGCACGGGCGCTCGTCAAAGCCAAAGTGCTCAAGCCTGACACTGAACAGGAGCTCGGCCATGTCGGCCCCTTTGGGCAAATTTGGAAAATCGGAATCCTTTCGAGAGTGCCAATGCTTGACCTCAAATGTCATTATTATTACACATGCCAGTAGAAAAGTCAAAAGAACAGAACGGCGCTATAATTAGGTTCTTGCTCGCTTCCATCATCCGTCACGCGGCGCTTGTTCTGAATGTCTTCTTGTAATTTGAAAAGTCATGTCGAGCTTTTTCAATTCTTCCACAGCATCTTGTTTTGTAATTATCAGCGCGGCGAGCTTATCGGCGCCGTTTTCTACGGGAGGGCAAGTCGTCACACTCGCGCAACGTTGCCAAATGTCAAATTGGAAGAGGATATTGCTTTGGAGATTTCCCCGGACGGAGTTGTGTGCAATCCGAACGGAACCCGGGTTTGCCCTGCCAATTTGTGCATGCTAGGCAGTAAGGGCTTTTCCATGTCATCGGCCCAGTTGCCTTTTGCGCAGACGGGCTCCGTTTAAATACCTCGGCGATTCAAGCGTCCTGGTTTGATGTTGGGATGGGCTTTTAATGCCGTGCCGTGCTTTGCCGTGCTGTGCCGTGCTGTGCCGCAAATGAACAGGTGCTTTGGGTGCAGCGCCATGCAATTGAGTTATGCTCACTCATGTCAATTAGTATTTCAAGGGCATCAAGACTCACTGAGATAATGAAGGAGGAAGACGAGCGTTGATAAGATATATTTGATATATAATCATATATGTATTATATTTGTATAATATATCATATGTAGGTATTTTAGCGAGTATTGTGGTAGATTTCTTTGCGTAACTTTAAGGAGGCGTTTGATGACAGATTAGCAGCCAGTGTGAGTCGTCCCAAACAAATAATTACTGTCTGTGCAGAATAATGCCCTAGCCGTTTGCAGGGCCACGCACAACTGACACTACTAAACTTTTATGGGGAAGTTATGGCTGCTCGTAAATTACAGTAAATATGTATGCCGGCCGGCTTCGGCATCTCGGCTCACTTCCCAGCGAGCCACACCTGCCGCCTGCCATCGTTCAACCGGACATGGCGCAACGGGGGAGGCCTTTCTTTCTTGTTCTTCCTCGAAAGGTGATGAAATAAAAGCAATATTGTGAGAAGACGTTCATTTGAAGCGGAGCGGGGAACTCTGACGGGACTTAAAGGGCTTGTGGAAAGATCAAGCCGCAGTGAGTTCATTATCTCCTTCTCACAACGTTTCTTTCCATAAGCAGGCCGTGCTCTTTGAAGCTCCTGTGCGTGCCATCCAAGCTTCGAAGGCTTTTCGCTCTCACCATCCTATGATGCTTTCCTTAATGCGGCCAGGGAAAGACTTGATTGCATGCGTCACGAAAATATTGCATCTTAATGGACATGTACCCGGAGGTCACACGCGTCCCCCCCCCAGGGGGGTCCCGCCCCGCCCCGCGATTTGAGAAGGACTTAACAGGACTGATGTATGCATTCTCGTGCACCTGTTTGTGTGATGTCAAAAAAAAAACAGAGGAGGACATTTATGCCAGATCCTTCTTGACTAATGTGTGGCAGCCCGAGCACGCCTCTCCGAAAAATAATGACAAAGTCTTGTTCCGGCTGCCAGACAAGACATTATTGTGACATTTACCGCCGCTGTATAATTGATGGGATGCACAGCTGCAATTCAAGCCGTAACAAAGCCAGTCGGGGATGCGGATCCTTTCAACTAAGTGCTGCTCAAGTCCAAAAATGGAAGCTTTCTTTTTTTTTACAAGCAGGTAACGGATTATTTGCGCCATTTAGCGCACGCGAGCATGATAACGCACGTTCTGTTTTATGAGCGGTGGAGAAATCCCAGATGAAAAATTGTCGCGCTTAATGCCTCGAAAGGATAAATGATATAGTTCTGGATGAAGTGTTGCCCAGCTTTTGAAGCTATTGTAGCTCGCCGTCACCAGATGATATTCCCTCCGTGTGGTGCAAATGAGATGTCAAGGCTAGAGAGAGAGAGAGCACTGCGACGCCATTAAGAAGGAAAAGGAAAGGCTGCACTTGCATGAAAGAGCTTCTCCATCCCCTCACGACATACCCCTGATAATGACGCCCGTGAAAAGTGTCGTGGCAGAATTAGCATGGGCATAATGGGATTTTTTTCTTTTTTAACATGCTACCTTAGCTACCACGAGGACAGCAAGTATTGTCCAGGGCCCATTAGCTGCGAACCGCCAGCTAGTTTCCCTCCAAACGTTGAGGAAGAAGAACAAGAACAGCAAGAAGAAGAAGAAGAAAGGCTGCAACGCAAAGAAAGAGCTGGCTGAATTTTTAAGCAGCCGCAATTCAGGGAGACAAAAAGACACAATCATCACGAAAGAAGCCGAGCCGTGGTCTCTGCGTCGCCGCAGCTTGGGGATTTGCGAAATGATTTGCAATTAATCATGTCTTATTATTTCTTGTCAAAGCATAGCCACAAACAGAATGGAGAGGGCGACGTCAACAAAAATAACATCACTAAGTAATTACTCCTCCTTAGTTTGGTTTTGGGCCAATCAGCACATTGACTGACGCGTTTGTTCATTATTCCTTTTTGCCCCTAATATTGAGGCTTTTTTTTGTCTTTGAAATAGGCAAGATAGGAATGATTATTATAACATAATATTGATAATAAAGCATACCGACGAAGTGATATTGTTGTCGCCAAGGTCCATACTTACACTCGATCATCTGATTCGGCTCGGCACCGCATAGAGTAAACTTTTCCCGACCGGTGTTGAGCTTGTTTTATTTGGCATTTCTTCCGCATGGCGGCTGGCTCGTGAAATGTTCCAGCCTGTCTTGCCACCGGCGCATATAATGAGAACCCGGCGCCCATTACCGGCGCCGAAAGATAGCGAGCTGTCACAATGGGCCGAGGCAAATACGGAGCAACCCCACGCTGTCACCAAAATGAAAATAATTACTCGTCAGGGGCCTCTTACCCGAACCTCGTTACTCAGCGGGCAGCAGAGAGGATCCATCCATCGCAAACGTGAAGCCGAAATGACATGAGGATCCATTCCCAGGTGCCTTCTGTTGATCTTCCCTTTGGGCTGGCCAATTGTTGGACGTTTTGACCACGGAAGGAAAGGGAAGGGGGCAGAATCTGACACGCTCGCCCCCATTCAAAAAGCAGCCGCCATCCCGTCCGACGGCGTGGCGTCGCTTTGAGACGTCTCACCAAATTCGCCTTTGCAGCGATTAAAGACACGACGACAAAGGGAGGTCCCGTTCCCGCCATCAATAAATGAGCACGCCTCGGCGCCCGCTGGTTATTTTCGCCGACGTTAGAAGCAGCTGCGTGCCCAAAGGTCGCTCCACATTAACAATCGGCCCTGCCCTTGTCACTCAAAGGATATCATGAAGTGTGTCTGCGAGTTCTTGAATTTTAAAGAAGGCCCATTCGCAGATCCAGCCGTTAAAAGCGCCAGGAATCTTTGATTCTACAGGGGAAAAGAAAATAGGTTGCGTGTCAGAGGAGCATTAAGGAAGGCTCAGGCTGATTATTGATTGATGCACTTTCTGTATATGGGCACTCCTATATATGTATATGATGTCATATATTGTATCTACAATCTCTGGAGGGTTAGCTGAGGCAAAAGTGCCAAGGAGCATGCCCCCCCCACCCCCCTTCGATGAATCGCTGAGGACGCCTACGGGCGCACTCAGCGGCTGAGCCATGACCACGAGGTGGTACTCCATTTCCATCTCCAGTGTGAAAATCCCCTGTAAAAAGCCACTCTGCGCTTTTTATAGACACTTTTCCTTCCTCCTTACACATATACCTGCCACTCAAAGTCTATTTGGAAGCCCTAAGGAAAAAAAAAGACTCTTAAGACAAAAGGCTCCAATAACACAATTAATCAGCCATGGCGAGAGGTGATGACAAATCGCTGGGAACTCATGATCACGATTGAGACTCTTGCAAAGGGCAACGAGTGGAATGGGCGCCGGAATGGGCGCCGGAATGGACGGCACGCCGTCGCTTCCCTATCATGGAGCGACATTTTACATTAACCGGCTGGTTGCGGATGAGAAAAGCCAGCTCGGCCCATTCCTACAATGAGGCTTGAAGTTTTTCCAAAGTCGTTCCAGACAAGTCCGACGGTGTCCGTCTTCTTAAAGTCACCCCGACCGAGCGTATCTCCCGCACAATAATTCAATTGGGCCGCCGCGACGGGGAAGCGTAAAAGCGTAAAGGAGGATTTGGAGCCGACGACACGGCGCGGGGGATTCGCCGAGGGCTCGGCTTATCTGGCCCGGCAGAAACAAACGCGATGGCGTCGATGAGGTTCTCGGCCATTACCCAGCTAATAACACGCTGCGTCGTGCGCAATTTGTCCGAGCGCTTATCGGGACCGTCTCGCCGACTCTTGTCATTGGATCCAATCCCGAGCTTTGGAGATTGCGTTTCTTATCGGAGGCAAGCATTTCTGCGGGGTCGTGAGAGTGATCAAATCATATTTGCCCGGTCACCCCCTCAACCTCGCCTTTGAAAAGAAGCGAAAGATGAGGTCAGGGGTCATCATGTCAGTATTGAAAGGCGCAAAGTTGCTGATGGAAAAGTGGCATGAAGAACATCTGGCAACGCATTTGATTTGCCCACACGGCGAGACGAGCGCTTTCATCCGAGGCCGCTGCCGATTTGTTTTCATCTCATTAGATCGGGATGATGATAATTACGTGCGATTGTTTGATGAATGCTCCGCCGTCTGCGATGACCTAAAGACAGACAGCAGGAAACCAATCGTGTTTGAGTGGCGGGCGGCCGAGCCTGATCGACTGACTCCAAGGGTGCAATCTTGAAGCCTTGCTAATAAAAAAAGAAAAAGAATGATGAACTATTTCTTTTATTTTATACCTCCACTTTCTTAGTTTTCCTCTGTTTGACATTTACGGGATGGGAACGTTCTTCGAGTGACCGAGAAAGCTCTTTTTTTTTTTTTTCTTTTTTGGAAGCTCGCCCTCCAAGTTGAAAGTGACAATTAAGGTGAATCCGGCTTTAATGGCATTCTTACTCTGGATGCACCCGCGAGGCTTTCAAAGCGCCAATTAGCTTTTGTAATCAAGTGTCGTAATAATGTCCATTAAAGAAGCTAATAGTTAAAGTGCTGAAGTGAAGCTTTTACTTTGCCATGAGAATTTTTATTGTCTCGTTTATTTATAGACTTGATAGATGTTTACAAGCAAAGTTAGTGTTTGGAGAGTTTTGTTGTCATTCCTCCGCACGATGCGCATCCGTCTCTTCGCGCATTGCTGCTGGCCCGATGGATTTGAAAATGTGTGTGTGTGATGCCTCATTTAAACACGCTGTCGGAGCGCGAGCATCAATCAGCCTCAGTTGAGTGAAAATGACACCTTTACTGTCACTCATCAGCTAATAAGCATCATATTAGCCAAGGCCGTCACTCCGCACAAAGTAATGGCCACGAATTTTTTTTTAAGTAGATCAAGTAGTTCAAACACAAAACAAAGTTGAAACACTTGTGTCTTTTCCCCTATACGACAACAAAACATTTGCAGTCAGACACCTGGCTAAAAATGTGTCCCCTTACAATCAAAATGGCCGACTCCCTGTATACGTAATTCCCGGCTCGGGCGACTGACCTCAAACGTTTTGCATTTCTATTTTGCCCCATCCCGTTTCCTCCAGAGGTTGGAATGTCGGCGCCGTTCCCGCCGGCTGCAACATTTGTCGAGCTGCATTTGACTGTAAAATCGTGCAAAAGGTCAGCATCTGGCGGCCTTGATTGCTCGCTGTTAGCACGTCCTAGTTAGGCTAAAAAAAAAAAAAAAAATCCGACCTGTTGTTTGTGGGTCAAGCCTGCAGCGTGGTACAGTGGGCTCGTCTATTTGCGGCAAAACAAAAAGGGCGAGACCCCGCATGTAGTATTGTTAGCCCGCAGCGAGGGATAATCGGGCGACATTGAGCCTGAGCACACGCTTAAACGGCGTGGCCGTCGTGTCACGTTCCGAGCTTGGACTTTTTTTGTCTGGATAAGTCACGTAAAGCCCGTGATTGACTGGCAACCCGTCCGACGCAAAGGAGGATCTCGGCAACCCCGAAAATGAACAAGATAAGAGCGCTCGATCACTTTGCGGGCTATCTGACGAGATTGGTCTTGGCGGCCATTTGTCAAGCATCAGCACGTGACGTGACTTTTACTGGTCGATCGTGCCGCCGACAGACGACGGGCGACATTTGTACAATTGCAGAGTGGCTCCCTCCCACTTGTCTTTATCTCAGCTGTAATTCACGGCGTCCTTCACATTTGACTTTGTCTCTGGCAGGGAGGCTGTTTGTTATTCCGCTCACGCCGGTCTCGCCCCCCTGCCAGCGTCTCTCGCCCCGTCCCGCGCTCTCATTTCCCAGGCTCTGTGGAAGTCATAATGACGAGGTAAATAAGCGGCGACCTGGCAAGTTGGGCCTTTCCTCAGCCCTCAGAGATGCTTTGCCCTCCTCTGAAAGTTGAGCTGAACGACGGCCAATCAGATGTGAGCGAGCGAGCGAGCGCCTCTGTGTTTTTTCGGATGCTCGTTAGACAAGGTTGGCCCTCACGCTGGTGATCAGCGTTTCCATCAGAACCCTTGACATTATCCCGTCATATTTCTTGCATCCATTCAGCCACTTCTTCTCAGTGAAATGTAGTTCTTTAGTCATTGGAAATAATTGTATTTGTTTTTTATTCATCGTTCCAATTCATTTGTAAAATAAATCCATTCAATTACCATAATGATAGCAACATTTTTTACATTTCGATTTTTTTTCTTTTATCGAGAAATGACCTGGCCCATTTGTCCAGTTTAAAAAAAAAGAAAAAATCCAAATATTGTCATTGGTTAATGAAGAAATGAAGCAATGCAGATGTTCCTGAAAAGCCGCCGAGAGTGACAGATTGAACCGCATCCGTTTTGTTTTTAACCTCCTGTCCTGAACATGACATTTGCCACGTTTTATTTGAGGATTTGCCTCACCCGCTGTCGAAGCAAGCATCCGTGACGGCGCTCTCTGCAGGAGGGAGGGAGGAAGGGAGGGAGGGGGGGAGGGAGGAAGTGAGGGAGGCGCTCGTATGGCTCCGCTGTAAAAACTTCCTTTGCACTCCAGCAGCCATTCATCTGGACCCAAACGGGTCGGCATGTTCCTTCGCGTGCTTCTTTGTCCAACAGGAAAACTTCAAAGAAGAAGAAAGTCACGTCGCACTCTTATTTGCCTTGAAAATCTTTTAGGCCATCATCAACTATCAAGGGAGTTATTTTTGACAGCTTGTCACAGCGTCCCGAAGGGAGCGGCTATTAAAAGTCCGCTGTTGGGATTTTTTTTTCTTTTTTTCTTCTTCCCTTGCCCAAGATGGGCACATCTTTGCTTGTTCCCTTGATTTCAAATCCCATTTTCTCACGCTTGAATTTCACACAGATGCCTTCCACTGGAATTTGTCGGTGGTGGACTCGGTCCATCCGAGACCTCTTTGAAGTCCTTTGCGGTGTCGGCGGTGCAATTCGGCTCCTTGTCACGGAAGCTTCTCCTCATGCTTTATGGAACGCTCCATCTCCTCGTCGGCCGTCACCCTGAGACGAAAAAGAAGCTGATCCCAAACGACAAGCGTGATCTTAATTAGCCCAAGTTGAAGACAGAGGCCGCGGAGGCCGCCAGACCTTGCCATCATATCCCGGGTTATAAATATCTCCAGGTTGTCAAGTTGTTTTTGTTTCACTCGACGGCACCTCCTCACGTGGCTAGCGTGTGTTTTCTGCCCTGTCGACACGCATCACGTCCCTGTCGCGCTCCTTAATGCGTGAATGATGATCTGGCCCCCGCAGCTGGCTTCCAGCGAGAAGACGGCGGCCGGAGGCTCTGAGCTGAGCCCGTTGCGGGCGGGCGGGCCCCAAATTAAGCAGGAGCGCCGCTTCAACTATGGACGGGCCAAAAGCTGCAATTTGTCGGGTCTATCTAAGACGGACGGCCTCCTCATCCCTCGTGGAACGTAGCTATTTTCTGAAAACGCCCTTTTGGATGTCACGTGCGATCCTAAGCCTTACACACGGAAGGAAGGGCGACTGGATTTCTTTTGGTTGGCTGCTTCCGAGGTAGTCTTCCCGTATCGTTTCGGGCAGGAGCTTTTTTGTTCAGTGTCAGAGTCAGTTTAGTTGCCATTTGGGGAAGACCGCATCGGAAAAGAGTTTGCGAAAGCTCAAAACAATGAAACAATAGCAGGCCCGCCTACCAAATTCCCGCTTTCTAAATAATATGAGCGGCTTCAATGGTATTTTAACCAGGATGATGATTCAGACGAGCAAATAAATATGACCTTTGTTGTGAAGTGAGCCCTTCTAAAACCAAATGACAAGAAGACAAGCAGCATCAAGCGTTGTGTTGTACAGGTAGTTGATGGACTTCCCCCCCCCCCCCCCCCCCCCATTCATTTGCCCCTAAGCAGCAGGAAAACATTGGAGTTAGTAATGACATTAATGAGGCTTCTATTCCGTGGGCACGCTGTCTTAATGAAGGCTATTAATAACTGGCGTGTTTTCCTGCCACTTGCTGTCAGCCAAGCTGAAGGAATGAACGTTTGCGGCTATCCATCAGCGCAGAGTGACCACTGTGGCGGACGCCAACATCTGGAAAGGCGAGCAAACGGGAAGGACCGCCTGCAGACTGGCCTCGGATGGATGGGAAGGGTCCCTCGAAGAGAACTCGGCCGTGGATTTCATTGCGGTGACTCCAGGCGACGAATTCCATTGGACGATCGTGAAGTTTATTTTGGTCAAATGACATTTTGGAAAGTAATATGAGTTTGCTTTCTTGCTCCGGATGACTTTTGAATCTCAATCTCCGCCGCCTCTTATTTCTGAGGCTTCCCTGTGTTGTCTCATTAGTCTCCATGAGCGCTTAAGGCGAGAGAGACGGTAATTGGAACTCATGTGTCGGAAAATAATACAAATTACTCTCCGCGAGTCTATATTTGATCCTGAAATGAAGCGCATCCATGTAGATTTGGGGGAAAAAACAAAACAAAAAACACGGAAGCTTGGTGTCGGGGCTGAAAAACAAAATGGACATGAACATGTTTTAGGCCCTCTCCATTTGAAAGCGGTCTGCTCTTAAAATAGAACACTCCCCAAATTATACGTTTGCAGCTAATAGTACAATAATATGAATTAGTCATCGTACCATTTATCAGCAGTGCATTAGTGTTAATAAATTATTAACAAGTGTCGGGTTGGTTTCCAAAAGGAACGTCTAATAGCAGGGCTTCATTTCCATGATGATTGGATGGCCTCCACCTTCTTCCTGTCTTAGTGCTCAAAGATTCTTTTCTTTGTTTTCTCTCTTTGTTTCGCAAAAAAAGATATCTATAAATGAATATACAATCATAAAAATAGATATAATAAGGATAATCTAATAATAAATAGAAATAATATAATAAATCAAATATCTAGGAATCTGGAGGTGTCCGATTTAAATCGGGCCAAAGCTAAAATAGGAGCAGTTTACAAGTCTGGCGACCCCATTTTGGGGGTGTTTTTTTTTTGGCTGTGGCCTTGTCACCTCCACTTGGGAGGCGTACGGGGCCATCTTCTAATCTGTCTCGCGGCGTAACACAGTCGAGCAATCCATCGGCGAGCCACATTGGCTTTTTTTTTTTCTTGGACGGGGCAATTTTGCCAGGGAGATGGCCGACGTGATTGAGGTGTCCGCTGTTGACGTGTCTGCATTACGCGAGCAGCAGGTGGTAATGGAACTCGGCTTTGCTTTCATTTAAGAAAGAGAAGTGAGAGGCAAAAAAAACTCGCACGTTGCCAGGCGATGAAAACGCCCCGCCGCCCAAAAACCAGGACACGCTCGCGCCAAGCCGGCGTGCGTTTCATCACAAAATGAAACGGTAAATGCAGAGAGGCCATCGTGCGTTAAAGCCAATAGTTGACATTTCAACAAAGGGGGTGGATGATGACAAGTTATGTTTCATTGTTTTGATTCAAGTACCCTACTTGTGCAAAATATTTCTCCCTCGGCACCATGAAGGAAAATGCTCAAGTGGCTGGTGCAGAGAAGGTGAGCGAAAACTCATCAGACAGACAGCAGGCTCTCAGTTGTTCACCTTGATGTGTGCCTCACTTGACATGATCATTTATATTAAAAAAAAAAATAAAATCCTCCATTTGCCCCGTCCTTCTCATCAGAATATTATTTGGGTCACAATCCGCTTTTCTTTAGTCGGTGCACTTGACCTTAACACGGTCAATTTGTTCTGCGGCCTCTCCAAACTCATCTGAGAAATTGGAAAGGGCCATCCAAAGCGTTTCAAATGAGGCTCATGTGAAAATTCCCCACATTTCAAATGTAAAAATAGATTTGAGGAACACCATGGAGCCCGAAGGTCACAATCAACTTCAGCACCTAGAAAATGTGACGTTGACCAGAATCGGCCAGATGATCAACGTTTGTTGTTCTTTCCTGCTCGTCTCAGTTTGCCACTTGGGGCAATTCCGTTTTTTCAATGGTGGCAATAAAGAGGGCAAGTCCAACAGGGGTGTGTGGTCTTTTGATGGTCACAAACACTTTGGTGCCATTGGCTTCCTTTCCGCCCGGTCGTCATAGCAACGAAAGGCCGATGGGCCGCAGCGAAACCGTAGCGCCTTTTTTCTTCTCTGGCGTCAGGTGAAAATGCCACACCAGGCCTTTTCCGTCTGTTTGTTTTTTGGCAGACCTTGCTTTCATTTAAAGCCTCTTTGAGCTCGGACGTAGAATTTGGAATTAGCCAAGCGCATGCTAGGCCAGGTTGGGCCATCTCCTGCAAAAGATCAAAAGGTCGCGTCACAAATAAACGGATTGTGCCGCAATCACATCTGCTGGCTGTTACTTGGGAGTTTTGACCTTCTGCTCAAAGATTGAACAAATGGCGCTGGCTCGCCGGCTCGCGTGCAGTCTGACAGCATCTGAATGTCCAAGCGTCCGCCATGAATATTTAACGAGACAGCGGCCGCAACATCTCCCTCGGCCGTAAACGATCATCGCGCCGGTCTCGCTACGCAGACGCGCTCGATTATACGCACCGCCGGAGAGTCCTCGGCGTATCGTCAAACGTCTCGAGCCGAGGCGCTGAAGGACAAAGGCGTTCTCGCGAGCCTCGCTTTGACTTCCGGCTTCTTTTCTCACAAAGGCCAAATGACCTGTCTCTTTGCAAAATTAATTGCAGTAATTACTCTTTTTAATTTAGTCCTCAGCGCGCTTAATTAACAGCTTTTTGGGCTGCACGGGATGTAATCCGTGTTGGAATAAATTCCGTGTTTCAATTTCTTTTTTTTTTTTTTCTCGGTCAGCCACATTTCATTTGCGAATCAGTTGCTGATCCCCGGGCAGGCAGAATGTGAGCAAATGTCGCACAACTGTGAGTGTGTGGGTGGGTGTGCTAGGTATCAGACGGCGCTAAAGGGATTTCTGCGAGGAGGCTGTCAGATTAGCTGCGGCCGACGTGGACGTGCATGAAAATTCAAGTCTCGCCTTCTTACGCACGAGCCGTAAAAAGCCCGGCGAGCCGTCTCGACGTGGTCCCCCGGCTGCAGTTGAACTTTTTCAGAAACAAAAATCTCTTCAAGTTATCTTGTGATATGGAAACTCTTTGGGGGGGGGGGGGGGGGGGGGACTCTCATCTCTCTCTCACGCTTTCGGTCGTCTGTCTCGTATGCCTCACCGGCGGCGGCCTTCACACCTGGAAAAAGTCCGCACTCGTGTTTTATACTTATGTGCCAAAAGTACTCGAGATCTGTGAACGGACAGATTCTGGGGGTAGTACTGCTATAGCTTCTTCATTGCACAGGTGCTTTTTTGGCAACGCAGACTCTCCACGCTTGGCTTTCTCGCCACAAGCCTGCAAATTTCCCACAGCGTATCGTCATGCGGAGGTCGACGCTCGGCGTCAGACAAAAGCGATGAAGGCGGAATTTCCCTGACAAAGGCCCGAGCGAGCGAGCAAAGGCACGGCATATCCGGGACCTTCTAGATTAAGGAGTGAGAGACAGCGAGCGCTCTTGTTAATCCTCCCTGACATCACTCAGCCAAGCTGAATCTGCTCATTTCCCTTCCTCGCAAGACGCTTTCTCTCGCCTCAACTTTAATTAGTTTCAGGAAAAAGTTGCTGCTCCTTCAGGTGATAAAACAGGAGCGGCCACCGAGCTTAGTCGGTCGGTCGGTCGGTCGGTCGGTCGGGGTTAACAGAGTTGAGGTCGAGTGTGGACTCGCGGGACCTTTTGATCGCACCGTAGAGGAAAGTAATGAGAAGGAAATGAGAGTCACGGCGCGAGGAGGACGAGGATTAACAAGGCGCAAAGTCAAACGCTTGCGTCCTTGTCGCCATGACAACGTCCTGCCCAATAATGGACTGTCATATATGGTTTGTTTTCTTTGCACCAGAGCAGAAAACAAAGTAGGTTCTGTTCTTCGTGAGAGAATATGACGTTAGTGTTCTGCTACATCAGCGGCCATCTGGAGCGGGCGCACTGCTTTTTCTTCTGAATGACGCAAGAAGGCCGGTAGAAAGAAGAGGACTTTGAATGATTGAAGTCATCTCCATGAATGCTCTTTAGCTCGAGGCTGCGAAACATTAACATGACCTCAGATTTGTTGCCTAGTCAAGACTCTAAAATTCGGCTCATCTGGAGAAATGTATTTTTGAGATGTGCTATTCATTCTCATTGAATAGGAAAATATTACCCAAAAATAAATAAAACTGGAGACGTGGCACATTTCGAATAAATAAATAAATAAATAAATAAATAAATAAATAAATAAATAAATAAATAAATAAATAAATAAATAAATAAATAAATAAATAAATAAATAAATAAATAAATAAATAAATGGATAAATGGATAAATGGATAAATGGATAAATAAATAAAAGTCTAATGTGTTTTTTAAAATGACAAGATTCAGTGAAGCAAAATACGCATTGACTGTTCCATCGGAGGCGACAAAATGCCATGGGAAATATTTGACTTGATTGTGGCAACGTTTTCAAAAGCCTTTAATTGAAAAAGGCAGGCCGCCCTTAGCATTTGCATACGCGCTTTGTAGCCGCTTGCACGGTTCTTCCGGGCGGCGCTAACAAGGGAGGGCCTTGTCGCAATGTGACACAAACTGGCTAATCCCCGAGGATCTGATCCGATCAAAGGAATGAGATTCGATAGAGGAGCGCAATCAAAAGCCGCATCCTTCGACGAATCGTCATTGTCGGATTTTTTTCTCCCTCTTCTTTGGCACCTCAACTTCAAGATGGCCGATGGCGGCGCAGAGGCTTTTTCAGAGGTCGTCGAACATCGGCGACAACGGGGGCCGTTGACACCATATTGGTTGATTTGGATGGCGCACGTTTGACCACTTTGAGGCTTTCCCAGCGGGGCGGCTGTTGACTTTGTGTCACAATTACAATTTGCGTGATTGCCAGCGTTTTGGCTACGCGTTGCAAGCATTGGCGGGGCGGTGCGGGGCCCTGCCCTCCACTCCCGTCTCCTTTTGGAGATTTCTCATCAGCAGATAGCAATCTGTCATATTCAAAGTGACACTTAATTAGTTGCGCGGTGACGCACACGCGCACGTACGCCTGCCTGCCTGCCTGCCTGCCTTGCCGCGCACACGCCGGAGGGGCTTGGGCAATGAACGCGGGCCGCCAAGCCCTACAATGTCTTAAGAGTCTCACAACACAGATTCTTGTAGTTAATGAACTCCACTCCGCCGGCTGATGGATGAAATAAATCATACTGTCAGCTCACACGGGCTCTCAGACGCTTGCTCGGGGTTACGTTATGGCAAAGTCACTTTTCACTTGCGGATGCGGCGCCTGAGCTTCCTCGTGGTACGAGTCGACATTTTTTTTTTATTATTATTTTGCTTTGCTTTGTAATGGCTGCAATTTGTGTGATGATAAGCAGCTTTTTGGCAAATGCTAATGCATCAGTTGTCCATCGGTTCATGATTTTGTGATTTTCATTTTGAAAACACAATTGATTTTACGGCTTTGCCGTGAAATAATGGCGTTGATTCCCATTCAAAAGCAAGGGCAGTCCTATTATCATGTCACCTTTAATATTCATTATTTTTGTGCTTAAACATAATAGAAAGTTTTCCCCTTGTCAGCAGAAGGTAAATTGGGGACTCAGCCATTTATTTGTAAAAAAAAAATAAAATAAGAAAGGCCGTGTCAGCTATGCGTCAAGGAAACAGTGGGTAAAAGAGCTGAGCCGATGTGAATGAATGAGAATTAGAACAGTTGACCGCAAAGGAATAAAAAGGTGAAATCTGAAGGTGAGTGAAGAATGCCAATGCCAGGAAAAAAAGCCACCGTGCCCGAGTTGAAGTAATCCTTGTCAAACATGGAAGATGCCAATGAGAGCAACCAAGTATGCAAAATCAATGTCTTCAATGACGGCCGGGCCATCAATAGTCGGAGTAGGCAATGAGAAGGGCGCCCTTTGCATTGCCCATCGACAATCACAGAATTTGGTTTGGAGGACACGATAACATCGGGGTGAGACGCAAAATGGCAGCCTGACGTCAGCCATGAGAAATACTTCCAAGTATTCCAAGTCTGGAAGTTTTCATCAGAATTTGGACAAAAGCACAACAAATCAGCTTCCATTGATCTCTTGGGGGGGGGGGGGGGGGGGGGTCAGGTTGTGTCCGTCCCTGCATTGTCACGCTCCAGTTTCCGCCGGAGATGCCTGACTGAATACTTGAGAAACGCTGCCAGGTCATCTTTTCCAAACGGGTGTCACTTGGAAATGGATGGCCGAGGGCGCCCGCCGCTTTGGCAAAATGTGCTTTTCGTCTTGTGCTTTTGCTTCAATCGAACCGACATGAAAGCCTCACGTGGGCAATTTCTTCTGAAATCTCCCTTTGTAATCATTTGTTCTGGTTAGTTGGTGTCGGGTCGGGCCGGATAGCAAAGGTGACGCGGGCCTCGTCCTCGGCGAGCTTCTGCGGCGGGCTCGTCCGCCTGTCACTTAGCCCTGGCGCCCGAGGCGCTCTTGTCAGCCGGTTATTGCAAAGTGCCGCTGCTAGCTCACTCATTAAGCGTGTCCGTTTTCGCTGAGCGAGATGTATGACCCTGACGACGGCAACATGGCCGCTATGCTACCTTCAATCTTTTTTACTTCTCTGGCGACATTTCTTCACACTTTCATGTTCACGCATGGCAAGCTGTCATGGGGTCGACGGCATTATATTTATCTTTTTATATTATATTTATCAGGGTCGAAGGCACTTTTGGAATGGCTGTTTTTTTTTTTTTTTTTAATCTGATCTTGTCGGGATGCTTACGGACATGATGAAGGCTTTTGGCTCAAGGTTAGTCTGCCGACCTTTGTGAATACGCGATGATGGCTTTTACAGGTGCGAGAGTGGTTACACGCAAAGAGGACAGGCTGTCATTTCTCTTTGACCTCAAGGTCCACACCATCCTCCTCCTCCTCCTCCTCCTCCTCCGAATAAACCCATCCATGACAATGAAGGAGTTGTTTTAAATTGGTGAAAAGCGGCCAAATGTCTGGTATGGAGGCCCTTGGCATCCTTCAGTCCGGCCCCTAAACGGTTCTGTCAGGAGAATGGAAAAAGCCTTCAATCATGTTCAACGTAACAGATGCGGACACAGACACGGCACACGCGCAAGCGCGCCCACGTCGCTTTGAGCCAACTCCTCGGAACGCTTGCAATTGAGCAAATTACGGAAGAGCGGCTGGCCGTGTTGACTGACGCGCTTTCAAAACGGACGGCGCGCTAGCATATTTGGCCGGATGGGCGGATGGCCGTGCTTTTTGTTGCATCGGACGTCAATCTGAGGTTTGGCTCTCAAATGGCGGCCATTCCAGTGTTTATGGCAGCCAAGCGCCCGGGAATTGTGGAGCGACTGGGCTTACGTACTGGAAGGAGACATTATCGGAAGATTGCTCGTGGGAAGATGGAATATAAATAGCGACTAAAAAAGATAAACATTCATTTTTCTTGACAATTCAAGCTAGTAGTTGTCTCACCTCTCGCTAGTTGCTCTTTTTTATTAACATGATGATGCCGGCCGGGATGTGTAAGCAAGCCGATTGAAGCGTTTAACCTCCATTGGCCCGACGCTGATCCGACCGGTCAGGCGGGTTCACGCACCGCTCAAGTCTCGTTAGCGTTTGAAGCGGCGCTCGTCAAGCCTTTATTTATTCCCAGCTCCGGCGGCATCCTCAAATGTCCCCGTCTCTCCGCGTCAAGCTCAGAAGACGCTGCGGGCGTCGGGTGAGGTGGAGCAGAATGCCCATGTCGGTTGGCTCCAGGTCATGCCAACGCTTGGGCATGCTGGCTACCTTTCGTAGTGGCTCCACTCATTTTTTCCCGTCAGTGCGATTGCGTTTGATTTCCGTCTAACGCGGTGACTGATATTGTGAAGACGCAGTGCTTGCGTTGGGTCGGGCTGGGCCAGCGGGCAGTGCATTGATATACTCACAGAGGCTTTTAAATACTGGATCTTGAAGGTGATCCTGTTTTTATATTCCCGTGCTATAAAGGCGCCGTCTTGAGCAGTTGGGAAAAGGGATTTGTTAGCGTGCGCTGGCAAAGTCCACGCTAATTCCAGCTCTGAGCGGGCAAACCCGCACAATCATTCTCGTAGATCTCGGCGACCTTCTGGCCTCGCATCAGTATGCAAACGACGGCGGGCGGATGGCCGCAAAAGTTGACGGAGTGCTCAATAAACATTCACTTTACAGCGGCATGAAGGCATAATCAGAGCGAGATTGCCATGGGAGTGCGGCTATGCGGGGGAGATGGAGGAAATGGCATTGTTTATTCCACGATAATAAAAAAAAAAACGAACAATCAGACGCCTCTGTGATCCACCCGCTGAATATGCATTCACATTAGCGCTGATTCGAAATGGAGACGACTGAGCACCGAGTGAAGTAATTAAGCCTTTTCCTACTCGGCTTCTTTCTTTATTTGACAGCAGGTGAGGAGGTCAGCTGGATGCGCTTGATATTTCGCAGCGCAACAGATTTGAAAGTGAATGAATGCAAAGGAGGAAGGAATATCAAACATCTGCTCAAAACAACATTTGGGTTGTGCTCGTTTGACGTGGCCTCCCTTAAAAGCATCACACGTTCGTTCGTTCCTAAATGAGGGCCGTCCCGCACTCATCAAACATTTACTGCGGTGCCTAAAAGCGGGTTAGAAGCGAGGAGAGCCAATCCAGCAGTCACCTCCATGGAGGTCGTGGCTCTGTCACAAGCCGCAATTTCCCATTATGCCCCCGACATTCAAAGTCACGCACGTGCGCCCACGCTGGCGCCAGCGTGGTCTGTCAATGTCATTTTGCCATTTGAAAGTGCATCTTTTCATTTGAAATGTGCCCCTCGTCTGGCGCGCTGACAGATGCAGGTGCGGCCGTTGATCCGAGGTGACGGACGGGCGGCCTCGGGGGCCGCGCCGACCGACCGGACGAGGGAGCGGGCAAAATTGGCTCCCGGGTGGCGTGAACTCCAGGGTGGGTCAATTTCAATTTCGGTATGTCATGAAATGGTTTGGCGCCAGAAGCAAAGGGGAGGGGCCGCTGGGTGATACGTGTGGCACACGAGCGGACGTGCCATGTTGACAAATTGGACGTGTTAAATCTTCTCGACTTCTTAATGCCGTCTATTTTGGGATTTCAAACCTTTCCGAGGTGAGCTCTTCAAGAATGGCACCACTAGGGGGCAGTGTAAGGCATCTAGTACCTGTCTAGACACAAAGAAGAACTGTAAAGATTCAAACAGACGGCCATACTAGAGTTCTTAACCCGTCTGTTGTTGTTTTTCATTGAGTGTGCTGCATATCGCATTCGTTTGCAGTCCATCACTAATATTCATTCAATTGTCATGTTTTCTATTCAGCACAGCTTTTTTTTCCTCATCGTATTGTAAATGGATCCTTTGGAATCAAATTATTCATTGCATGTGGGAGCAAAAGACACTGAAATGTGCTGCTTTATTGGATGAAAACAAGAGTGCAGTCAATGTGTCGCAGACTTAACTGCCTGCATTGACGGCCGCGGGGGGTCTTCCACTTAATACAAAGCTCCACGCACACGCACGCACGCACGCACACACTCGCACACCTTCCCTCCATCTGCTGTCCTGCACATCTTGCCAAAATGCAGACAACTGTGAGCACCTTTGTGACTTGAGGAGCGCCATCTGCATCTGCTTATGGCGATGCGGTGGGAGGCGGCGTGCTGCTAAATAACTACGCTGCCCAACTTGACAACCCGCCGCCCATAAGATGAACCTTCACCCGCTTCGCTCGACCGTGCGGAAACTCTCGCCTACGACCAGCCCGCCGCATTTCAAACGTGCTCATCGACCACGAATGAAATGGATTTTATTACACAGGCCGGGTCTAAGCCGCAGAGTTGTGGCGGCCCACGTTGTCTTCTGGCACCTTGGATTAGTCGCCCGCCGATGGCAGGGCAGCACCTCTGAAGGAAAAAACATTCACATTGACGTTCACCTCAAAATGTGTCGCCTCCAACGTTTGATCTTTTCATTGTTTCTCTTTTAATAGCATCTCAACGCAGGTTGGACAATCACTGCTGCGGCAGGCACACCATAATGTTTGGTTTTGATGCAATGGCGGCAAGATGACAAATCTCCTCCAGCCCAGGAGAATTTGCCTTGATCATTGGCATCAATTTGCGACGGATGCAGAATTAATCTCTAAACACAGATTAGCGTGACATGTTTTGACAGCACTCTTGGCAACTGAAAGCTGAGTTGAGGTTATCTCGTGAAGCCGAGACATTAATAACAGCGGCGGATCAAGGCGTGTTTACCGTGCCGTGGAAAGCCGCGTGGCTTTGAAAGGACGCGTCGGGATTGGCACAAATCAAAAGGAACGGACGCAACTTTCTTGGCTGTGTTAATGATGACGTAGGCAAAGTGCATGACATGTCTCCTGGGACCCGCTTTGCTCAAATGAGACCTCATTTCATGTTTGTTTTTGTTTTATTTTCTTGACGGAAATGATAGCGATCATTGATAACGTTAGCCCGCATAGCCAAGTCAAGTTTATTTTTTTACACAGCCCTTAATCGACTCTTATCCGGCAGAACTTGCACGTCGGGTCGGGTCGTTCCTCTCCAGAGGGAGCAGAGTTTCCGGCTAGCTTGTCTGTCGACCGGTCCCGAGCGTCTCATCGCTCATCTCACCCGCTTTACTTTTTGACTACAAAGAGCTACGAGCCTTATCGGCGGTTCCCAAACACAAAAACTCGGACGAGTTTTCCGGAAAAGAGGATGCAACAAAAGTCAGCCTGTGACACCGAATAAAATGGCAAACGCTTCTTACTGAAAATGAATCCCGAGCAAACTGGCTTTTTACCAAATGCATCATGGCGCAATACAGCAAGTCCTCGTCCGTAGTGGATTTATCGACCGCCAAATAAACAAAAAGAGGGACGAGTTATTCCCTCGCCTTCAAAACAGCTTGTAATCCAATTTGGCATGAAAGTCTCTACGACGTATTATACGCCACTGTTGGACCCTCTCGGTATAAATACGACAAGCTGTTGAAGAATACAGCGGTGGCCGTGAATGTGGATCTTTTTTCATAGTCTTCCACATATCATCATTCCAACACGGACGCTGCTTGAAGTGCCAGCCGCCACCCCTCGCCGTTATATGAGCACCATCGCAACTCTTTGCCCGGCAGATTTTCACCTCTACCCGTCAGTCGAGGCCAGGCTCCCGCTCCCTCCCTCCCTCCCTCCCTCCCTCCCGCCTGACCCGGGTGTCGAGCAGCGAGACGCGCAGTTTGCCGCCACGCATTAATATCAGCTCGGCAGTGACGCCAATTAGCGGTGCGTCGAGACGAGGCTCCGCGTGCACCGCCCGAGCGTTACGGCAATTAGTTGCTCGACACACACCGGAGGGGGGCTTTGTCTACCGCTTCCAGGAAACATCCTAACAGTCGCCCATTACGTCCTTTTACCTCTTGCACTTTGACGCTTACCTCAGTCATTTCGGGGGAAATTACAAATCTTTTGCCCGAAAATGTAGGTCAGCAGGAAAGGCCTTGCCCGTCTTGACCTCCACCGCTCCTAAAAGAAGAGCTGCTCGCTTCTCCTAATCGTCCTGTCAGTCTCCCATTATACCTTTTGTAAGTCAGTCAACAAAATCTGCAAAGCCTTGTTCCTGCTAATGGGAACTACTGGGGCATGTGCTTGTAAAGCCCCCCCCCCCGGCTTATGCCGCACCTCCACCTCCTCCTCCCCCTCCCCGTACTTACCGCTGGCCATCCGTCCACCAAAGTCACCCGAGGCTTGTGAAATCCACAATTGCGTAGCCACTTACGACCCACAACAGAGTCGCCTTGGACCCGAGGCGATCAACAAGGGGACGGACGGACGCCTCCGCCGAAGCGTAGCGACTTCATTAACGCCGGTACATTAACTGCAAATCCGGGCAGCCGCTCCCCGCTCGCCACCCGCCTCCCAGGTTTTCATCCGGACTATCAGGAGAGGCTCAAGCAGAGGGTCAATCTGCAATAAAAGGCATCCGTTTTCACGGGCTAGAGACCTCCCACACTCCTCTCTAAGTCATTAACTTCACCCTTTCCTGGCGGCTATTCACTGAGCTCCCGTAATCCCTCGCATTGCCTTCACCTGACCTTCATACGCCCGTGAAAAGATGGAAAATGTATGCTTGGGGAAAAAACAAAGCGCATGCTGAAACGGGATGACAAAGATCCAGGCCGGATTGGATGACCCTTTAACCCGTTGTGTGCGGGTGAAATGTTTGTCCGCGAGTGCATACATTAGCAAATTAAGCATTGTGAGCTAGTCACGATAGCTGGTGAAAATATAATATAATATAATATAATATAATATAATATAATATAATATAATATAATATAATATAATATAATATAATATAATATAATATAATATAATATAATATAATATAATTAATATAATTAATATAATTAATATAATTAATATAATATACACCCATTCTTTTCCGGCACTACCTGAAAGTACTGCAAGTAACCTTGTGGAGAGTGATGTCATACCTGTCAGGGGATCCAATTGCTCGCTTATGTGTGCTCTGATTGGCTTGCAGCCGGTCCGGTGTGTCACCCGCTTCTCTCGTCAATTGTCAGTCGGGATAGCCCCCCCCCCCCCCCCCCCCCAATTGCCACCCACCCATCCACGGCCCTGGTGAACCTCATGAGGATAAGTGCTATATAGTGTACAATATACTTACTCCCCATATAGGCTAGATGGCGAGCGAAAATGTCAAGCGTCTTCTCCTCGGTATGAAAACAATAAGTGGTCATAATTTATGAATGTGAATCTTGGCTGGCATTTGCTACTTATGTTCTGCTATCATTTGAATTGGATGTCAGACTGCACATTTGGTCTTTGTGTGCCGATAACACAAAGGCGCGGCGGACCGGAGAGAGCTCGGTTTATTTTTATACTTCCCATGGGTCGGAAAAAAAAAAAAAGGCCATCATGGGTTGAAAACGTGGAAAGAGAATGAAATAGCAATTCAGTTACAGGCAAATATGGACGTCCTGCAATGCGGAGGCAACATAGCACTTTGACTCGCATTTGCACTCTTCACCTTGCGTTTACGCACACACACAAATGGATACTAGGCATTAGTGAAAAGGTGAGTGCTCTCGTCGTGTGTGTGTGCTTGGATTGGTTGTGTGTTGGGAAAACATAGTGCAATGTTTTCCAAACATTCTGACCCTCCTCATTTGAAAAGAATCTGTTGAAAATTCCACATATGAATTAAGTGGAGTGACGCTTTAATGAATTCAACTCTTTAATGTGCACTGCAGCACACCATGAAAAGAACCACTGCGCCATCTATAGGCCGAGATGGAAACATACTGTGATCTGCTTTTAGAGGAGTTTCTAGTCTTGGCAGTTGTGCACTATTTTATTTTTCGTGTCATAATAACCTTAACGGTGTCCGACCCCACTAACTCTCTCCACCATAACCTGTAACCCAAAGCACTTAGTCTGAGCCTATCTTACCTGAGTTTGATCCGTAGGTTGTAGGCGGGCAGCACTTTCCATTCCCACCGAAGGCATTGGAATGCAACGCTGTCAAAGGTGTGCTGTGGCTATCTCCCGCTTTCATCACAACACAACACTTGCCAGCGGGGTCGCTCTCAGATTGAAATGGCAGCGGCTGCAACCCTCAGGGAGTCACAAGTGGTAGAAGGCGAGGGGCTTAATGGATCCGGTGGAAGACGGAAAGCCCTTTGATTGATCACAACGACGCGGGTATCCACCGGGCACGCCGGGCAAGTTGGACAATAGCTCACTTTGACGGCTATTTTTCAGACTCAGCATTTTAGTCAAGTTGACCGCAAATGTCCCATTCTACTCCCATCAAGTGGTCATTCTCCAAAGCAGCGACTTGGGCTAACGTAGGAAATCCATTTGAAGAGAGCCGTGAGCGGGATTGGTTGTTTGTGGCCTGCGACTGACAAGCAACCGGTCGGAGGCTGGGAAATGTAACAAAGCGGGCCGAAACACGGCGCGGAAGCTTCCGTCGACGCGGTGCCAAGTTCCATTGTTCCTTGGCCATCTGAGCTCAACATCTGTTGTTGCAAATGTAAACAGCTCGTGTTAAATGGTGTTGCCTCTTTCTTTCCGCCCTCCGAGCTGATATCTGTATTCCCAGATAGCATCTTGCGCAGCCGAGCGCTTTGCAGTGCTGGCACGTCAGCCCCGCCGCTGTCATCCCAAGTTATAGAGTAGCGCGAGCGGCTTTCGGGCCGCTGAGTGGAAGTAAATGAGCGTAAATTCCATCCCATTATAACTCAGCGCGCCTTCCAGATGATGTTCAAGATGTTGCTTTAAGTCACTTCAACGGCAGAATTTTGGAGCCAGACAATGTGGCTGCTGAATAAATCGCCAAAGCTTGGCAAAGGTGTTTGTGGCGGGCGAGCGAGGGTTCAACAACCCGGCCTTCTTATATACGTATAACCAACAAACAAGACAAGTGGTAGACAACAACGGCAAAGAATAAGTGAGGTGGGAAAAAAAGTGTCATAGCAAAGTATGATGGACACCATTACGTTATCTGAAGGTCCAGCCGTCACGGCGGTCTTGTTAACCACCCGCTGGAAGCACAAATGGGCACTTTGTCAGACACGGAGGCACAGCGGCGGCTCCGATTGTTTTCTCACACCTAGCCAAGGAGATTCGGCCATCAAACGGCTTCCGGGGCTCTCGGAAAAGTTCACATTTGCATTTTGGATATCAGAAGGCCACAGCTCCTCTCCTCCGAGGCTGCCTGAAATTCGCCCGCACCAAAGATCAGACGCTTGGCATGCAAGTGGAACACAAAGGAGTGAAACCAGACAGGCAGTAGGCTCTCTGTAATGGCGCTTATTTCATTAGCATGCTCGGCTCGTTGATAGAGTCATTGTCTTTGTGAAAGGTTATTGTAATGTTATGTTAGCCATCTGTCTGGGATTGGGACTTGTTTGATCAGATTCAGTTTTGGAATGCACCCAAAATGGCTGCTTGGAAAGAAAATGGCCAACTTCCTGTTCAATGAATGGCACGGAGACTTTTTTATGATGTTGATACTCGTTAGGCTAAAGCTGAAGAACCAAAGCCGATCAATATGTTTTACTGCGATTGAAAAAGAAAAATCCAAGACCTATGGATGACGGATGATAGGAACCCGCATACACGGGTCACCGACATGAAGCTTCAGCCTTCATGGTTCCGCATGAAGGATAAATGCACTCCAGGGCTGGCCTCAGTCAAGTGATGGAGAAAGATTTTTCAAAGTGAGATTGTAATTCTGTTTTTGACAGTAGTATGTTGCAGAAGTCTGTTAAATGGCGTCATGGACTGAGCGTGATGGAACTGCTTTCCGAGATGCTCTTTTGTCAATTCTAAAAAAGACTCGCTTCACAAATCGTTTTATTTTACGGAAAGAATGTGAGTCAAACGCAACTTCGACCTGGGGGGAAATTTGAAGCTAATGTGAAATGAATCTGATTTCAATCAAGAAGTGGGCTGTACTACGGAATTTTCGAGTCAGCGTTTTGGACAAATAAAGCCAGAGCCCGCTCGTCCTTTTGCTCCTTTCATCCTTTCGGCATTTCACTCAGCGTTTGATTCGGCGCTCTCCGCAAAGATGAAACGCCGAATGAAAGAAATACGGCAGGACTCGGTCGGTAAAGACAGGTGGCTCATTATCATCTCATCAACAACCGAGGCAAAGACGACCACCGAGATGTTCATTTTTGACGTCTCCCTTTGAAATTTCGTGCCGCCCGTAATTAGGGACAAGGACGGCGCCGGAAAAATCCTAATGATGCATTTTGACTTTGTTCTATTTCCTTTTCTCACCCTTTTCTCCTTCCGCGAGGTAAAAGCAAGCTTGGGAAATTTTGCAGAAGAGAATGCAAAATGTCACCAAGCAAAGGCCGGTTAATTGGACCGGCTAATTGGATGGAAACGAACGAGGAGGGATTGAGTTGGAGACAAACAAAATGGCGGAGAATGTCGGTTGGAGCCATTTGGAGCATATTCTGTCTTGGAAAAGTGCCAAAGTGAGGCAAGAGGTCACGAGGTGTGCTCTTGACTGCCATCCGTGAGAAATCTGTCGGCTCTTGGACGTCCGTCACGGCAATAAGAGCCATATCTAATATGGCTGTGTCATAACATTTGTTTTCTTGACATGCCGCTCGTTAGAGCGAGCGGGGGGACCGCTCTTTGCCGGCCCCGGTAACGAGCGGGATGCGTCACCAAACGACATTAGCGCGCTATGGATGCCAGCCGTTCGCCATTCATCCCGCCGTCGCTCGGGTGCACTTGTCGTGACCTCCCGAGAGCGCGGCCGGGGCCAATAAGGACCACTTGGAATGATCTATTCTCACAATTTCAACCATTTTACATTGAAGCGTTTGAGCTGCTCCGGGGAGGAAACGACATTTTGCCATCCAATACGGTTTGAAACGCAGTCGCCTCCAGCTCCACCATTCGCTCGGGAAACGCTTTCCACGGCAGATTTTTGTGATGCTCCGAGAAAAGCGGGGAAAAAATAGATACCTGTTTGTTTGGTTGGAGGAAAGACAATCGAAACTTTACACGGGTGTCAACGTCCAGGCCCGGGGGCCAGATACGGGCCTGTCACATCATTTTTTGTGGCCCGCCAAGACAAATCAAATCGATGTCATTACTACAATTGCAAATTGTGTCGCCAGGTTTTCTGTCCACCCATCAAATATAAAATTAAAAATAAACGAGACGTAAATGTGCTTTTGTGAGCTGCCTATTTTCCAAATGTGACCTCATTTGCATGAAAGAGTCCGTTTGACCTGGCAGAGTCAATTCTGCCATTGTTTCCAAATGTGGCGGAAAGGCCCAAAAAATGAATCCCAGTTTTATCCCCTTCTTTCCATTTCTGGTAACAGTTATTTGCCCTCCTGTGGTAAACAGCATCTGCTAATATTTCCACGTTTCTACTGGGATGAATATTACGCAAGCGAGCATGAGCGGGCTCGTACGCGAGAGCAACAAAGACTCGTTTGCAAATTGTTTGAGATTGGACCGCATCAGAGCGGCTGATTAATGGCCACGCTAAAACTCTTAATGGTCCCATTAGCGCCTTGGTCAGCTGGGAGACGTCGAGTTCAAAAGGGAGAGAGCGGCTTTGGGTGGGGATTGAAGCTGGAGAAAATGAAGTCTCCAGACAGCGCCTTGCGTTGCATTATGGGATGTCCTGGTTACCGTGCGCCGCCAGACATTAATCAAAGCCCGGCGGCCCTCCGTGCCCCCGCAATCTCGCCCCCCTCCCCTCCGCCTCCGCAAGAGATTCATTGGCATTCATTATCCATCGATTGTAGCTTTTTCTCTGTAATCGCCTGTCTCTAGTCATATCTGGGCCTCCTAGGAGATCATTATTTGGAGACGGGAGCAGAAATCCTAATGGCCGAGCAGGGCGATGATCAACTGCAAAAACCTTGTTGCCCAAAGAAATCATTTACCTTTACGGCTCGGACGTTTTCATAAGGCGCTAGCCACGTTGAGGATTGATCGGGCCCATTGGCTGCTTTTTATTGCCATTGCGGAGCCGTTTGTCGGGACCACTTGGGGTCAGGGAATCCTTTTCACGTGATATGTATCTATCTTATCCAAAGGTACCCACCATCATCGTAACGAACTTGTGAACCAATGAGGTTGCATTTTACTGGAGTGAAGTCGAGTCGTTCGAGTGCTAAAATGGCCCACGGGGGAATTCCAAAGTAAAGTTCTGAGAATCAAGTTGTATTTTCCATGTCCAAAGGATACCTGAAGCAAAATAGAAAAAGAAACGAGAAAGAGTTTTTGAAGGACGATGGAACACAGCGGCAGATGCTGGGGGGAAAAAAAAACTAAAAATAGCTCTGCTTGCTCTGGGAAGTGGCATAAATAATGAGTGTTTCATTTATTCACCCATTATAAGGTGATTGTTCCACACTGCACTTTGCTCTTGGCTTCATTTTCACCTTATTCCACCAACAGTGCCAGATGTGGAACGAATATTAAAACGTCCCCGCCAGTGTCGTGAAGCAAGTTGCCGTGCCGACGTTAACTAGCGTCACTCAAGGGGAAGGCCTGGTTACATTGCGCAATGAAGGAGTGCTGAGCATTTGAGGTGTGACACAGCCAAAGGCAGCTGCGGCCCAAATAAGCGGGACAATGTCGTCGCCGCCGCCGCTTTCTACCCAGGCTTGGTGGAAAAATGAGGCCGGCCGGGCGGGCGGATTCATTTTTAAATGAGGACGACTTGTCACCGAGTGCGCGCGTGGGAAAATAAATGAGCTTAATAAAAGTTATAACGTCTGTTTATTCACATTAGGAATTGCTGCACTTTTACTGATTCCATAAGTACAAGCCTGATCAACTTGCTTTCATGCGGGCATTTTTTAAATAATCACAGAGGATTACAATGCAAATGATAAACATAGCCAGGGAAAGCAATCACTCCTCCCTACCTTCGCTTTAGGCCAATTAAAAGCTCTGCTAAGACTGGCTGGGACCTGTCGTCACATTCGTCTGACATCCCTGCTGCGTCATTAACTCATTTCTACACATACGCTAGATAGCTTGATTGATTGATAGATGGATAGATAGATGGATAGATGGATAGATGGATAGATAGATCTGTACGGGAATCCCGGCCGTTAAGCGTTCATTTATTGGCATGAACCCATTTGCATCGCAGCATTTGGCAATAAAAGCATTGCAACGCTAGCCAGGGATAATCTATTTTGCAGTAATTTAATACATTCATAGGCGACAAATGATGAAATATGGCGGAGGCAGGACGGGCAAAGCGTATTACGCAGGCCCTGGGTGGCGATTTGTTGCCTAATGAAGCCATTAACCTCACACTACCAAATCTGATGCTGGCAAAAAGAATGGCTTCATTAGTGCAAGGAATTGGATTGAAGTGTGTTTCTGTTAGGAAGCAAGCGGAACGCGTATTATTATGTTGAATGTGCAAGGCCTCCCCGGGCACAAACGTACACAAATGATCATATTTGGTTTGTTTACATCTCCTATTGTGTTTGTAAGGAATCGATAGCGCACCTACAATAATTCATCGTGCTTGAAAAGATTGATCAATAGAATGGACTTTGGCATCCAAGTTTATCTTTCGGGAAATGATCATCCGCATTCTTTTCAAGCAGACTTCACTGGCTAAATAAGCAAGCCTTTGCGCCTGTGGATCATTTCAATGTTGTCATTGTTGATTGTAAGTACGCTGCTATTTGAATTCTGTCAACTGTCACCGCGTTCCACCTCCAGCTGTGGATGAGAACCTCCAAAATAAAAGATGACATGTCCTTCCTTGGGTGTCAGTCTCCAGCCACAATAATGGATGAGCTGTAGTGGGATTTTTATGTACATGTGCAGACATCAAATTGCTGTTAATGTTTTTCCCCAAAGTGCTCCTTCAATCTTGTCAGCCTTGGGAAGAGCCTTTAAATAAAAGTTTAGGATTTGAATGGCCACTATGGCCTTCTCGGCCTCATTTGGCCAGCAAGCCACTTCATTAAAGAATAGATCTCATCGCTAAACTAACTTGTCCATTGACTCACCCGCCGCGGAAGTCATCCATCTCGTGCTAACTAACTTGCTTTCATTGTGTAGTCTCTTCCCTTGAGGTGAAAAACAATGCAGTCATTTTAATAAGTCACATTTTATTTCTGTACTTTGTTTTCAGATGTCTTTTGTTCTTTTGTTGTCGCTTTTAAAAACAGACAAAGTGATTAAAAAAGCAAAATACACACGAAAAATACAAACTCCCCCTTTAAGTAGCAAAGAAAATGATTTGGACTTCCCGACCGGTCGTTACCATGACAACGTACCGATAATGGCCCTTTTTTTGGGGTGAAGGCGTGTGGCTTTGTCATATTTTACAATCTTCTGATGTTTACAAGGGCAAATGTAATTACAACGTTGTGCAATAGCCTCTTTATCTTTTGTGGCTGTCAGAAATTAAGGTTGCGGCGTGGAATGAAATATTTAGCCAGCTTGCTCTTGTTGTATTCTGCGTTGCATGATTTATTCATTCACGTGGCCCGAAACGCTTGCACGCCGGGCGGGCAGAAGGCAGCCAGCCCCCGAAGGCCTGAAGCAAGTGGGTTAGCGCCACGCTATCTTTCTGCCTTGCTCTATTCACCAGAGACGCACTCAAGCTATTCTTTGTTAAACTTAATGTATAATAAATAAAGTACATCCCTATCAGGAATTCTCATTTATCCAACTCAAGTTTTCTTATTCCGCCGCCACATGACTAATAAAGCGGGAACGCTCCAATACGATTGCATGACTCAGCATAGAAACAATTGAACGTTGGTTGGAATTACTTCTTTTTTTTTTTTTTTCCTTTACCTAAATTCCATTCAATTTGTTTTTTTCTCGGTAGGTCCAACAGCAAATTGTTCCCGCCATTCGGTGGCAGAAAAAAAGATTTTGGGTGGGTTGACTCACTTTGCACTCACACATTCCACGTGATTAGGCTTTGACTCTTATTATATAACGCGAAGCCTCTTGTGTATTGTCTAGCCGGGGGGGGGGGGGCAAACAGCAACCGCCGTCGAGACCCCCGGCATGCTCTCTCTCACGAAGACCCTTTTGCACAAGAAGCACTTGAACTTTTGAAAGAAACCTCCCTCAACGTAGTTCTAATAAAACTCAAAGCCGGCGCTCTAAATGTCATCCGACATTATTAGATCATCTGAAGCGCGCTGTCGTGCTTGAGGACTTTTTCTTTCTTTTATCCGGTCGTGACAAAGCAAAGTGGCCCGAGGCGGAAGCCATAGAAGCGCCTCTTCTGGCCCATTATGCAAATCTCATTGTTTTTACTACTCCTTTGGTCCCACTCAACTCATGATGACTGTTTTCTTCATGATAAATGTATAACTAGGCAAGAAACGAGTGTATTATTGATCGAATGATGCCATTTCATTATTATTGTATGAAAATGTTCAGCAATAAGATGTCAGTGTTGAACCATCATGTGCTTAAATATGAGACACTTGCAACGTATGAAGATGACTGCAAAAAAAAAAAGCAGTTTATTGTTACCCATTCATCTTGGATGCCGCCTTATAATGAGGCTGATTTAAAACTGAAGTTACCTTGCTACAAAATGCGTACAGTGTCTGGAATTGAGTCAAACCAAAATGGCCGACTTCCTGTTGGAGTCAAAGTTCATCGGCATGAGATAATAAAGCCACGGTCTACTGGGTCATTGCTGGGAAGATGAACACACACAGAAAATCCCCACCATCCATCCGTATTTGAGGTGCTCACAGCTAAAGTCAGTTGTTCATATCCTAACAAGGGGCGCGGTATCATTTCACGCAGTATTAACTGACGAATGGCTCGGTGCGGCGCGTGTCAATCCATTGATTACTTGGATCTCGCACATCATGAGTCCAAAGTAAACAAAAGGACCACTCATGGAGTTACTGATGGGAAAATCGATACAAACTGTGCTCGGTCATTCTTGCGTTATGTGAGAATATATACGCTTTCGTATTTTTGCACGTGTTGAGCTTTCCAGTTGTTATTCCCATGTTTCCCAATGCGGACATGCATATAATGAAAGGGGTTTTTTGCACTCATTTCTGATTGTTCTGGTTGTTGGTTCATATCACAGTATTTACAAGTAAAACTTAAAAGTGTCTGTTGACACACAAAATGTGTCAAATGTCTAATTTTGTACCTGCAACACATAAAATGAAATTAAGACCACGTTATAGATGTAACATGTGCACCAAAATATAATTGGTGACTGCAGAATAGTAAATAGTGATCAAATGATACTAATTTGTGGACAAGGCACGTATAATGAGCGCATAAAATGCCAATATATGGGTTTAATATCATCCCCAAGAACGGACATCAAATGGAGCGCACACTTGCCAGAAAGTGGCGTTCACGACTACCGCTAGTCTACCAAGGTGCGCTCGATTTACATGTCTGTACAAAACAATCGTGTTATTGTTATGAATTGCTATTTTTTTGCGCACATTAGATCTATATTGTATCTCGCGGCCACAATTTAGTATTTTGTAGCCTGGTAGGCCCAAATATAAGCTGTCTGCAATTGTGTCTTCTTTGCTAGTTAGGCCAGTCTGCTCCTTGCTGCAGTGTGGGAGTAACGCCGCCGTTTTCTCCTACGCCAACTGCGTAGGCAGCTTTAAGCACCTCTTTTGCGACTCGGCAAATAGTGCGTAAACGGCGTTGGGGAATAAGCGCCCCTTCCTCCCGCATACACGCGGAAGTTTCTTTTTCTTTTCTTTTTTTTTCTTTTTCGTACCGAGTGGAGAGGAGCTGCACACGGCACTCGAATGAGGTAACGACCCGAATAAGGCATTTACTCTTCATTCATTCACTCCCACAACATGGACGCGAGCGCATTGCTCTGCTCCCAAAGGCAAATTCGCCACTTGTTGCAAACGTTTCCACGATGTCGTTTGGCGGATTTTTCTCATCTCATTTCCTGCGTGCTCATCCGCTAGCTCTTTTTCCAAGCGACTTTAGCAGCTGCTTGTCGCCAAGCCGTGCAAATAAAGAGGCTGCTCTGAGTCATTTCCTCTTTTTAGGATTCCTGCCGTTGCTGCTATTTTCCCTTTTTGCCTTAATCGTGCGGCAGACTTAATCATGGCGATTGTGACGGAGGCTTCGAGCGTGTTTATCCTCGTCGCCACGTGCAGCGAACGCTTAGCGAGCATCTCGTTCGACGTTTCGTTCATTTGAACATTTAGACGGGTGGTAGTGATGATTTGGTGGTTATCTTGCTTTTTCATTGGTGTGGCCACATCGACTAAGCCCTGCTGGTTGCCGCCGCCGCCGGTCTATTTCGGGGCCGCTGCAACGAGCGTTGCACTTAAACCGCAATTGTTTTAAGTGGCCAATTCACCAACTTAATGTGACTACTCCAAACGACATTTGTAACAAAGCTATCGGAAAAGCCCCGAAGATGCCTTTTCCCTTCATATAGGCATTCACTGCTAAGCATTTTCCGCTTTGTTTCCAGCTTTTTCCATTTCTTAGAAAAATAGGTTGCCCCCTAAGTTTCCATACTTGGATTGTGACACCTTCAAAACAACAAATATACCGTTTTTTTTCGTGTATAATGCGCCCCCATGTATAATACGCACCCTAAAAATGGCATGCTGATGCTGGAAAAAAGCCTGTACCCATGTATAATACGCACCCAATTTTTATGAATTTTTAAAAAAAAATTATTTTTTTTAAGTCCCAATGATCGTTGCACACGCAGGGACGCAAAAAAAAAAAATTTGTACCCATGTATGATGCGCACCCCAGATTTTAGGACAATAAATTAGTTACATTTTGCGCACTATACACGGAAAAAAACGGTATTTCCAAATCTTGAAAAATGCTCGTGTGGTTGCAATTGAATGTAATAGAAAATGTGTAGCACATTGAGATGTTTCCAAAAGGCCGGGCTAATGTGAGTCCAAAACAAAAAGCCCTTCCTCAAAGTTTTGGGCATCAACGTGGTCCGAAGCTCTACGCCTTCCTTGTAGAACATGAAAGCTGCTAAAAAGGTCATCGGGTTTTTGCCGAATTCCGCGACTGCGCTGCCGGAGCTTAGAAAAGCAAATAAAACGGCATGAAATCCGAGATTTAAAGCAAGACCGGTTAGCCTATGTCCGATAGTGATTTTCAAAAAGTAATTCAATGTTTAAATTCATGGTAGTACGTTAAGCAACACGGTTAAGTCTGGCTTTTTGTTTCCATTAGGTGAAATGAACATTATCTCATGTTTGTGCCAGTGTGAGATTTAAGGATCGGAATGTAATGCATCTTAAGTAGCATCAAGTAATCCCCGCATATTTGCTGTTCTCTTGGCACCGAATTACATTTTATATTCCGTGAAAGACTAGCCGACTTAAGTTCTGTAAGGTCCTGAGAGGACACACGGCCTGCCAATATTCTCTTTGCAGTCATTAAGAAAGCATCTTGGGTGAATTGGTGGTAAGCGACTCGCCCGGCCGGCCGGCCGCGTGACTTCAAGCACACATCTTGTCATTCTGATGTCAAACAAACACTGCAACGTAGAATCGAAAAAGAATCCATTGTAGAAATATTTGCCGCTTGTTCCTAGCCCAACTGGAAAGCACTCCACAATGAATGCATTGTGACAAACTGTCAGGTTGACTAGCCATCTTTCTGGACATACAGTCACCCGTGATGTTTGTTGGTCTCCACTGACAGCCTGCAGGTGAGTGAAATAGTTCACCGACAAGTACCAAAGTAAGAAAAAGTCCTCTGACCATGTGCTCGCAATTCATCCATTTTCTGAACTGAATGCATGCATGAAGTTGCCACCATCTATTTTGCTGCCTTACCTGAGTAGGGTTGCAAAGGGGTGGAAAATTTCCGGTAAATGTCCGGAAAGTTTCCGGTAAATTTCCATGGGAAGTTAAGCTCGGGAATTTTGGAAATATTCCAAATTGGAAACTTTCCATGGGAATTATGGGAATTTATGGGAATTTAATGGGAATTTATGGGAATTGAGGGTAATTTAGTGGAAAGGTATCATATCTAAGCAAAAATAATTGTTTAGTTATAAGCAAAATAATACAATTAAAGCAGATACAATTAAAACAGATTTATTTATAAGTTGAACAATCAAACAGAACAAACACATGAACGTGGAGTTAAATTTTACTAGTGGAACTCCCATCTGTTGCACGTGTTGAGCCTTGAGGAAATTTGTTGCACTTTGCAATATGCTGCTGCATTTTTGTGGCATTTTTTGTGTATGCCTTTTCACAATATTTGCAGATATACAAAGACTTTCCTTGCAAATTAGCTTGTGTGAAATGTCTCCACACATCGGATGGCGCACGTGGCATTTTTCTCTCTTTGATGTCCCTGAGCTGTTGAAGTTATATTAAAATTATTAAATTGTTTATAATTTAATATAAAAAAACAACTAAATGTTATTGTTCTTAATTCTTAACCCACAACTCTGAAAAAATACAACAATGTGTCTGTGAAGCTACACATCCCTGGGGATGTGTCCAATGTATCCTGGTGGAGATACAACTCATAAAATCCAAAATATACAAGATGTTTTTAAAACTATTAGTTATTGTTATTTACTTAGGTGCAAATGATATCTAGCAACATCAAAGTTCCACTCCTGTCTGTTAAAGTGATATTTACTGTATAAATTGTGGTTTATTTGGTTTTGACCAGTTTTATTTTTTCCACCATAAGGCTAAATATAGCACTTACATATAAAAATATCTCTAAATATATTACCATATAATGTCATCAAAACTTACTTCACTTCATGCAGTCCACAGGCTCAAAAGTCTGGCTTCAATTTGTGTGCTCTGGACTCAAAAGTGTGGTCCAGAATTGTATAAATCATCTGTGCATGTGATGGAGGAATGAACAGCACATGTAGGGGGCGTGGTCTCAGTGGCCCTGCAGCTATGTGAGCATGTGATAGCAAAGATATTCAACTGTGCTGCATGATATCTGGTTGTTTTAGTCAGGATTATGCTAAAATATTATTTTACACAACTATATTTAAGTTCCCTAATAAGAACATACCTTCAGTTTAGTAAATTCCCGGTTTATTCCCGTTTATTCCCGTTTATTCCCGTTAATTCCCGTTAATTCCCATGGAAAGTTTCCAAGTTTGAAAATTCCCGGAATTTTGCAACCCTATACCTGAGTGAAGGTCAGAGCGCTTGTGCTATCTGGTAAACATGGAGCAGGTTGCTGCGGTGGTGGCATTTCACACAGTGTCCGCAATCTGCTCCGTGCCACCACTTTTGCACACTAGCCATGTAAGAGTGAGGATTCTTTCATTCCCTCTCTGTCCACCAATTTGTGGACAAAAGGCTGGAATAGAATTGTGACCGAGGGCTGAGCTGAATTAGTCAACAAGTCGACTTCACTTCCACATCGACGTAAACGCTGAAAGTCAACTCACAATTTTGACGTCTTTGAGGTTATTCTTATTATAGGACCTTCCTCATGCATTACAAATGGAGCTACCTGACACACATGCGCACGCACACACACACACACACACACACACCGTGGCGCCCTACAAATGAGTTGAGCCTCTGGACTTGAAAGCATTCTGTGGTCTTCGCTTGGGTTCAAACGTTTGGTTGCGGCTTTTTGACAAGCGGTAAGGACTTGGTTTTCTGTTGTTGAACACATTCCGTTGTAGTTGCTCTTGTGATTTAGTTTGCTTTTAGCAAGTACCTGCCCGTCACTCTTAAATTCTGCTCCAATCACAAACTTTCAAAACAATGCCGGAAAAGAAATAGGCTTTCAGAATTTCCGATTGCGTCTGTGGCTTGTCTGTCTTTTTTTCCCGGTTCTCGTTTAAGAATTTGACAAACTGCTAAGATGTATAAAACGAAAAGTACTTTTTGTTTATATTTGTGTGCATTTCTTTCCGAATTTCAACTCCAAAAGTAAAACACATTTAAATGAATGTTTCTTTTTTTTGTCAGCAGTACTAATCAAATTGATATCAGCCACTCTTTAAGCGTGCCGACCTGGGTTTGACTTTTGGAACTGAGATAGGAAAATAAACGAGTATTATTATCAATAAATAAAAAGTAACGTGACTGGTGGCACCTGCCAACCCTAAGCCCAACTGGCTAAGCTCGCTGGCTGTCTCTCGTCACATGGCATTCGGCGTTTGCGTTTGCCTGCAGTCCCACGCTTGCAACTGACACGAGAAGCAACTGAATTGGTCATGTGAGAATCAGATGGAGCAGCTTAAGGTTTCAACAACAACCCCCCCCCCCCCCCCCCCCCCCCATAACTGCAATCCTGCTGTCATCAGTGACCCGGAAAGAACACGGGCGGGCACATGCAAACGCTTTCTTTCACTTGACTACATTTCAGCACGTCGATAAACGAGAGCAACAACAAAACGCTGCTGCACAAAAGTGAACTTTTCATTTTCTTTCCAGAGTGCCGTTTTGAGAAGAGCCCCCTGAAACAGCAGCATCACAAGTGGAGGTCCCACACGGAAGAAAGAATATTCACGTGAGTTGCCAAAGTGTCATTGTTAGCTGGAGTTGGACGTTGGCCATGAAATTGCGGACATTGAAAAGTTTCTTGAAATTGTTGTCAACTGCTTTGTATTCACTGCTCCCAAATTCAGCTGCCGTTGCATTTTTTATTGGGTGATTATTTTGCAGTTCACAAATGGCAATGCTATGAATGAAATCACTTTTTGGGGTCTACCCCCCCCTCTTTGAAGACTTGTAATCAAGGAAAGACAGTAGGCCTCTGTGCCTAGTGAGAGGGTGTGATTTGCTTTTGCCCTCCCCTATCAGCAGCCAGGTTCATAGGTCACCGCCGCCTTGTTTATAAACACTGCGGACAAGCATGAAGTAGGCTCGTCGCCACACTTAATGCGGAACCTTCAGACAGAGTGCCATCGTTGGTAATTTCACACCTCTCATCCAGCCGCCCGAGGAGGTAAGTCGCTCGCTCGCCTTGGCGTTCCTTCGTACGGCAGTTGAGTCACGACTCGGGAATCAACTTGACTACGTTTGACACTCCTTCTCTTCTCTTCTCTTCTCTTCTCTTCTCTTCTCTTCTCTTCTCTTCTCTTCTCTTCTCTTCTCTTCTCTTCTCTTCTCTTCTCTTCTGGCAAATATGCCATCCTCTATTTTTCCACTCATATTATGACTTGCCAGACGGCACGTTCATTTATTGTTTTACGACTTGCGTGGGAGGAGGAGACAACAGTCAGGAGCTAATAAACTTTGTCTGCCGGGTCATCTGGTATCTGAACCAGACCCCTACCCCACCCCTCCCCTCCTCGTAAACGAGTCCTCAAATGGTATTCCGCCACCACGTATGGCGATCAAAGCGTCTTTTGTTTGGGAGTTGCGCACCCCGACAAAAAAGTTTGTTATCCTCCGCTCACAATTTGCGCCTTTTGCTAATTGTCAACTATTAACCCGACTAAGATTGTGTTTTAAGCGTGTGGCTCATCTGACATCCGATTTAGTCCTCGGCCCCCACACGCAGCAGTCTTGCCCGACTGCACTCGGCCTCGGGCTTCACCGAGACCTCATGATGATCATTTGACTCCGATGGTATTGCTGCTTGGGGCTCTTTTTGGGGGGGAGTGAGGGGAACAAGTCATTTGTTGCTCAATTCTCTCAAGCGTGGATTGTGTTCCACAAGGCTTATCTTGCTTATTAGATGCGTAATTCTCTGAGCAACAGAGAGTGGATATGGCATTCATATGCGATATTATTGACTTCTTTTTGCATCTTTTGTGTTTTCAACGCAGCATGGCCAGTGCTCCAAATGTCCTTTGAGAGCTTTTCAGGTTAGCCGCAGCTGATGTCGACGTGGCCACGGGCTCAATTGTATTCCTTGTGCCGAGTAGCTCAAGGCCCCGTTAACACGGAGCCCATATAATTCGAGCGCTCAAGCGTGTTCTTTAGCGAGCGCGGCGAAAAGGGAGAAGAAAAAAAAAGATGCGGGCAAGGACAGAAGGGGGAAAAAGTGGCCACAGCACTGAGCTAACTTGCTCGGCAACTGAAGCTATGAGCTGCCGGGTGGCTGCGGATCCAAATCAATTTAGAAGAATTGTTGACTATTTATCTCCGGTGATGTAAAAAAATAAAAACTGTTGTTTTGCAGGGGAGCAGAAGTCGGGCAAGCACAATGCGAGTCCACGTGCACACCAGATTTTGTTTCCTGTGCGTGCTCACCTTCCTCTACCATCAGTCCAGCCACTGTCACGGCGACGACCACCGGCAGCAGCAGCACCGCGCTCATCGCCACGCCAACCACGCCCACAATGACCTGCAGATTTCCCAGGACCCGTACGTAAGAAGAGCTTCTCCGACGGGAGCTTCGTTAGAGGAAGAGCAGCGTTTCTACATCCGCCAGTTGTTCCGGCGTTACGGCCAGAAGGACCGGCTGGATTTCCAAGGATTCCAGAGTCTGCTGGTTAGCTTGGGTCTAGGCCAAATCAAAGTGGTGGACGTGGACCACGAGGATCTCGGCCACGACCACGTGGCCCATCTAGACATTCTGGACGTGCAGGAGGGCCTCCACTCGCACGGCGAGGCTCACGACCATGACCGCGCGCATCACCATCCCGCCACCCAGCGGCCGCACGCGGAAGAGGGGGCCACACGGTGCGGCCGGCCCTCCACCACGCCTCCCGGCGCATCTTCGGAGCACCCCCAGAAACACCATCACGATCACAATCACAGCCCCGATCACGCGCACCACGCGGATCCGAGCCACGGTCATCCCGAAGATGACGGCCACCGACACTCGGAACACACTCGAGGCGGCACGGATTTGCCTCCGTCCGACCCGGAGCATCCGTCTACCGACCGAACGGATCTGCGGACCTCTCCCGCCCCCGCAGAGGCCAAGACCAAGAGGCCCAAAAAGCCGGGAAGGGTCCGAGGACAACGGGGTCAAAACAAAACCCTCCCGTCTGCCACGGGCCTCTCCGATCACAACCACGAGCACAAAAACGGAGTGGATCACGGTCACGGCCATTCTCATAAGGAGAAACGGGAAGCGCCCAGAGGGCCCGACACCGCCACGGTGCCGGGCGGCGTTCTGGCGGGACACCCCGGTGGCCTGGCTCACAAGCATGAGGAGGTAGCGTGCGTGACACAAATGAAAATGCTTTTTTAAACTTGTCGGATGTGTTTCCCAAGCGGGGCGTTTGCTGGCTTGCCAAAATGCCCTCTCCCTTTCCTCTGCCAGTGTTTGAACCTGACCCAGCTCCTGGCCTACTACGGGCTGAGTCCCGACTCCCTCATCTCTCCGGGCCAGTTCACCTACCTGTGCCCCGCCCTGCTGTATCAGATCGACAGCCGCGTGTGCATCCGCCATTACCACCAGATGGACGCGGAAGAGAATGTCAGTTCCGGTAAGAGGCGCGCATCCATCGATCCGCCAAAGAATTGCAGCTGAAGCGTGGCAGCACTCGAGCTAGCGCAGACAAGATCTCACACACACACACACACACACACACACACACACACACACACACACACACACACACACACACACACACACACCCTTTGATTTGGAGTGCACTTAGTCTGAACAGGAAGGCCAGCAGACGTCAAGTCACATCAAGCACTCCAACGGGTTCAGGTTGTATCAACCCGTATTTGGCCTCTCCAGTCATTGCATCTATTCAAATCTTTTTTGGTTGCCATTTTAACTTCTCACTTTCCATCATTTGAGACTGTACTTTATGCTCAAGAAAACAAAAATGGATCGTCACAAACGGAGATTGTCAGCGTAAGGCCCTGTTACTGATTAAAAAGAGCAGCGTCATAAAGGAGGTTAAGGATCGCCGCGTGATCTCGTCACTCGCGTAAACGCTTCGTCAAGTTGACCTGCGCTTTTGTCCTTTTCATGAACTGGAAGATATGATTTCATCTGCTGGTTTTGATTTGCTTCTCTGCGTTAGAGGAAGTTGGTACTCATTAATAGCCTTGAGTGATCATCCAAAAGCTGAAGAAAGACATTCATGTTATTAGATTGCCACTCAAAGCAGGCCTTTCAAAATCGAAATCTGACAGGAGAACAATTTGAAATAACAGGCCGAGAAAATGAAGAGCTGGAGCATTTTGGTTTTAAATGGAGCCCCACGGCAAACGAGCAACATCGCCACCTCGTGTAGTGGAGCCAGCCAAACCAGGCGGACGAGAAAGGTTGGGCGATTGAATTACAGTTACCGGACAACCGAGATCGTCTCATTTCCACTCAAGTGAAAAAGGCTAGCTGTTTTCCTCCTTCCCAGTTGGAATAATCCATTTTCCCTCATTTTCTGCTGTGCTGAGCACTGATGAAAACTCACCAGAGCATCATTTTAAAATCAACAGATTTAGGTTAAAAAACAAAACAACAACAAAAAAACATTCCCAACTAATGGAGTGTTTTTCCCCTAAATGTGAAGAAGTACAAATTGTCAACTTTGATTAGAACACAAGCGCCATTCTAAAGATGTATTTGGTGCCATTGGGTTTTGGGGAATGCTCGTCATAAATTGCTCTTGGAAGCCAAGGAAAATGACGGCAGAATAGAATAAGAGTGTTTGGAGTTAATTACTTACGGGATGTGGAACAATGTTCACTGACTGCAAATGAGAGACGCCTTTTGCTAGCAATCTTTTGTTGATCCCAATTTGAATGGTGAGAACCAAATGGAAGAGGATGAGCACCCTCCCTCTTTTATTAATCATTCAGAGCAAGCGTGACCGGAACCTGTAGCAAATACGTAAATGTGCTCTAGGCAGCGCTGCGTCACACTCCGAAAAATGGCAACGTAAACAAGGGAGACGGCCCCGACCAGTGGAAAAGGGCAGCCGTGGCGCCTCGTTAGTGGCTGGCGCCGCGGCGCCATTCGTCGGTAGGCGACGCCGCGGGGGCTTTCTTCCGTTTACCTCCCGCCGGCATCCGTGGGGGAGATTTGCAGTCGCGCTCCCACAATGCCCGCACCTCCTTTTAGCGTCGTGCCAATTAGGAGCGACACCGCGCGGCTCACGGGAGACTCATAATTGGGGAAAGGATGGGGAGCGGCGGGTTGGGCGGCTCCGCTCGCCTCACTTTACCAGGACATGTGCGGCCGATGCCCTGGAGATGAGCCCAATTGAATGTGCCGGGGACTGGGCCCTCTGTGCTCTCTCGGCAGGATGATTTGGCTATTCTGGCAAGCGCGGCCAAAAGTTGCACCTTGGGGAAAAGAAAATAGCACATCCATTGTTTGAAGAAGCACACAATGTTGGCCACTTGCTGCAATGTTTGATCCGGCCCATAACTAGCACCAAATCCTTTGGGTACGATCCGATCTGCTTGAGCCAAAACATCATGGTAGCGGATGGCTTCAAAGAGGGCAGCGGGCCCAGGCGTCGACCACTTGGTGTGAAGATGGGGCTTTCGGGTGAAATGCACTTTCGCAATGAACTTTGTTTGACCTTTGAAACTTTTCAACGCACCTCCGTGTGAAATGTGTGCGCTCCGCTTTGAGACCACAAAAAGATAGCTTGTCTCCATCGATGCTCGCTTCATGAATGTCTCTTGATGCTAAGCTAAGTGCTACTTGAAACGCTACGGCCAGGTTGAGCCGCGGCGAATGGTCCAGATGTCGGCCAGCCCTCCAAATTGTCCTCACTGCGGCCGCCAAGAGGCATTTGGGCCCGAGCAAGAACCTTTGCCAAGGGAAATGTTTTCCTCTGATGTTTCTTAATCCTACAGCTGCTTAATGAGACAGTGACAGCTTGATTGGGTTTACCTAAAAAGCACTCGAGCTGCATCATCTGCTCACCAACTTGGCCACCTGGGGTCCGTTCCGCAAGGGGAAGCGGCGCCGGCGCCGCTGCCATTTTGCTCGCCACTTATGAGTTCTTTCTCCGCTCACTTGAGAGATGTCGCCTTGAGTACGCACGGCTGCGGTATATCATGTCGCAAAGCTTTGTCAAGCTTCAAGGTGGCGGTCCAAAATCACAAAGCAGCCAATGTCAAAGGCGGAACGCTTGCGTTTGACATTTTCTGAGCATCCAGCTCAGACTTCACTTTTATGTATTATTATTTTCTAATTTTCTCTAACCTCGCTGTCAACATCCGCTCGGCTCAGTAAAAGCCCAAAGCAAAGGTGGGCGCCGAAGGCTCCGGCCGGCTTCGCTTTAGCAAACGCGGCGGCGGCAGTGACATTGAATTTCCTACCCCATTAAGCATTTTGTGACCAAAAAGTCGCCCACTTTTTCCACTTTGGCCTTGTGCTGTCTTGACACTTGAAATGATAGCGTGGCTTTTTATGGCGTTGGCTCGCCCGGTGTCCTCCATCAAAGGCGTTGAACAAAGTAAATGACAGCAGATTGTGCCTTGAAACTTTCTCGCTCCTCTTCCGGCTTTTGTCTCCAGTGTGGATTTGGGTGTGGGGCTTCGTGTCCATCACCATCATCAGCCTGCTGTCTCTGCTGGGAGTGGTTCTGGTGCCCATCCTCAACGGGTCCTGCTTCAAGTTCCTGCTCACCTTCCTGGTGGCGCTGGCCGTGGGCACCCTCAGCGGCGACGCTCTGCTTCACCTGCTCCCTCACGTGAGTCAAAAAAAAATCACCCGTCCGGACCCGATCCCATCTCAATCCGCTTTCTGTGCCGACAGTCTCGAGGGCAGCACGACCACAGCGACCCCAGCCACGGCGACGATCTGGCCACCGACTTTGACGGCGTGTGGAAGGGTCTGACGGCCTTGACCGGCATCTACCTCCTCTTCATCTTCGAGCATTGCGTGGGCATGTTTAAGCACTACAAGGATCAAAAGGTGACGAGACGCCAGACTCGTAGCAGATGTTTGGACGCCAATGTTCACTTCCTCTTTCTCGTGGCAAGGCCGCCGATAAAGAGGGCAAGATCGGCCGCAAGTTGTCCGACCACCAATTGAATCGGCGCTCGGATGCCGAATGGGTCCACCTGAAGACGCTCGGTGACGGTGAGTAGCGCCGGCTCGGGCTTTTGCCGTCCGCTGACGCGCGCCTTCCGTTCAGAGCCCGACGGCAGCGTCGTCGCCTTCGACGACGGGCGCGACCCGACGGCGGCCGAGTCCCCCGGCGAGGTGGCGCCGACGGCCGACGACGGCGGCGGCCTGTCGCCCGCCAATGCCAACGGACGCAAGGCCAAGCGGCGCGGCCACGGTCACTCCCACGGCGGCAATTGCCACTCCCATCAGGAGATGAAGGACGCCGGCATCTCCAGCATCGCCTGGATGGTCATCATGGGCGACGGCATGCATAACCTCAGCGACGGGCTGGCCATAGGTACAAACTCCGCCTCTTCTTCTGCCATTTTGTGCGCTGTCTAACGGCGGGGTGGGGGGGGAACCCTTTTTGTGGTGTGCAGGCGCGGCGTTCAGCGCCAACCTCACGGGAGGCCTCAGTACTTCGGTGGCTGTTTTCTGCCACGAACTACCTCACGAACTGGGTAAGTGGCTCAGCGTCTTGGTTGCCAATGGCCCCCTGAGGATCGTTGTTTTTGTAAAGTGCTGCCTTTTTTCAAATCTTAAACTCCTGTGGCGCTTGTCGGGAATCAGTGTTTGCATTCTGAAGGGCTTCTTGGGAGCGTTTTAGCCGCACGAATCCAGATGTTGAGCTTATTTTGGTTGGCCTCGCCTTTGCGAAAGAACCCAGCGGGACGCACGCACAGGGCGCCGGCTGCCGGCCTTTTGACAAGCGCTCCCTCCCGTTCAACAACAAAAAGGGCGTGGCTGAGGAGCAGGCAAAAGACGCCCGTCGCCAGCTGAAGCTCCTTCGCGGCGGGGGCCACTGCGGAGGAGTCAAAGTGCCTTTTGACTGACGGCTGATGGCGGGGGCTCATTTCTGCATGCTGCTAATTAGCCAGGAAGAGCACGCAGGGAGGCAAATGGCCGCCGCCTCCTCGCTACTCCTCTCACCAGCCCGCCCCTTTTCAAATTTCCTCTCATTTCCACGGGCGTCCAACCTCCCAATCCTTTTGAAGCGGTGTCTTTGGGGTCGGAGGCGTTGTATCGCTTTGTGCCTTCAAGCTGCGCTCGTGTGTTCAGGCGACTTTGCGGTGCTGCTGAAAGCGGGCATGTCGGTGAAGCAGGCCATCGTCTACAACCTGCTGTCGGCCCTCATGGCCTACGTGGGCATGGTGATCGGCGCCGCCGTGGGCCAGTACACGCACAACGTCACCAGCTGGATCTTTGCCGTCACCGCCGGCATGTTCCTCTACGTGGCTCTGGTGGACATGGTGAGCGAGCGAGCGCCGTCGAGCGGGTCTCATCTGCGGCTTCCGCTCAATCCCGCCCGCTTTCTTTCTCGGCAGCTTCCCGAGTTGCTCCACGGCGACAGCGAGGAGCACAAGCGCTGCCAGCTAGGACACTTTATCCTGCAGAACTTGGGCCTGCTGACCGGGTTCGCCATCATGCTGCTCATTGCCATCTTCGAGAACCGCATCGTCTTCCACTTTGACTTTTGAAGGTGGCTTTTCGGTGTTGACAATCGCGGTGTTGACCTCATTTGTAATGTTTACGCCCCCCCGCATCCATCCATCCATCCATCCATCCATCCATCCATCCGCCGCCACCCGTCGAAGCGTGACTCCCTGAAAGCACAAGCGAGCCCAACCGAGCTGAGCCGTTTCGCTCTTCTCCAACTTGTTTTGTCCAAATTGGATGTTGGTGCAAAGGATGCTCCCTCCCTCCCTCCCTCCCTCCCTCCCAACTTGCTCACTAGCGCACCCTCAAATGTGAAATGAAGCAACTGTGGACTCGATGGCAAAACTTGTCTTCACAATTTCCAATTGTCCATTTGCGTTGGCTCGATTGCGCAACCCGCTGCCCAACCCAAGCGCGTGGCAACGGTCGCGTCAAGAAAAGAAATGCCGTTGATGTTTGTATTAGCTGAGACCTCGAGAAAGGTTTAGCAGATCTTCAGTCTTACCTGTAGTTCCTTTTTTTTCTTTTTTCACTTGATTGCAGTGTCGATTTTAGTTTCTACCGAACGGTATTTAGTGTCGTTTCCTATTAACGCCTAGGTGTAAGCTGCCAATGACGCTATGAAGTGGAGATTTAATATCTCCTTCGAATTTGCGAAAGAATAAAAGGACGTGTTTGTTTTTTGTTCTAAATCCAATCATTGCTATCTGGTGAAACGGTTAGTGAATCTTGGATGTCCAATCTTGACGTGACCCCAAAGGTCATCTCCTCCCTTTCCGTCGACATTCCACTGCTGCTGATGAGCGAGGCCGGCCGCATTGCCTACTTTGGGTCGCTACGACCCCTTGAACCTGTCACCGTGTGACACCTTTGACTTTTTGGTCGTCACTCCTGCGGATCGGATGATCCTGACCAAAGCATGACCGGCAGGCAACTAGTGCGTTCTTGTGTGTTGACTTTGAACAATGAAAAATGAATTTGAGCTGCACAAGTTCCAATGGAGACCAACTTCCGTTGGCTTTGTAGCTAAATTCAAAGAGAGAAAAAAAAAAAGACCGATTTGATGATTCAAGAAATACAATCAAGTTGTGCCTGAAATGTTCCGTATTGACGTTAATAATGAGGAGGAGGCATGTTTGTAATGTTCTTTTCCACCCTGTCAAATTTGTTGTCTTCGCGGTGTCGGTGGGGTCGGGTCGGGTCAGCTGTCTTGTATTTAGAATGTTGAACTTTTCCGTTTCGTCGAGAAAGCCCGAGCGGGTGCACGATGAATAGCTTGTAAAATGAAGGTCAGCAATTTGGTTTGCTATATGTCCATATGCTGTCCTAACAAATGGGCAACATTAAAAGGATTTCTCATCAAGATTTTGTTCCTTTATCGTTCCAGAGTGTCCGACAAACATAACTACAGTGATTGATCAAAAATAGCCAGAAGGTCAACATTTTAAAGACGACATGACATTATTTGTTGCATTGACATTCATTGGTCATCATCATTTTCAAGATTTCAAATGAGTCTTTTCAAATGCTCACAACGACTTTCGGGAGTTCACAAAAGCATCAACTTTGTAAATTTGAACGAGTCACACTTGTATACCAAATAGAGTTTGCGAGATACAAATAGAATGCGTGGAAAGAAGAGTGAAGCCGTTTTGTTCAGGCGCTGAGCTGACAGAGGAGCGCCACCCCTCGTCGGATCCAGTGGTCGGCGTCCACGTCCGAGTTGAGCGTCATGGCGATCACGTAGTTGGTGGAGTGGCCGGTGGTGGACAGCGTACCCCGGCGCTCGCTGGTCTTGTAGACGGGTGACAAGTAGCACATGCGTTCGGGAATCTCCAGACGCTTGATGGGCTTCAGCCACATCTGAGTGGCCAGGGAAACAACCAGAGGCACGGGTCAAGCCCAAACACTTGGGCCCAAATTGAAACTTTAGCCCTCGCAAACATGAAACGAGAACGGCGGCGAGGTGTCCGTCCGTCCGTCCGTCCCTTGAGGCCAAAGCAAAAGACGGACGACGACGTCGTCAAGAAAAAGCCCCAAAACAAGCGAGTCCCCCTCATTTGCATTTCAAAGCGGGCCTCTGTTGTTTGCCGCTCCCCGTGAATAATAAACACCTTTTTAATTATGTCATGTGCATTATTCATCAGCGCTCAAGGCGACAACGAGGTAGAAAAACAATCAGGCAAAAACCTGATGACTTGCTGCTGGCAATCTCCCGTCTACTTCCATTTGCTTCACGCAAGCGCCCGCCGCTAATTCAGCAACGCAAACGGCGGGAAAAGAGCTTTGTCCGTTTCGCAATCATCACAATAGTGCTTGAAAGAAAAGAAAAGAAAAAAAAAAAAGACAAGGCACTTCAGGAGGTTTCAACTAAGCAGCACCTCCAAAGAAAAAGGGGGATTAGAAGGCTATTGTATAAGGAGGCGTAGCATCCTGGGTTCATTCATCTCTTAAATGGATCTCTCGTCATTTTGTGGAGTCGTCAGGATGGCAATGCCTTCACTCGCTTCATCGTTGTCGCTAAACTGTTTGACCCCGCACGCAGCTAGCTAGCCTTAATGCCAATGAAATGCTGACTCACCACAGGCATGGTGTCATGCAGCACTTTGGGGTAGGACTCGGCCAGAAGTTTGCTCTTCCTGTCCCAGCGGGCGCCGTCCAGGAACAGGCCGCGGATGTACACACCTGAGAGGAGACCAGAAAAGGGGGTTGATGTCTATTTGGCCTTTTCAGGTGCCAGCTCCAATTTTCGTTCCTACACCTGAGGAGAAGTGGCCGAAAACTATAAAAAAAAAGTCTGACTTGTACTCGTACAAAATGGCGTCCCCAGTCATCTCGCCAACTGAAAACTATAGTCTGTGGGAAAATGGATTAAGCGCAGCAGCGATACTTACTCGTTTGTAAACAAATTGCCGGCTTTTTTGTACACCGCTTGTCTCCAATGAGGCAAAACCACGTCAAGGGAAGAAGACATTTGGAGATAATAGTGTGTCGGCGAGACGACATTAGCAGCCTAGCAAGCGTTGGCGCCCAGCTGGAGGCCTGATTTTTCTTTCTTCTTCTTCACTTTCACTATTCGGCATCCGCTGAGCCAGTCGTCAATTAGCTTCAGCTTCTCAATCTCCGCCACGTCAAAGCGTCATCTCTCCGGTCTTACCGTCGTCAGGAGCTCGCTTGTACTTGACGTCCTCCAGGACCTCAAAATCGAAGCCCAGTAAGTCGATGGGGATGGTGTGCTTCCTGGCGTAGTTCTGCTGGCTGCCCGTGAGGAAGGCCTGCGTGAAGAAGAACCCCGACACCCAGAAGACGGCCGGGGTGCCGTTGTCGAACCATTCCTGTCGAGGAAGGACAAAGAAGGCGGCGGCGGCGGCGTGGTTAGGGCGACCACCTCGCAGTCGACGGGTTCCGACATCGGAGCTCATCTCGAGCCTTCCTGACCGTAGGTGTCCGCGTACCTGCAAGAACTGGAGTCGCTCCAGGAAGTCGGTGATGTAGCTTCCCAGAGGCTTGAGGCTGGGATAGGACCTCTTCATCCACATGCCCGGGATTTTGCCTTTCAAGATGCTGCTCACCACCTCCTCCAGCTCGGACGACATCACCACCAGGCCCTGCGCGCAACGTCAACAAGTTTGAACTTTCTTACACGGGAAGACGGAAAACGAGCAAAACCGAACGAGAATTGCGACGACTCGCGCTTGTGCAAAACTGCCGTGTTCCCGCATGGCATGCGTGTACCTTGATGGCTTTCTGGAGGTCGATGCAGGAGTCTCGGATGATGGAGAGCAGATTGTTGAAGCGGCCCATCTCCTGCACCAGCACGGTGTTCATGCTCTCGTTGTAGCAGGTGGGGAAGTGCAGCATGACCAGCTCCAGGTCAAAGTCGGCCGGCAGCTTGCCGAGGATGTCGGCGGCCACCTCGAACACCATGTCGTCCGACGACTTGGCGTCTCCGCCTGACGAGCGGGACTGATCAGAGGGAGAGAGGCGGCGTCATGCTGAGCGGATGTGGCAGGGAGGGAGGGAGGGATGGAGGTTGGGAACCCCGCCGGAGAGGTCTTTTTTGCAGCGTATTCCACTTGCTGGCGCTCATCCGTGAATTTGGTCATTTATTCAATCCCCCGGCCGCCGTCTGTTTGTAGAATTACCAGCTAATGACGGCCCAGCGCGGCTCGGCTCGGCGCTCCACCCAGCTGGCTTTCGTTCCGCCTGCTTTGCTGTCTGTCGCTGAGAGCGAGCGATGAGAACGTGTTCGAATGCTAACAGAGTCCAGGTAATAGAAATTCATCTTGTTCATTGGAGTTCCTAAATGAGCAAAGTGTCTCCAAAGGTCAGTGCGCACCCTGTTTAACAGCGGAGGCAATTATTTCTCTATCGGCCTGCAAATGATGAAACAAGAGGTGACCTGAAGCCTGAAGTAGCAGAACCAGGTGAAAATATTCAAATTGGAGCAACAAACATTTGGATTTCTACAGTTGGATGTTTACACAGTGCCAAATGGGGAGAGTAAAACAAATGTATTCCCAAAAAGAAGTTTGTGCTCAAGAGCTGGAGCGACATGAGATGTCTTGCATTTGATCTCTTTACAGTATGTGCATATGCATATGAGCCGAGCTGGAAATGTGACATCATCTGACAGAGGGAAACTTTTCCAGCGGCGGCGGTGGCGGGCAAGCAGGCAGGCAGGCGCTAATGATGCGGCATCACGCGGAGGCGACGGCGGCCTCGGCAACGTCAAAGGCGAGCCGGGCCTCTCAAGGAGAATTTGCATGCACTTTTTGGAGGAGGCTCAACAAACAGCTAAAAAATGCATTTGTACTTTGCCTTTAATTAATCTTGCATGGCATATTTTGAACAGCGCGCAATCAAACATTGAAGCCTGGCAAGTTAACATGTAAAAAGACGGAGGGGGCCCCCCGGGAATGTTGCTGCAAGATGATTGTGTGTGTGTGTGTGTGTGTGTGTGTGTGTGTGTGGTGAGCATATGCACGGATCAAGACTTCCCTGGCTGTCAGGCCTGTTTTGGCTGAAATGGAAATATTCACGGTGGGAGGCGAGCGAGCGAGCGAGCGAGCGTTCTCCAAATGAAGAGCTGGGATGCGGGCCAAACTTGGGCGTAGCGTGCGGGAAAGCGTCCAACGGCCTCGTTGGCACGCGGCGTGTTTCACGCTGGCGCGCCAAAACTGCTCATTGGCATGTTTGTGCGGTCAGAGATTGATTTGCTTTATGTCTTACTCATTGAAATTGTTGGAGCCAATTTAGTTTCCTTGGCTTCAATTCTTATCTTTGTTTAAGATTTGCTGGCCTTGCGCCGTGGACTTTTGACAAAGCCTTTGGTCACCTGATCAGTCACCTGATCAGGTCAAGATTATTCACCTGTTCAGGTCAAGATGGCTGCTGTCTCAGTTAGACAAAGAAAGAAAGACAAAGTAGGCCACTTCAATCTACTTCAAGGCTGCTCCAAGCTTGTATTTTTTTGGGAACTTGAAACCAAACTTGAGTTTACTTCTTGGAACCCTTTATGTTGAAACCTTAGTTGGATTACAAACAATTTGAATTTGCACCTGCGTGCCACCTGCTTGCCTGCCTGCCTGCCTGCCTGCCTGCCTGCCTGCCTGCCTGCCTGCCTGCCTGCCTGCCTGCCTGCCTGCCTGCCTGCCTGCCTGCCTGCCTGCCTGCCTGCCTGCCTGCCTGCCATTCCCCGTCCCTTGCTTGGCCTACCACCCTTGCCTGCCTGCCTGCCATTGCCTCTCTACCTCCACCTTCAAAAAGGTATGAGCAACAGCTGACACAGTGTTTTAAGATGAGCGTGTGACAGCATCGAACCTTTGAAATTGAAACTGAACTGAAACCGACACTCACATGAAGTACAAAACTTTCATGAAGTGCTTAAAACATGGAAACCCAACTTGAAATGGGATTTGGTTGACAACGGAATGTGGATTTATTTGAATTGTGTGTAGCCATACACTTGGATATACTGGATTTTGGAACACATCCTCGCATTGGAATTGAATTTCCAGTGTTGTCATCACTTTAATTGAAAAAAAAAAAAATGGTTAGAAGATGTCTCTGTCTGAGTCACCTAAAGTTGAAGTTTCTGATTCTCACACAGATGATGTTAATGTCATGTTTGGACCCAGGAGGACTCGGTCAAAGTAGGTGCCCCACTTTGTGTTCAAGTTGGGGCCATTTGTCCTAAAATGATAGACTGGGCCTGTCACTTGGGAACCGGTGGCCAAAGTTCTTTTTTTTCCCCCCGCCAACTTTCTAAAGAAGTATGACAGCTGGCATTTGTCTCCAAACAAAATAGATGATGGATGACCTGTTTAATTTCTCAATGTGGGTCCTTGAGACTCTTGAAAAATACCCCGCTATTTACTTTGTGACATTAAACTGAACGTTTGACAAAAATGTACAAACCCCCTCGATGTAGCGGGAGGCGGTCAGACTGCGATTGGAAAGTAGCAAGAAGGTGTACCTGTGTTAGCAAGATGCTATCAAACAGCAACTGTGTCTCCGACTGGTCCTTGGTGATGTCGGCGTTGGCATTCATGCCGAAGATTTCCGGCGAGGGGTTGAGGGGCAGCGATTTGGTATACTCGATGTAACTGTCGTACTTGGGGAGAGGAAAAAAAAAAAGAAAAGGGAGAGAGTGAGAAAAAGCTTGCTGCTAACACAGCACGTGGGACGGCTGACATTTGTTCTAATGACTATGTTAATGCGTGTTCATGAATAAAAGATGTGTGCTTGGGGGCGAGGGGGGGGGCACACTTGAGAGGCAAGTGCCAAATGCAACGCAACACGCATATTGTTTGTCTTTCCATATTGCCGCCACTTGCCTGCAGCTCCACACAAGTGCGTCCATAGCGACTGTGTACTTACGTCTCCTTCGGGGGGGGCAAAGTAGATCCCGCTGGGGTCAAACTTGTAGTCGGCCTCTTCCACCAGCTTCTGGTGGTAGAAGATGGAGAGGATGGTGCGCAACGTCCGTCTGTCCCAGTCGTCCGTCACGCGGCCGCCGTAGTTGCACTCGCCCGTCATGTAGCGCAGGGCATCGAACGGCACTTCCTGGCGGAACCACAAAACAATAGTACGTGGCGACGGATGACTTCAAAAGTCCCTTTGAGTCAAATGCAAAAAATTCAATAAAATACATATGTAATATAATAGATCATAAATAAATAGAAACTTAAAAAGATGATAATAAATCATATTGTCTCCTGATATGGAAAAGGAGATGATTGTGATGATATGGCCGGATATGTTCTTCTCAAAGTCTCTCTGACATAATGAAAGGGTGAACATTTGGCATTTTCCGGAGGCTGAAGGGCTTAAAAATTCAGCAGCACTTGAGAATGAAAATGTCAGGTTATTAGAAAAAGTGACACATTTATGTCACCATGGCAACGGTGCAATCCTTGAGAAGGTGTAGGGGTGTTGTGGAATATTGCTAATGTGAGACGGCTGCGAGACTTAGCATAGCTACGACGGAGGTGTGAAAAAAAACCTGATGTTGCTCGAGGAACATCTGTAACTGCATCAGGGAGATGCGAAGGTCGGTCTCGTTGAACTCGTACGGAATGTTCCATCCCAGCGGTCCGAACTTTCTCCTCTCTTGGGTGAGAGCGTGGAAGAAACACAAGCCATAGAGGAGTTTCTTGAACACGCCCTGGAAACACACACACACACAAAAGGTTAGCCGTAGCGGACGCCGCGAGGCCTCGGAAGAGCATCAAAAGGCCATGGCGGGGAGGAAGCAAAGGGCAACCCCCCCGACCCACCCACCGGCTTGCTGCAGCTGTCGAACCAGTTTGGGTCGGAGATGGGGTCCATCAAGAAGCAGCGGACGATATTGGGCCTCAGGCCTTTGGGAGCCTCGTTGGTCATCTTGACGCCGTTCTGGAGCACGGCCACCGGGAAGGTGGGCGACGGGTAGCTGGTGAGCCATAAGCGGAATTCCGGGTGCGTGGACTCCGGGTTCAGCTCCTGCGCAAAAGGCAGTTCAAATTGGAGGGGGAACGCAAAACGAGCTTGTGGGACGGAGGGGCTCGGCATAGTTGTGACCTCGCAGACTCTTTCCAACGTGGACATCCACGAAGTGGCCAAGTGACAGTTCTGCAGAACCACCCAGGTGCCGTCGGCGATCCCTGTCTGGATCATTTTCATGGCGATGGGACCTTGGCCTTGGCCCAGAGAAAGCGACGTCAGCTTGTCCCCCGTGAAGCCCTGCAACGCGCCATCTTGTCATTTCAAGAACAAAAATGATCCCATCCACATTTGACTTTGGAACAAAATAACTGAAGAGCTGGAGTTTTGTGTGGCGGCTCACCTTTTCGTGTCCAAACTTGAGCAGAGCCGCCATGGGGTCGGAGCCCGGGGACAGGATGAAGATGAGCGGTGCGCAACAGTGGCTGTCGCCGAAGGCGTTACTCAGGTTGAAGGGCGGCGCCTCGATGAAGGGCCGGCCCAGACTGTCGGAAACAAACTGCTGCACCATGGGAATAATCTGCCGGCCGCAAAGAAAGTCAAGACGAGCGTTCCAATCGAAGAAAATGACGGACGGCGCCAACCTTGTCAGGCCGGAGACATCGGATCACCAGCATCCTCTGAAACTGGCTCAGCTTCTCCTGCCATTCGTTGGGCAGCGGCGTCTGGTGGGGGTCCTGCACGCGGCGCCACACCAAACCCGTTACGAGACGCGTGCACGGACAGGAGAAGGTGGGCCTTATTGCGCAACTTATTTACACGTTATTCGTCAACTTTAGGGGTGGCGGCCGCTTGGCTGTTTTATTGAACCGGTCCAAGATGAATCATTGCAATTAAAGCCAAAAGTGGCCAAGTGATTTGTCATGGGTGCAGGCGCGCGGAGAACACGGCTAGGAAGATGTAGAAAAAGATGCAGGCAACAAGGAGGGAGGGGTGGGGGGGGGGCAAGAAGAAACGCAGACGCTGTGGGCAAGTGAGCGATGTTTAGCGTCTGCGAGACGGGAAGGCCTCGTTCGGCTCTCGGGGGAGGGAAGGGAAGGGGGGGGGGGTGCGCTCGTACGGTGTGAACTTGACTGAACAGCTGTTCTGGCAACTGAGACCCAACCAATGTAAATTCTGCAACTGGAACAAACTGGATTTAATTAGATCCAAGTGTGGTGGCTGAGTGTGTTGATTATAAATCAAAGCGTGTGTGTGTGTGCATGTGTGTGCATGTGTGTGTGCTGCACAATACGTGCACGACATAACAATTTAACAGCTGTTGGTGCATCCAAACAGCGCGGATGCTTCTAGCAAAATAGGGAATGAAGAGATTTAATTGGATAAAGTTTCAGTTCCTTTATCATTTAACATGGCGGACGGAGTTGAATTGCACAGGCAAACAATTTTGCTCTTCAGAAACTTCAGCCAGACACTTTTGAAGCACGACTCAAGTGTTTGTTAGTGGACGTGTTTTGCGTTTATTTGTAATTTAATATCTATATTTAATAATTTAATATCATTTAATGATATTAAATCCCATTGCTACTATTTTAAAGCATAACTTTGCAGGGGAGGATTGTGTGTGTGTAATGTACAGTCGGCCCTCAGCGCCTGTCGTCGGAAGCCGCCACTCACCGGACTATCGTAGACCTCCTTCCACATGTTCCTGTTTTGGGCCATGTCCCTACGCAAGCCTTTGAATGGCTCCATGGCGTCCAGGCGGCAAAACTCGTCCCAGGACTTCTTGGGCATCCACGTGCAGGGGTTGGAGTAGGGGTTGTCCAGCCCCACGCCGCCCGTCAACAGGAAGTGCCAGTCTTCCTCGTTCACCTACCATATTTATTGACACTCTTTGCTTTTTGTTGTAAGGCAGAATTCATTTTGGGTTTTTTTTTTTTTTGCCTGACGTATTTTTTTCTCTACTTTTTGATCAGAAACCGGTGTTTTTTTTTGGTAAAAGTCTTGGTGTTTATATTGAGCATTCATATTTTGTGGGTCAGTCACAATGCCCGTAATCAGCTGGCAAAATGTTGGTCCTACCAGCTTGCGGTGCATCAGCAGACTGACGCAGAGGCAGAAGGAGAAGAGCAGCTTGTCTTTCTCAAAGAGCGAGCGACACACGTTGACGTAGAGCGAGTAGGTGAAGTGATCCCTCAGAATCCGCAGCCTGCAGAACACGAGACGGGTGATACTCATAGGTTTATTTTTATTATTATTGTTTTTTTTTTCCGGGCGCCGCTCACCTCTCCTCCAAGTCGTCGCTCTTGTCCGAGTTGTCGATGGAGCTGATGAAGAGGTTGATGAACCAGGTGAGGGAGTACTGGTACATTGGCTCGATGTTGGCCAGGTCGGCGATGGCGAAGAAGAGGATGGCCGAGTGAATAGCGATGGGTTTGTAGCCCAGGCGAGTCTCGTCGATCTTCACCTCCGTCACCTCGGCCACCGCCTGCTTCTCTGTGATTTCGTTGGCCAGCACCTTGGACTGCGACAGGATGGTCACGGCCGTTTCGTCCTCCAGGATGTTGCCCTCCGAGGAGGACAGCACCTGCAGGATTTTGTCCTCAATTTCCTTCAACTGCCTGTATGCGGAGAGAGCGAGAGAGAGAGAGGTGAGGTTGAAAAAGAGCGGGAGAACTTTTTTGGGTGCAAGTGAATGCGGTGGGGGGTGGACCTTTTGTTCTCAGCTCCTTGAAGGATGAGAGCCTGCTTCTCTTCCTCAAGGTCGGGCCTCTCGCGGGCCACCACGATGCCCAGTAGTTGGTCCTGGATGCCCTCCGGGGTGATCATGAAGTTCAGCAGAGTCACCTAAGGACAAAGCGGGATGGGGAGGGAGCTCATCCGTGACAAAGGTGGCACGAAGGTGGCACGTCCCCGCTCACCTTGACGGAGGTCTCGGGCAGGTAGTGCGGGTTCCGCAGCTTGGTGGTGATATAAAAGCGGAAGTCGGGTGCATATTCAAAGGTGCTGTCTCCCAAGCGGATGCATATGGCGCCGCCCTGTTTAAAAGTCTGCCTGAGCAGCAGAGGCTCCAGGATGGGGTCCAGCTCTTCACCAACATTCTCCAGCAGGACTGCAAGGGAACATGTTCAATTTGAAGAAAACACGTCGGGTAAAAGGCAGCTTTTAGTTGCTGCTGCTGCGGCGGCGGCGAGCCAACATCAACAACTGTTTGCGCCAAGCCCGTTTGGGGAAAATTGGCCAAATTGGGAATTTGCAGTTGCCGTGATTGGAGCTCTGCCCGATGAAGATCCAGAGCCACTTTCAATCGGCGGCCAGACAACAGCGAAAATGACGCCGAAAAGCAAAATGCCATCATGTCCTGGAAATGAGCATCGTTTCAAAACACTCGGCTTCCATAATCAAATCTCTGTGTCGCGTCTTAATGTGAATTATACAACATTGCCTGCATTAGCATTCGTGCAAAAGAAAATATTAGCAATGTTTCCCATTGTATGAATATTCATGCGCAGCCCTATTAAGTATGATAATGCTCTTCTCATGTTGGGAACATTAACAGTGTCCATAAATGAGGCAACGCCTGGAGGCGGCCCGGGCGCAAAGCTTTTGAAAAGCGACGCTGACAAACTTTGCCTCGCCGGATAAACTAGGTCACTCCCGCATTGTTCGCTGGTGTGTTTAATGAAAGCAATCATGAATACTGTTGCATGAATATTCTGTTTTCTTTATCAACGCTTTGATTAATTTTATTATATACCGTATTTTCCGGCCTATAAGGCGCACCGGCCTATAAGGCGCACCTTCAATGAATGGCCCATTTTAAAACTTTATCCTTATATAAGGCGCACCGGACTATATGGCACACCATTAATGCATCATGTCAAATTTTTAATCCAAATCAAATCATTCTCCATTTTATCTTTTTTATTTCAACTTCAGACGGAAACAAATTACTTTATAATCATAAAATAATGATCCATAGTCTTTTTGAGTCATGATCCATAGTCTTCAGCGGGCCACTTATGATTGATTTCATGACACAATGCTTTGGGCCAGTTTAAATTTAGGAATTTGGTCCATATATAAGGCGCACCGGGCTATAAGGCGCACTGTTGGTTTTTGAGAAAAATTTTGGTTTTTAGGTGCGCCTTATAGGGCGGAAAATACGGTATATGGTTTTTTTTTTTTTTAAATTCTATGTTCAATATTATATTTGATCCATTTTATATTTTGAGCATTTCATTTTAAAGTTCCAAGAGCCCCAAAATCTTCAAGTGAAGCGTCACAGTCGGGAAAAAGGTGCAAATGAAAATAACAAATTGAAATGGAGAGCAGACGGTGGAAAAAGGAGGCGCGGGTTGCCCACGGCTGCCAAAGGGCGTCCGTCGCCCGTGCTCGCTGGAGCGCTCGCTCACCTGGCGTTCCAAACTGGATGCAGTTCTCCAGGGTGCGAACAAAGCCGGGATCACTCAGCTTAATGATTGCCAGGTTGTTGGCCTTCTCCATGTTTTTGATCCATTTGTTGGCCTGGCCCTGCGGATCGATCATCAGAGGCCACCGCCTGGCGTTGCTGCGCACGCACACACACACAAAATGCTAACACCTAAACACACACGAGTTAGCTCGATGGACAACGGCCTCACGAGATGATGATGCCGTTATCGATGGAGAAGCCGTCCGTCGGCAGCCCGGCGATGGTCCAGGCCCGGATTTTGACTTGCTCCCCCAGAGAAGTCATGAGCGTCATGCTGGGTGAGGAAGGGATCTCTTTAGCCTCGCATAGACTTGACCATTCCTCGATTTGCTCCTGGACGACGAGACATAAGACGTCAGCTTGAAGATTTGTCATGGCTCACTCGCTGCGTCCACCTGCCTGTCTGAAGCTGGAGGTGAAGGCCCCCAGGTAGGCCACGATGCCCGATGAGATGAGAATGTCCCCGGTCAAGTTGTTGTAGAGTTTGCCCAGAGCGAAGGCCATTTCGTTCCAGCGCGTCTTCTCGCCGCCCAGGCCGCCGATCAGTTGGGTGGCGCGCTCTAGTTTCTTTTTGCACAGACCCACCTGGAGGAAAACAAATCAAGGAGTGAAACCAGCGTGAGTGAGCTCTTTGCTCCCTTGCTACGGAAATAAGGCGGCACCTGATCCTCCAGTTCAATTTTCTTCTTTTTGTTGGCGTCCAGAATCTGACTGAGATTGAAGACTTGGTCTTGCACTTCTCGGAGGGCGGCTTGCTTCTTTTGCAGGGCCGTCATGGCCACCTCCAGCTCCGCCTCGGCCTGGGCCAACTTCAGCTTCTTGGGAGCCACCACCTTGGCCACGCTGCGCGACACACCTCGGGCATTCGTCGGCCGATAAGAATCGGTCGGGACAGTCAAAGATAGAAAGAGGAAACGGCGAGGTTGTTGACGTACCCCTCATACTTGTCCATGGCGCAGACCCACTTGCAGAGGCCCTCGGCAGCGGCGGACGCCGTACGAATCTTCTCGGGGACAAAGTCCGGGTTGCTGATGTACCTGTCTCGAATGACGGCCATGATGCTGGCGGGAATGTTGTCCCGGTCGAAGTCACGCAAGCTCTGCAGGAACTTGAGGTCGCTCAAGAGTTTTTTGGCAGGAGCCCAGTAGTCTTCCACTTTTTTGCCGCTAGCGGGGTCGGTCACACGGTCACACTTGATCTTTTTCAGAATGCAGATGGCCTCCATGACCAGCTTGACGCCGCTGGGCGGGCTTTTCATGGACTTGACCAAAGTGATGTCCTGAAGACAAAGAGGTCGTGTCACATTTTGCCTTGGATGGAAAAAGACAAACCTTTGGAGGTCAAAGCTCATTCTGAATGGTGCATTTGATGCAGAATTTCAGAAAAAAAAAAATCCAAGGATTTCTTTGGGGGAAACCGACCAATTAAATGTATTGTTTCCAATTCGATAGTGTGTCATTTGCCGGCTCGCTCACATTCTGCGTGAGCGTATCCAGCGCCGACAGCGCCGCCTCCAGGATGGGCATGGCCACGGCCAGCTCGGCCTCGCACTCGTCCTTGATGGCTTTGGCGGCCATGGCCTGCTCGTTGGTCACGGCCTCGTCCATCTTAACGACGGCCTCCGTTTCGGCCGCCTCGGCCGACTCGCGCTCCACCTGGACCACCATCTCGTCCACCTTCTTGCACGTCTCGATCAACTGCGGCTGCAGCGCCTCCAGCTCCACCTGCATGGTGGCCACCTGGGACGAGGCCGACTCCAGTTTCTCCAGGCCCACCACGTAGCGACTTTTCTGCATCATCACTTCCCTGGACACGGCCGCTAAATGTCAAAAGGGCCTTCCGGGATACGCTGACGGATTGGCGTTCTTACTCTCGTTTGGCCTTCAGCAAAGACTTGAAGGTGGAGATGAGCTCCAGGTAGGAGGTGGGGGTGACGTAGTTGTGGCGCTGCAGCTCGTCCAGGAAGCGAGCGGACAGTTGGATGGTGGTGGTGTGGAAGGTCTTGCACATGTCGATGCAGCCCCCCCGGTGCTCGTCCGACATCTCCACGTCCTCCAGGAAGCGGCAGGCCACCGCCTGCAGAGCGTCCTCGGGCCACGTCTGGATGCATCGCAAACGGTTGGGACAAAAGAAGCGCGTAGCGTCGGAGGGCCGAGCCGTACCTGGAACCAGTTAATGGTGCAGCAGTTGATGAGGGCCGGGAAGCGGCGCAGCCTGTTCCTGAAGGCGTCCCCGATGGGACTCATGGCCAAAACGATGTGCATCTGCGAGCGGCAGCGCTCCACAAACATGTTGAAGAGGGCCAAGTTGCTGCCGTCCGTCTGCTTGTCGCGTTCGCGCTGGCGGTCCAGCACTCGCATCTTCTCAATCACTTCTTGCTTCTCGTCGACGGCAAACAGGTTGGGCACCTGGGAAGGCGACACGGAGTCGGCAAAGGAAATCCCACCTCGACCCACGTGAGGCCGAGCCCTGGCGCTTACCTCGCCCGTGTTCAGCATGTTACCGATGTCCTCCAGGAAGGACTCCATTTTGATCTGGGTGTCGGTGAAGAGGAAGACGCCGTGAGCCTCGCCCGACGTGGACCTGGTCATGATCAGCTTCAGGTCGTCGTGCCACTCCACCATGCCGTAGGTCTTGGAGATCTCCACCTGGAAGAGCTCGGCCTCGGCCATGTGCGCCGCCAGGCGCGTCAGGGACTGGCGCCCGCTGCCGCCCACGCCCACCAGGAGGGCGTGTCCGCTGGGCTGCTTGAGGATGCGGGAGATGCGGGAGACGTGCTCGATGGCGAAGCGGAACAGCACCAGGTTCATGGTCGCCTTGCTGACGGTGTTGTACTCGTCCAGGTGGGACTCCACCACTTGGCGGAGCTGGTCCAGGTCCAGCACCTCGCGGTAGCTGCGGTCGTCCCCCTTGGGGTCGTGGAAGTCGCAGAACATCAGGCTGCGCAGGTCGTCCTCCGTCACCACGCCATCCTGGTCCTGGTCCAGATTCTGGAAGAGCTGATGGAAGTTGACTTCCATGTGAGCTTTAAACACCTCGCACAGGTGGCTCACGAGCCACGCGCGATCCGAGTCTTGGACCAGACGATCGTAGTTCACCCTCAAGACCTGAAGGAGGATGCGGGATGTGGCGCTTTGCAAAAGGTCTGCGTCTTGTGTTTGGCTCTTACCTCGTGCACCCAGAGTCGTTTGATGCTGGACGGATCCTCTGCGGTTTCGGGGCGAGACAAACAGATTCCCTGGATGACGCGGGAAATGTCGCGGAGGTTGAACAAGTAGTGGGACTTTTGAGGGGTGGGCAGGAGGTTTTTGGTGGCTTCCTTGTACACGGATATGGTGCCTTTCACAAGCTGAGAGGTCAGGGACGCAAATGGCTTGGGGAAAGAAAAGCTGCCAAAAAAGGAAACAAATGTTCTGAGCGTAGTATCTTCATCACGGTGTTGTGATTTTGGAACTGCGTGCTTACCGGATGGTAAAATGCCAGTGTATGATCCTGGAGAATATGGTAAACATGGTCTTCTCGTCAAAATCGTTAATGGTGAGCATGTTGAAGTGGCGCAGGTAGCGCGGCGTCACCGGGTTTCGCCCTCCGCCTGAAGAAGGAGTCGACAATCAGCAGGCGTTGCCCAATGTGGTCTCCTGGATTTGCCCACTCACCGGGCGGGCCCATGGCGCACATGACCTGAATGTCCACCAGCTTAATCATGGAGCAGTCCTTCAGGTCGTACCAGTTCCAGTGGTCCAGCCACTGGCGCAGCAGTTCTACGGGGGGCTGGGCGCCGTACACTTCCCTGGCAGGCATGTTCACGTCGTCCACAAATACCACCTGGTCCATTTGGACAAGACACTCGATAAAATAAATGCTTTACGGGCACTTTCGAGCGCTAGCTACCATTTTCTGCCCCACGGGAGGACCAAAGATTCCTTTGCGCCGCTTGTCCAACTTGGACATGATGATACCCTGAGTCTGAGCAGCGGTGGTCTGGGCTGAGAAGTTGATAAACAACGGGTTGTACACCTCCTTGTCCACATGGTTCAGAAGAAAGTCCTGGAGGAAAAGTTTGAAACGTCGGTGTGGAAAAATGACATCGGATGGCACGAGAACTTACGGTGATGTAAACACTCTTGCCGGTCCCGGTGGGGCCGATGAAAATGGTAGGTTTCTGCTTGGTGACCAGGAGCTTCATGAGCGCCATGTAGCGCACCGTGTTCTCCGTGGGCACGATGATCTCGTTGAACTGCATGTCCTTGGAGAGCGGGGGGGCGCTCTTCAGCTCCTCCGTCCAAGGCTCCCATCGACCCGGGCCCTGAGGGAGTTTGGAGAAGTTCACTTCATTCACCAATCATGGTCATGTGTTCAGTAAACTTTGGAATTCTAACCAGTGCACAAAGAAATGAAAATGAAAAAAAAAACATATTCCTGCTGTGCTCTTTTCTTCTTGGCTTTGGAGATCAAACATGGAGCTAGGCACATTGAACAGCAGGAGCAGCAGCGCAACCTCTTTGATGAAGCGGTACTGGTAGATGGTGTCCTCGGTAGGCAGCGGAACCGTCAGCTGCTTGGCGGGCGGCCCCACCGTGGTCAGGATGGCGTGGGACGAGCGCGTCTCTTCGCTAAGCGGCCCGCTCAGTATCTCCCTGACCATGTGGTCGAATTTGACGCGGCCCGCGTCGTTGCAGCTGGCGCCCACCGACCACACCAGGCAGAAGACAAAGATGCCCTGGGTGACAATGACGACGCCGTTATTGCTTTTTTTTTTTTTTTTTTTTTTTACATACGGGTGCTGCAAAGAAAGCCATTTGGTAGATTTGTCGATCAAAGGAGACCTACAAAAAAAAGTCTGAACTGTTGTAAAGCTGAAATGTGATGTCAATTATTAAGACGCCTTGGAACTTTTTACATTGTGAGAAAGAAAAGAAAAAAAGCATCTAATGTCTTCTGGAATGACTCCCCCATTGGGGATAAAAGGCAGCCAAGTGTTTAAAAGCTTTAAATAAATGAGCAAAAGTGCAAAATGACCTTCCAAAGTGCTACAAAACAGTCAAAGTTGACTTTCCTGGCAAAAGACGACGGTACGGAGGAGAAGCGCTACGCAGTCATTAAAAGCGACGACGTCTTTGTTGTGCGGAGGGAAAAGAACAGCAGGAATTCTGCGGGAATTGCAAATGACTTTTGAGACCCGTGTTGGTTCCTACTGTTCAGAGGTTGATTAATTGAACGCTTCTAATGACAATGACTGAGTACGGGAGAGCGAGACTCTTTTTACATTGACATGCTTGCTTGCTCCATGGGGGGGGGGCGGGGAGGGGGCATTAGCAGAGGTTGACAAAAAAAAAAAAATCTCTAATTGTGCCTCCCACAGGGAGTGGAAGAAAGGGCTCATTTCCAAAACTCAAAGTGCGCCTGTGCTGACAATGAATAGAATGCGTTAAACGGAAAAAACACTTTCTTTCCGCAAATGAATCTCTTTTTATGAGACCTTGCTAAAAAAAAAAAAAAAAAAACTCACCAGATTCTGAAAATGGTACTTTAGGGGTCCCGACCGCACAAAAATTTCAGCAAAGGTTTGATTTTTAAAAACTTGTACAAACCTCTAACCAAGAGCAGACGTCCTGCTCATTGATACGCTTCATCACGTTGGCGTCGTGAAACTCGTCCATCATGCAGTCCATCAGATTCATCAGAGACTTGACCAGGTTACTGTCGGAGGTGGGCGACAGCTCCTGCAAGAATGCAAAGGGAAGCATTTGAGCTCACCGTCCACGGAGAGGCGCCTCCTCATTTACGGCACCGTTGTGGCTTTGCGGATGAGCTCCAAGCAGGCGGGCAGCACGCGCTCGAAAAGGCCTCCGATGAGTTCTTTGTGGGCCGCCGTCACGGTGGCGGGCAGCACGTTGAACCAGGACAACATGAGAGGCTGCCAGCCCAGCATGTGCGGCTCCATGTAGATCATTCCGCAGCGGGACACCTACAAAAACCAATTTGAGGGGCAAATATCGAAAAACGCCCGCGCGCGATTTGCGACTCACAGTCGCCGGAGACGCCACTTCCAGGTCCATGGGTTCGAAGATCAGGCTCATCTGGGGGGACATCTGAATGATCTCGCCGCTCATCAGACACAGCTTCTTGTTGTCGTCCAACACCGTGTTCATGTTCTCGATCCACACGGCATCCACCGGCCCGTCAAAAATGAGCCACTTTCTGTCGGGGGTCTGGAGGAGGCGTGGGCAATCATTACGAGGAGAACGTCACGCAAACGCATGGGATAGAGTTGAGAAGTCATCTCTGAGGGGACCAAATGTTCCCAAGGTACCAAATGTACCCAATGTACGCTAATCAGCGTCTTTGAAGGTCACAAAAGAAAAGAGACGGCGGCAGAAGAAGCAAGGACAGCCGTCCGAGGACTCTAAGCGCAAAAAACCAACTTAACACAAGTTAGCGGATAAATTGACGTGATTTGTCATCATCCAAAACCAAACGGTAGACGGTGAGCAGGACGAGATGAAGTGTTTTGTCAGACGGCTGCCGGGCACGGGGGCAAAACGCAATAAGATTCTGCAGCCACATCACAATTGAAAGCATCAGTCAGAGGCAGCGTGAGCAGACTGCATGGCGTGCGTACAAGGCCAGCGAAAGAGAGAGAGCGAGAGAGTCTGACCTGGGAGGAAGCAAAGTTTCTGTAGCTGACAGCCAGGATGCCGTCGGACCACTCGTGGGAAACTGGATCGAATTGACCGTACAGCTGTCCCATGGTGATGGATTTGGGATTGATAACGGTGATCTGGACTTCGTTTTCATCCATCAGGCCCTGGACTCAAAAACAGATCCAAACTGCCACTGGAGGTCGGATCCCGTGCAAAAAAAAAAGACATCTTCTGCACCTTCTTCAATCCAATTGAATGGCGCAAATTGATTTCATATGGGCCACAAATGTGGAAAGTCACATAAGAAATGACATTTGAATTTCTGACTCTTTTTTTTTTTGACGGGATAAGTGGTTGTGCAGCACGGCACGGCACGGAAGAAGACGGTGACAAATGCGGCTTGGCTCGCCGTTCCATCAGCCGGCCTTGGCGCGTCGGCCGTGTCAACGCGACTCGCCGGCCGGCCCGGATTGATGACGACGGCAAAAAGCGCGGCGCTGACAAATTGGATGGACGTATTTACGAGGTGTATTGAGCTCGAAGCAATTGGATTTGATTTTGGGAGAGCGAGCAAGCGTTGAGGCTTTTCCTGATAAAAACGCAATCCAAAACGCCCGCTTACGATAGATGAAGCCGACCCTGAGGACATGAAGGGAAAAGCAACCCAGTGAGCGCTGAAGCAATTTACATCGGATATTGATCAACACTTTGTGACACTTAAAGAAAAAAAAGGAACGAAGGAAGGAAGGAAGTCCACGTCTGGCCTCACTTGACTCATAGAAATCAGCTGTCAGCCATTTGTTGAAAAGCTCCCCATTTTTGGAAACAAACCTTGACGCAGACGTCATGAAGAGCCGCCGAGAGGACGCGGTAGGCGCAGGTCTTGCCTCCGAAGGGTTCGCCCACCAGCATGAAGCCGTGCCTGACGATCATCATCTCAAACACTTGCAGGATCTTCTCGATGAAAAAGTCGGTCACTTGGAGGTTCATGATTTGGCAGTTTTCCTTGACGGCGTCCAACAAAGTGCTGTAGTCTCGCTTGGGGAGCGTGACGCCGGGGAAAAGGTCCGACGTGATGCCCTGAAAGAAAAAACAAATGAAGGTCCCGGGACGCAGCAAAAACATTTTCGATTGCTACGCACCCCAAACAGTTGCAAGTCCTGTGCCAGAAACTTGGGCAGATTGACATCAATGATGGATCTTAGAAGCAGAGTGTCTTCGTTCTCCTCCGGAAAAGCAAGCTGCACTCATGGAAAGATTTCAAGTTCCACTGGTGTTGGCATGAAGCAATCGATCTCTGTTTCGCTGCTCAGCTTTTTTTGCCGCACTCAATCAAGCGACGGTATTCCAGCACGCCCACCTTGAGGTTCCCCGCGGCGGTCAGCACCGACTTGACGGCCCTCATGCCGTAGTCGTAGTGATGTTGCATGGAAAGCTGCTCGGAGCACAGGCGATAGGTGGCCACGATCTTCACCGAGAGGGGGCGCGCCGTCACGAAGCCGCACGAGTACAGCACGATCTCGGCGATCAAGGCGTAATCCGGCACCATCATGGCCACCGTCCGGAACAGCGCCTGCGGACCGTCACAAAGCTCAAGCTTAAAAACTTCAACGAATTTTTGCTGACGACAAGAACCCTTTGTCACACCTTGAGGTTGTCCGGGAGCTCGGATCGTCCGGCGTAACCGGGGTTCATGGTGATGAAGACGGCGCAAGACGGGTCAAGGGACAGCTCGGTTCCTTCGAACATCAGCAGCTTAGCGTGGGCGGCGATTCCTACGACGGCAAACATTTGGAAGTCAAGATGGAAACGTGGAACGAGTGAAGCGCTGCTGACACTTTGAAGAAAGTATTCACAGCACGTCACCTGCAGGGACTTTGGGAATTTGTTTTTGAATGAATGAACAAAGACAAGTCAGGAGTCAACCTCTCTGTATGGTGAGGATCTGCTGAGCCACCACGGAGAGCACTTCCAGGTCGATTCTGTTAAACTCGTCAAAGCAGGCCCAGGCTCCGCAAGACAACAAGCCCTGGCGCACAAATGCTGTCACTCATACACTCTTGTGTGCTTTTCTGATATTCCTTTCTTTTTCTTTTTGTCTCGGCTCTTTCGCTCCAGGCTTGAGAGGTGCAGAGATGCAACTGTCAGACGCCGGTACTCACTTTGAAGAATTTTCCCAGGGCGATGTAGTCGAGTCCGTCGGAGCAGTTGAAGACCACGCACTGCTTGGCTACGGCCTTGGCCAAGTCTTTGGTGGTTTCTGTTTTTCCTGTCCCGGCCGGGCCCTCTGGGGCTCCGCCCAAATGGAGATGGAGGGCACCGAACAAGGTGCTGACAAAGTGAGTTTGTTTATTGCGCAATCGTCTCTTCTGCACATACACACCAGGCAAAGCGGCGTTACCGGTAGCAGCGGTCAGTCAGCGGGGTAATGACCAGGCGCAAGGTGTTGCCCAGATACTCGTAACCGTACGGCAGACCCGCGTTGATCATCTTGGTCTGCAGATCATCTTCCTGCGCAGCACAGCTCAGTACAGTACGACGGATCGGCCCAGTATTTCCAATTGGAAAAGGAAAGCGTTCCGTACCACCCAGTAGTAGCGCAGCTGGCTCTGCCACAAAAAGTCGTGCTCGTCGCTGATCCCCTTTTGCACCAACAAGGCCAGCACGTCGCGGGCGTGCACGTCCAGCACCACCAGAGCGCCCAGGGTGACCCGGTTCTGTTTGGACAGCTTGCCCCGCACCAGCGTCACAATGTCGTCGATCTGATGGTTATTTTGAGCCAGGTAGGCGTCCAAAGCCTGACGGGAAAACATGCCGGACGGAAACGTCAGTCGACAAAACATCTGCGGCTTGGCGCCGGCCGCGCAGAGCCCAGAACGTGCCGCCAATTTCAGCAGACAAACTCGATGTGTTTGCGTCGGTCATAAAAGAGGCGACCCGTGATCAACCAAGGACGGCTGCGCTTTCACCTTCTGTCCTGATTTGATGGCGTCGTGGATATCCTTTGTCCAGTACACTTGCGAGACGCACAGAACCGCCTGGCCGGGCCACGAGCGCACCCAGTCGATGCGCAGGGCTTTGGGGTACGCCTCGATGGCTTCCCCGACCACCTGCGGCGACGGAAAGTGGCTTAGCGGGTGAAGCTAATCAAGGCACAAAAGGTCACCAAAAGGTCACCTTATGCAGGGAAGCGATCATGTCGTTCTCCAGCTCCAGGAGCCATTTTTCCACCTGGCCGCGGGCGTTGGGGGTGCAAATGATGTCGACCAGCTGGACTTCTTCGCCCTCGCTGCTCTTCATGTGAGTGATGTCGAGGTCTTCGGTGAAGGTCACGCGGGCGATGCCCTCAAAGCACTTTTTGAGGAAAGGCTGCACCCTGGGGAGGCACGGGAAGAGGATTTTCAGGTCGTTTGGGGGCAGAGTCGCCTCGTCGGGTCTACCTGGTGGGGTCTTTGGTCTCGGAGAGGATCTCCAACAGCTCCTCGTTGGACAGGAAGAAAAAGCGAGGGAAGTAGAGCCGCTTCTTCTCCAGGTAGTTGTTGAGCCCTTTGAGGATCATCTCCAGATGCTCGTTGGACTTCTTTTGCCTGTCCAGCATCTGACTGATTTGGATCACCGCCAACACATGCTTGTCCTGGCCAGTGGGAAAAAAACAAATTTCAGGCTCCCACAACATGAAACGTGTGTGAAGCGCTGCCTCCATGAGTGAAGATTCAATTTTGTACCACTTTTCATCCGGGAAACCTGTCACCTACTTCTCGTTAATTGTTTTAATTGGTGTGAAAAGATCTGCCGCCCAAAGAAAGGCATCGAGTGAGCGGAAGAGAAAGCGATTCCTTCATTTGCTGAGGCGGCCGCGTGACAAATCCAAGAGCAGCATTTGTGGGCGCGCTCCCTCGGTGGCCTCATTTTCTTTGCCCCTTCCAGACAAAATCGGTCATTTCCGTTTAACGCTCGCGCCTGAAACTGACTCATCTGCTTTCAGGTCGTTTGTAAACTTTGTGAGGCCTCCCTGGGGTTGGACATCTCAAGCGGCCAAAAAGTATTTGTTTCTTTTTTTTTTTAATTGCAATGTTTGCCCATTTTCCTGGACTTAATGTCTCGTATTTGCTCGACCTTACACATTGTACGACTTTTCCCACACGCCCTTTGCTAGCGCTAAAAGGCACGCTATGCTAACAAGGCACCGCTGCGACAACTTTCAGCGTTTTGTATTTGTCTTTTTGCCAATTAAAAGTAATAATCGCCATTTTGAAGCGGTTTAGCCGTGACAATGCGGCAGGCAGGCAGGCGGGCAGGCAATGAGGCTGACTGCCATATTGTTTGCTAAAAGACTGATGGGGCTCTCTCAATGAATGAATCACCGGCTTCCAAGTGGGATTGCATGCCGACAAAATTGCACCATGAAAAAGACAGCCATTGGCCGGCTGTCCTATCGGCTGAGGCCATTTTCTCTCTGGTCCCCATTGAGAGCATCTGCATATGACATGAAAAGGCCATTATGGTGCATAATGCTTGCATTAGAGCACTGTTAGCACTTTGCTATAAAAAAAAAAAGAAGCCTTTTGCTATTGTCCCCGACGACAAGATTTGACTCAATCTGTGATTGTCAGGCGGCCAGAGTCGATCAAAGCGTACGACCTGTCGACACCCAATCGGATCTGCTTTAGCCCAATCCATTGTCGCCGTCCTCCGTTATTATTCACAGCCCTGCTTAAGATGTGTTGGAAGCATTCAAAGAATTTCCATTTTAATTGCAGAGGCATGCTGACAATTATGGAGATAGTATTTACCGCGGCGACTTGCTTCATGGTGTCCTTCCAGGTTTTGTCCACGTTGGTGAAGCGCCGTCCCTCTTCGGGCATCTGAGCCATGATGTCGGGCGAGCTGAAGATGGGCTCCAGGTAAAGCCACGTGGACTGAACCTTCAGCCACTCGTCCAGGATCTCCTGGAGAAGCAGCAAGGTGCCCTCCCAATCGCTGCAAGTGCATGCAACACAAGCGTCACGCTCCCGCTTTGCCGTCACGCAAACGGGCACATTCGGCCTTACCGTATCTCCACCTCGAAAGGCTTGATGAAGGGCGAGCCCTTCATGGTCTGCGTCTTGACAATGTGGTCGTCCAGCAGCATCTGCACCTCGTCCACCGACGAGAGGATGCTGGTTCCCGTCTCGCGATAGGGCAGAAGCTTGAAGGTGATGTCGGCCCACTCGCCGGTCATCTTCTCCAGGGCCTTCTCCAGGGAGTACTCCTTGCTGGCCGACTCGCTGACGCCTTCGAACTCGGGCAGGAATTCCTCCATGTTCAGGGACAGGAAGTGGGACATGTTGGCGGACTCTTCGTCGGTGGTGCTGAGGGGTTTGCCCGAGATTTCGCTCAGCGATTCCCAGTGGCGCGGACGGAGGCCAGGATTACAGAGGACCTGGACAGAGAGAAGTCAAAATGGCATTTAGTAGCATTTCATTTTAGAATGAAAAATGAAAAGATAAAAAAAAAAAACCTCAAACTGAACTAAAGAGCAAATCTTCGGAGAGTTCCCGTTGTTTTTGACGGCTCACCTGCAACATGGGCACGTCCTTTCTGAAGGCCTCCACCTTCTCCTTCATGATGGTGGCCAGGCTCAGAGCGCTGGGCACGTCCGTAAAGGATTTCTCCAGCTTATACAAAGAACGCCAATAGTTGCTGACATCCCCTTCGATCTGAAATGACGGCACGAGAGAATTTCACAAAGGGCCGGCCGGCATCGGCAGAGAAGGTCGCTGCCGCCGATGGCGCCACCTTGTCCGGGTTGACGCCAGACAGCGGCCCGAAGAGCCACTGGTTGTAGTTGGTCTGGAAGTCGTTGGCCGTTTCGTAGAGGCGCAGGAAGGGCGTCAGCTTGTCCTGAGTCTTTTTGCGCAGCGGGTACTGCGAGGCGGGCCACTGGAACGCGTCCTCTTCCAGGTTGAATTCGTTGATCTGTTGACCACATTCATACCGTGGACAGAGACCATGACGGAACATCAACAAAATAAACAATACAATTACATTTTTAATCGGCGAGGCATGCCAGTGATGTCGAGTGACAAGCGCAACATGATACATTTATACAATATTTAATGAATACAGCGTGTAGCTTTTGGGGAGCTCACTTGTACAATGACAGCCCTACGGAGCAAGTCAATTTGTGAATAAAGTTGTTTTTCATTTGGTGGTGTGGAATGAGATTTTTCAAATGCCTTGATGCAATGAAGGTTTGGTCACAGTGCAGGAATGTACGAGGAACAGGCCGGTGAGCTCATTCTCCAGCCAATACTGCTCTCTACTGGTAACGTGCGGTGCGTGGCACAATCCTGCCTTTAGTGTCAAATGGCTTCACTCCTCTGCTGATTCATTGAATTAGCACATGGTGGTTCCCTTGAATTGACGTGAAAAAACAATTACCCGTTCTAAGGCAGCATCCAGTTTGGAGTTGAGAGCCTGGGCCTTTTTCAGGTACTTGCTGAGCTCCTCCAGGTCGCCAAAGGACGTAAACTCCTCCACTTGGACGCTGTACGTGTCCAGTTCCTCCTCGAAAAGCTCGCGTAACAACTGCAATCATCAAACAGCTGGCAAAAAACTTTTGTCTTACAACACTGAGAGTTGAAGAGCAAAGCCAGGGCAAACCTTGAGGCTGTTCTGATATTGCGCGGTCTTTTCCGACACGATCTGCTCGTGCTCCTCGAAGACGGTGGGAAGACGTCGGAGCCACTGGATGGTCTTTCGGTTCAGCTCCATGTCGGACGTGCTCAGCGACACAAAGTCGATCAGGGAGCACAGCTGCATGTTGGAGTCGGCCAACCTTTGCTCCAGCTGCGGCAGCTCCGTGCTCTTCACTTTATTCACAAAGGCCTGGAGAGTTGGTTTGGTTTAAGGCCACCTTGCAGCTGCGTAAGGAGGGTAAGATAGATCTGGGAGATTGTGAGAAGGTATACCCTCAGCTCCATCAGCGAATGCGTGTCAGGCGGCGTGCTCAGCGCCTTCTCTGCGATCTTTTCAAATTCATTGCAAAGCCTACGGAATCAAGAAAACGGCATTTTCTACTTGAGCGCATTTGTTAGGAAACAATTGATCCAGGCATCCGTTTTTGATAGGAATGATCGACATCCGATAGCAGGACACGAGTCGACAAAAAAAAAATAATTGCAGAGTAGATTTTTGCAACTGACGCCGTGTTGATGTCTTGATGGCCCTGGAGCATCCGCAAGACCGCTTGTTGCTGGAGGTCTTTGGCACGCTTCACCAGAGCATGGATGAGCTTGTGGGACCGGACCTCAAACATGCCCAGGCTGACCACCTGAAAGGACACAAAAAGATCATCGGATTCACTCGGGAGGGCTTTTTACGCTGGCGTACCTTGCGCGAGGTGTACTGGATCTGCTCGATGAGCTCCTGGTAGTTGATGACTTCCGTCATGAGCTCCTCGAAGGTCGGGTCCGACCCCAGGAAACGCTCCATGGCCTCCTCGGCCTCCTTGTTCACCAAGGTGGAGTATTTGTCGTACTCGTGGATGTACGCCACGGGCTTCACGTACTCGGCAAGGATCACCTTGCGAACTTCCTCTACATGTGCCTCCACAATTTCTGGCAGGATCACAGGTCTGAGTGTGTCCCCGGAGCCGCTCGACTGGGAGAAGAATGAAATGCGGTTTGACTTTCAAGAGAAGAAACAAATGGTGACGAGCGTAGCTTACCGGTACCCAATCTGCGTAGAGTTTGGTTTCCACGCGTGGCAACAAGGTGACGGACCTGAGCATGAACTCAAAGACATTCAGTAGAACGTCTTCAAAGGATTTGAGGTCCGGCTCCAAAGTGATCTCGCGATCCTCCAGAATCAGAAGCAGCATAAAGCCCGGGTAGCCAAAGCTCTGCTCTGACTCCTGAGAGGAGAGAAGAGAAGAGCCGTTCAAGACTGCGGCCAGAGTGCCTGGACGAGCCAACTTTTTGGGAGTCCGTACGGGAATGGGGCAAATGAGCTTGGTGTAGTCACTCATGGAGTCCAAGACCAGGTTCTGCAGCTGGATGCCCATGAGCGTAGCGGCGCAGTTAAAGAAAGACTGCAACTTGTCCACGTGGCTTTGAGGGGGCATCAGTTTACGCCGACCCCCGTGGTAGAAAATGTTGTGCACTTCGGGAAGCCACCTGCAAATTCAAATGGAAAGAAATGGCCAAGGGGGAAGGCAATCGTCGGCCGTCCGCCATTTTGCCATCTCACTCACTTGTTGAGAAGGGTCATTCGAACGTTCCCAATCTGACCGTTGGCGCTTTGCTGAAACGCCGACAACTCCATGGACTCGTCTCTTGCGCGGAGTTCGGCCGTATCGATCAGACGCAATTTTCTGCGGGAAGACTGGATTTTGCCGTGCCGTTTGCTTGGAGCGCGGGTTTTGAGAGGAAGCCAACCTGTAAGCGGTGTTCCACAGGCTGAGCACCTGATGCATGGTGGGGTTGAAAGAATGCAGCCAGTTGTTCATCCTGTTGCGCGCCAACACGTAGGAGTCCTTCCACGCTTTGGGCACCCGCACCAACCTGCCGTCAACGGAGGACGCCTTCGATCAAAGCTCAAAAGGGAAGAGAAGATGAACGTACTCGAGTCTGTGAAGAGGAAGCTCTTTGTCGGGGTCCGCTTCGGCCGGATCGCTGAAAGTGTATTTCACTGCGAGAAAGAAATATTAAGGCAGAAAAGGAATTCAAACGGAATGTTACAATCATGAGTTCAGAATTGAAGTCAATAATTACGGATTGCCGTCTTGATGCTGAGCAAGTAGTCCTCCCGGACTTCGTCAAGCAGCACGTTTAGCGTTTCGTTCTGGTTCTTCAGGTGACCGGGGACCTTGCCCGTGATGTTCTTCACCCATGAGTCTTGCAGAGGCGTCAGATTGTGCAGGTTGATGCCGTTTTGAATGTAGTGGTAATATTTCTGCAACACAACGTAATCGCTAGGACAATAACGCTCTTGGCTGAATTGACTATCATGATGTTGTCTTTACGATTTGTTCATCATTCTGTCGATCGTCTCATCGATTATTCAAGTCATGGCATCGAAATTAACATCTCGATATTTCAGTGGATCACCTTATCGATCAAATCGTTACTCAAAAAGTCATCATCCTCTTCCGGCTGTTGCAGGTGGTGCTGTTGGCTGAAAAACAAAAAGTAGCGACAAGTAACGTTTCCTTGATGCAAAAAGACAAAAAATAAAGCAAAATAAAAAAAGTATTGCAAAGAAAAATTGTCACGGAGGCCAAAACTAAAATGTAGTAATAGGTTCATTGGACTAACGAACTTTTGAGAGAAAGTATAAGACAATAAATCATTTACTAAGAAGTAAAAAAAAAAAAAAAAAGAAGGAACAATTTACCAAATGTACTTGACCAGACTCCTTCGTAGGCTCCGGCGTTTTTTAATCGGGAGCATGCGGGAGGACTTTGAGGGCTTTGACAAGAGATTTGGCATAGCATCTGCCTCTCCGTCGACGCACACTACCAAAAGAAAAACAAAAGAGTAACAATCACGTCCAAGCCCAATCTTATAGACAAACTCACTTTCTCCATTGGTTCCCTGAGAATTCTCCTTGAGGTTCAGCTGTGGTGAAAATGAAGGCCTCGATTCCATCCATATCTCCTTTTGGTGGGCCTTTGCAAAGTGGAAGTCACGTAAGAAGGACAATTTTCACTCACTAATGTGATTAAAGTGCATGTAAAGTGAATTAAGAGTTTTGTCTTCACCCAAAAGATTCATTGTAGTATTACTTACAGTAAGCAATTTGTCTTTAGCCATCTATCAATGACAGGTAGACATTTTAAATGCTATGACATCATTAGTTCAGTAAAGACATTTTTGTGCCATTTTTGCGAGTGATTTTTCTAATGTCATTTTTTATTTTATTTATAGGAAAACATACAGTAAGTAGTCATAGAAACAAAACTACCAATGTGTTTGTCTTCCAGGGAAAATATACTATTTTCCTGGATGCCGATTAAAACGACGCAAACCGGTTGCGATGGTAGTCCGAAAAATCAAAACAGGGTCAAATACTTACCATTCTGAAGATAACACGCCCACCCAACACATTCAGGTTGAATAAAAAAAGTCTTTTAAAAGACACATTTTAGCCCCGAACATACATGACGAGATGAATCTATTTGTTTGAAGTGGAAGATGCGTTTATTTATCTCCCGGGGAAACAAACTAGTTACTATGGTGCTCTTCGAGGAACACTTGAATGCACCACACATCGCAACAAACCCAATCTGTGACGTCACAGCCCACACGCACGCGCAAAAGTCAACAAACTACTCCAATCTGGACACATTTGAAATGTCAAACTAATGTAAAAGACACCGGAAATACGCCGTAAGAGACATCATGTCAAAAAGACATGCTTCAAAAGCAGCAAGAAGGGGGGTATTAAGTAGGCGTTGCGTTCAAGTGAAACACGGAAATGTGAATTTTTTATGACAATATTCAAAATTGCCAATTTTCAAATAAATGAACCCAGACGAGATATAACGGAAAGACAAGTTAGTTTAGTTTGACTTATGACTTATATTCTACACATTACACATACATGTATGAATAGATATGCTTTTGTAAGTAGTAATGAGGGAGTCGTAGAGGATGAGTGACTAAGACTGGATCCAGTTTGGCATCAAGCTGGCTCCTGAGCCTCATGAGATGGTGGTTGCTTTATGTTGACTGATCAAACCATTGAGTGCAGTCATTTATTTGGATTGCAATTGTGTACATGCCAGACGAATGAAAATGATGCTTGATGATCATCATGATGCTGTTCAGTCCTTTGCGACTATCCGGTCGGTGGCAGCGTTTCCCTTCTTGCCTTGTGTTAGCCATCCTCAGCTGTCGGCTGGCGGCGTTCCGATCCTCGTGGCAGCAGCGCTCAACCTGACCTTCCTTCCCCTGCAACGAGTGTCTTTTACAAGCCAATTTCTAGGCTGGCTTTTCGCATCTGTCCACAAAATGGAGACTGATGGGTCGGTCTGGAATGAGAACGGTGCGGTTGATGCATTTCACGTCGCCCAGCCCGGGGTCTGCTTTAATTTCAAACGTCCTGATTATCTGAAAGGCAAACAAAGCACGGAATGAAGTTGCACTCATCGATATCATTAGACGATGAAAACTAATAACGATGAAGTCGTCGAGAACCATCGTAAGCCTCGAGTGAGCGTCGGCAAACTGCGGTGAAAATGGACTTACTTGAAATACAAGCAGATACATCTCCAGCTCTGCAATCCTGCGACCGACGCAGCCTCTCACGCCAAAGCCAAACGGGATGGAGCTGAACGAGTTGGGCCTTTTTCGGCCGTCGCGGAGCCATCTGTCTGGCTTGAAGGTGAACGGCTCCGGAAAGTTTTCCTCGTCGTGACTGATGGCGTAGTGGCAAAGCGAAAAAACTGTCTGGAGGAGGAATAAACAAACATACGAGAGTCTTTGGAAAAGGATGTCTGGGGGGGGGGGAGGCTCTCTGGATCCAAAAGGTTTGAGTTGGTGTGAGTGAGACCTACATTTGGGGGAAAGTGATAGCCATCAAGATCCAGACTTTTTTCAGTCATGACTCTTGAATTCAAAGGAACAACTGGATACATCCTGTAGTGGAAATAAACAATTAAAACTGCAAGCGGTCACCAAATGGCCTACATTGTTTGTATTATTTCAATATTTATTTGTTTAATTCAACTTAAGGAAATATCTTTGTTGCTGACTCGCTTCTGGGCTACGCTTCGGAATAGGAGGAGCTGTCCAAATGTGAGAAAAGTAGCAAAACAAAAATCCAAGGAGCTGTACCTCAGAGCTTCCTTGACGACGGCTCTTAAATACGGCAAGCGGGCAAAGTCCTCTGCAGACGGGGTTCCATCTGCTGTTTTCAATTCGGATACTTCTTTATGAAGCTTTTCTTGGATTTGTGGGTATCGGGACAGCAGGTGCAAAGTCCATGTCAGAGTGTTGGCAGTCTGGACAGCAAGAAGAGAGAAGGAATAACATAACTTGACCATCTCTTGTTTTTTGTAGAGGATTAGAATGAAGGTATATTAGTTAATACATTCTTTTCGATCATTACTTACAAATGATTTTGCCCATTTTGACATTTTAATTGTACAACTTGCTTTTGTCGCCAAAATTACCGTGTCCACTCCGGCTAAGAGAAGCTCGGCTATGCTCCCGTAAACGTCTTTGATGTCCATGTCGGTGTTTGACAGCAAGTACGTCAGGTACTCTCCCTCCACATTCTGGTTGCGCTCAACGCGCTGCCGAATGTCGTCCAGCTTCTTGTCGATCAATGGTTTTGCTCAAATATAAAGGCAGAGAAGATTCACGGCAAATCCTCCAAATGTTCATCAAACGAGTTGAAGGCCATGTGTCGGAAGTCAGTTTACCAAAAGTAAAGATGCCCTCCCATCCGTCGATGAAGCGTCCCCAGTAGGGAAGCAGATTCCGGCTCCACTTGGGCAGAATCACCACAGCCAGGCTGTTGGCAAACATTTTGGCGATGGCGTCGATAAACTGCTGCGTCTCTGCCGGAATGTCCTTTTCCAGAGCGCCCAGTCTGGTTTCAAACAATATTGTGCCGATACCTAGGTGGAATACGTCACGCTTGTCTCACACTTTATTGAACGACAACCCGCATTATTTCAGGTGCCGCTCAAAAATGGACAAGGGTGTGTAAACTTTTTATCCCTTCTGTATTTGTCTTTTTTCTGCGTCATGCAAATTGGGTACTGACCTTCGAGTGAAAAGCGATGGAACTCATGGCCCAAATCCATCACCATATCGCCCGTGGGGCTGCAGCGGCGCACATCGCGCAGCCTGACCATGAAGTCGTCAACCACGGGATTGAGAATCTTGCAATATCGAGCCGAATCTTTGGCGTGCATCATTTGCTTGTTCAAGGCCACCCTCAGCTTGTACCAGCTCTCGCCCTCTCTTGGGACACAAACAAAATGACATCAAGCCTCCTGTTTGGTCACATAAATGTGGGCTCCCTTCAAGCTCGGAACATCACTGGCAGATATAAACATTGGTCAATTATTGTCCAGTTCTTATCTGTTGCTTGGTCTTCTCTGTTTGCGATTTTATTTGCCACGAGTCGTGCGCCCGGATTGACCGTACGTGTTGGCATGACAAGACTTTGCCTCTTTTACAAGATGTGGTTGGGACAGACACGAGAGGGAAACCAATTCGCAAAGGCGCTTTGTCGTGTGAGCTTACACTGTAAAAGGTCCATAGCCCAATCCTTTCATGTCACGATAATCCTTCCAAAACGACATGTCTCCTCTGCAAGGGAACTTTTCCTCTCTTCTCAAGACTTGCTCCAGGAGCGCCACACTGTTCAGGGACACGTTCTTCAAGCCGTCTCGGTATATGGGCCCGTAGAGCTGCTTTTCGTACAGCTGACGGGTGAAAGAAAGTGGTCGGGATCACCGAATGTGTCCATCATCAGTCACACCAAAGTGTCAAGGACCCGTGCAGGATAAAGCAAAGGAATGATTTCAACCTCACATTGAACACGGTGGGCGTAGTGTACCTGAAGCTCATGCCCCCGGCTGTAGAAGCCCTGGAAGACCATCCGGTAGAGCAGCTCCAAGACGCCGACTCGGGGAAGGTCCTTCACCGTCCGAGGCTTCTCCAGAGCGCCCAACTCGGAGGACGTACTCCTCGAGGCTCTTTGGTAGAACCAGGCCGCGGAAACCGGACTTCTGTGCAAGAGGCGCATGGTGGCCATGACGGGTAGGAAATAGCTTTATGCTCGTATTACATTCCAGCCAAGAGCTCAAAGGGGAGGGGCTATTCCACATCAAGTTTAACCCTCTAGGGTCGCTCAGGAGAAATATAATCTTACAACTTATTCTTAAGTTGAAATAAATGATTAGGTTTCATTCATAATGCTTTTCTGGACTTGCACTCACAACACAACCCAGGCTAAACTTAGCTCCTCCCTAAAGGTACAGCCTCGTTCGTCCCAGTGGAGATGATTATTTCGACATTCTTCCTTGATGCCCATTTTTATTTAGACGGTGCTTTGGGCCTTTCACAAATGCCACGGTGCCTAAATATACCCTTTTAACATCGCTTAAAACTCCAATGATTTATCTCAAATCAGCTTGAAAACGAATGCAAATGCCATTAGTCCACTCTCGTCTTCATAGAAATAAATAGATGGAAATATTTTTGGAATATCAATTTTAATGGGAAAAAGAAATAACACTCCATAACGTTGTAGAGTCATAAAAAAAATAAAAAAGATCCCACTCCTGTTATTCCTTTAGTTGGGCGATGTTTTGTATCGATCCCGCTGGGTCCATTTTGTGCAGCAGAAAGTGTCCTTGCACCTGAGCCGCACTGATCTCAGTGCGGGCCGCCAGGGCGCACGTGGCAAAACGTTCACCCTCCGAGACGGCCTGATCCGGATAGAAGCGTCCAAACATCTGGCTGAGCTGCCAGTGGCTACAATGGCCGATATACTGCTTGAGATCCACGCGGCCGGGCCGGATCAGCGCTGAATCTAACCTGTAGATTGATGCTGTGTGGTAAAAATCACAATGATACATGAAGTGTCTTTTCAAAGAGTACCTGTCGATGTGGTTGGTGGTCATGAAGACAATTCTGGCCTCGGATGAAGCCACGCCGTCCAGAGAGTTCAGCAGGCCACTAAAAGTCAGCCGTCCCATTCCCTGGTAGGCCAAAGGATCTGTCAGGAGGGGAAAATGCTCATTTCAAATCAGAGGACAGCCCCTCTGTGTTTGTTTGAAAAACAGCTCAGCTCTCATGGCACACTGACTAGGACATGAGAAGCAAAGAGAGTTGCTGAGTCAAGGGGGACTTACTCTCCGTCGGGAGCAGCTCTCGGCTTACGAAGGCGGCGTCCACGTCCTCCAACAGGATGATACTCTGTTGCGGTGCCACGCTCAACAGGTGGTTGAGACGATCGTCGGAGAGCGAGCGATCGCTCAGACTCATCAAACAGATGCTGTAGCCCAGCTCGCCGGCCAGAGCCGTGCTAAAATACAAACGCTTGCGTTACGAAAAAGACAACTGCAAAGACAAAGCCGCCGGAAACCAACATAAAGCTGCTTTTCCCGCATCCTGGGGGTCCGTACAGCAGATATCCTCTCCTGTATGGGATGCCTTTGGGAAAAAGGAATACAAAGTCAATCAGTGGTGATCAGTGTTATTGGTTTTCTCATTTCTTACTGAATGATTGATCCCTTACCCCTATCTGTGTACCACTTGGGGTTCCCAATAAACTCCTTGACATCAGCCACAATCTTTTCAGCCACGCCTGCCTCCAGGACCACAGAGCCGAGGGGTCTGCGTCGCCGCGGAAACCCAAAGGGGCGCCACTCGGCGCCCATGGCCGTGTACATCACCGTGCGTCCTTCTTCCTGCTTCAAGGCCAACTCCCTGGCTGAGAAGGCGGCCGGAGCCTCGGTCAACATCGAGCGCTCATGATGCGAGACTACGGCTCTGTGTTTACCTTCTTGTAAAATATTGAAGAAGACTTTGCGGTCCCGGCCCAACGCCGTGAATGTGACGGACTCCCATGGGGTGCCCGTGTGCATGTCGATCATCTGTTTCTCTCTGGTCCTCTCTACCCTGATCCACTTGTGGCCATACCTGCACAACAGGAAACAAACTTACAATAACAAAGTCCTTTTTGGAGTCCAAGAACATGCATTTGATGCTGACCAGATGATGTGGTTCCCCGGGCTGGGATGGAAGTCGAACTGGGTTTTAACGCGACCGCTCTCGTGCGCCATGTAGGACGTCTCCACGCTCAAGTGCTGGGTTCGAGTGGCATGCTTGGTGATCCAACTCAGGAGCCAGTGGTAGCTCTTGTCCTTGCTGGGCACCTCCAGGGTGATCATGTAGTTCCTGCGGAAAAACACCATCCCCACCTGGGCTCCTTTCCTGGCCAAGGCCAATGCGGTTCCGACCCCTACCAGTCCGAATCCAGCCCCGAAGTAGGGGTTGTCCTTCAGACTGTCCAGAATATCTGACAGTGGCATGTTGTATTTGTGTACACAATCAAGCCCCTACCACCATCGTAGAGAGCAGCGTCTTACTTGGCTGTATCTTATTGTCCGGCAATAAGAACATGTGATGAGGAGGTTTTCAAAAGAATAGTCAAAAACATAACATAAGCTTTACAGTGGTCGCCACCTATAACGCAGGTCCCGCGATAGAACCGGAAATGACGCTCTGTTAGTGTACCGTGTTCGTTTGCCATTTTCCAATTATAAAGATAGACGCCATAGCCCGGTGTGGATGCTTTGTTTTTAGGCCTTGGGTTACCCAATATATATGCCTTTCTTTTGCCGTTGGGTGCAAAATAAGTTTGTTTTGTGTTGTTTTCTGTGTCCAATGTACAGTCTTCCGACGGGGGATCTGCTCCGTTGAAATTCAGTTCCGAAGACGTCCGCTTCTAAATTAATGTTATTAATAATATATAGATATGGTAATGGAACTGACTAAATTTTTGTTTAGTATTTGACCCTATAAAAACATTTAAATGAGTTTGGTGTATCAAATAGCAAAGGAGCGCAAGTGCCCACTCTGCACGTTTCCGGTGTTCGTTTTACAATATTCCGGCTGAGTACATCCGCCATGTTCTACTTCGACCGCTCTTCAAATGTGTCCCCGCATTTCGCTTAAGTTAAGCGTGAAACAACACATTTATTATGACTAATACATTTAGCCTTTACTCTGCCAACCTATTTGCACTATGGGAAAAGGATAGCAATATTTTGCTGCCCTAAATTCCCAAGAAGCTAATGCTATGGCAAAGCTATCGACGGCGTTGGAGTCAAGTTGTTGTTATTCTGTGAAGTAAGTGATGTAGCCTAAACGTTACGTAATGTCAAATTTCATATTGTATACCAGTCTGCTGAAAAGCATTATTACAATTTTAATTTATAATAATTTTCTATATTATATTTCGTGCATTACTGTTAGCCGAAAACAAAAACAAAGCTGAGTATCCACCGCTTTTCCCTTTTTGTACTGTTGTGTGACTCCCATAGATGCCGCCCGTGCGCCGCCTCAAAAGGGTTCTGCCCCTCCAGGAGAAGATCAACCTCCTGGATTTGCTCAAAGAGGGCAAAAGGTTTGCCGAGGTTGCCCGCTATTATGACCTCAACGAGAGTACAGTACGCTACATCAAGAAGAATGAGACGAAGATCAGGATGAGGCATAATGTGGGACATTTTGAATTGCTCTTATTGTTAAGATGGGACGGCATTAGTGGTGTGATGGTTGAGATCTTAGCACAGTGTATATTTGGGGTCTGAGCACTTGTCATAAGCTAACCAAAGCTTTGTTGATTTTTGTTCCAGAGCTCGGGTGGACTTGTCAAATGTGAAACAAGCGGGGAGAATGTTGCAGATGGTGGCCAGCCCACTAGTAACTTCTCAGAGAGATGTTTGGGCAGCTTCAAAAGTAGGTCCAAACTTACATCATCTCCTCACTCCTGTTTATATGCTGTGGCAGGTGAATTTCAGTTGGAAGGAAAAAACAAAACCCCAACTGTCATCCAGAGGTGATTTCAAAACAAACAGCTAAGATGATAAGTGTGCACTCCCCATCGCAGTTCAAGTCATGGTAAATGTTCATCAGCCTGACAGTCATTTGAAGGGCCTTCCATTAACTCCAAATAAATGTCAGCTTTTTCAATACAGGCAGACCTTTCCTGTCATTGTTTTTGCTTTCCACTAGAAGCCTGAAGGTTTGGTGTGAACACTGATTTTATAGTGTTTATAATTCCCTTCACCCAGACTGAATCATCATCTGCTTTTTGTTCACAGCTAGTGAAAATGCCAACCTCCAACCCCAAGTCTCCACTGAAAGGCCCAAACGGAAAAGGCAATCAAACTTGTCTTGGACGTCACCGGTAACGTCAGATTGGGGTGAAGCAGAAGTTGAAGTAGAACTGGAAAATGACAAAGACGCAAATGGTCACAGGCTGAAAAACCAGAAAAATGTGGAGAGAAACGACAAGTTGCAGACCAAAGGTATGTTCACACAAGTGCTATTCGAGAAGACAGATGGGGCCCTTTTCCACGATTCATATGTGTTCCCACGTGTCTTCATCCCATTTTGCTGACATACTGTTCAGGCTGTACGCGATCAGTTGAAATCAGCGATTGTCGAAGAAGCTTTTTCTTATTTGGTGTTTTTTAGCGTGCATGGCAGACGAGGCAGAGCACACGCACGACACCTACATTTGCCACAACTGTCCACGGCGTTTCAAGACGCGCTCCCATCTGGAAGAACACCTGCGTTTGCATGATCCCGACCCAGGTCTGCAGTGTCCCACCTGCCTGCGCTTCTTCACCAGCAGAAGCAAACTGCGTCTGCACCAGCTCCGCGAGGCTGGCACAAAAACCCACCGTTGTCATCTGTGCGACTACTCGGCCGTGGAGGCCAACGCCATCCGCCGCCACCTGCTCGCCGTCCACGCGGATGAAATCGAAGATGACCCAAAGCTCCACGGCTACGCGTGTCCCGCTTGCGGTCAAAGCTTTGGCAAGAGCCAGACACTGAAGGCTCACATGAAGAGCAAGCACGTCCAAGCACCCAAAACGGCGGTGGCGTGCTTTCACAGCGGTTGTCCTTTCCGGAGTCATTTGCGCAGGGCTCACATGCGGCACTCGGCAGAGGAGCACGGGATCACAGCGGTGGCGTGTCGCCATTACGCTTGCGTGGCGGTCTTTCCCAGCATGGAGAGCATGGAGGCGCACTTCAGGACTCATCTGGCTTACCACTGCTCGCAGTGCGAGTTCTCGTGTTCCAACAAGGCCGCTTTGCTGGAGCATCAAGGACAGGGCCACGCGGGCAGCCAGAAGCACTGCTGCGACTTTTGCCACTTTTCAACATTCAACCCGGTGGAGTTCAAACGACACGTGGAACGCTCGCACGCCAACGAGAAGATCCACCGTTGCTCGCAATGCGACTACAAGACCTCACACAAGAGTGCCTTGAATCGACACGTTCTGACACATAGTGGTGAGGATCGTTCGCACTTCTTTTTGGGGGTGGGAATTTGTGCGAATTTGTTGTTTGTCTAAATGTGCTCCACCGTTGGCTGGGAACCGGTCGAGGGTGTAAAAAGGGCTTTGTCAGTGGCAGGCAGAAGGTTTCAGACAGGCCAAGTCAATCCCCAGACCTAAAGCGCATCTGTTTTACTTGCCAACGAGACTGAGGCCTCACAAATCAAACAACAATTGGCTTTGTTTGTCCATTTTAGTTTGAAGTACTTTTTGAGGGCAATTTTGAAGGTGAGAAAGACCTCAAGTGGTATCCTCGCGAGATCTTGGCGGTAGAAAGCTTTGGACTGGCCAAGACGCAGACTTCGAGCCTGTAATATGCATTTGACCTGCTGAAGCCTTGTGTGTTTAAAATACATGTCCACGTTTCCTTTGTCTTACAAGATGAGAAGCCCCACAAATGTCACTTGTGTGACTACCGCTGCCGAGAAGAGTCGTACCTCTCCAAGCATATGCTCACACATTCGGGCGACAGGAACTTCCTGTGTGAGGAATGTGGTTATGTCACCAAGTGGAAGCACTACCTCACCGTCCACATGAGGAAGCACGCCGGAGACCTCAGGTAGCATGTCCCTTCTTGTTATGACCCTCCATAACGGATTGTGTGTCGCCTCCAAATTCAGTAGTATGGAAATTGTAGTAATTGCAGTATTTGTTTTTTTTTCTTTGCTTTGTGTGGCGGAGCCAAATTTGAGGGAGGCGCGATCTTCAAATAACCCACCACTCGAGTGAAAATGAAAAAAATCTAGCCAGAAGGGTTAGGGCCCTGTAATTATTTCATCCAAACAAAAAAAGTGCACTGCGCATTCTCAGCTATTCAATGAAAAACTCTATCAATGTACTTTTGTACTTTCCTGAAATGTCCTTAAATAGGCTGGTGCTGAAGTCCTGGCTAATAGAAAAGTAATAAGTGTTGTCAAGAGTTACTTTGACTTGAGTTTGAAATGATGTTCGATTGTTCGGAGGTCATTTCAAGACGGTACTCGTGCTGCCTACCTGTCAATTGCATGCTCTTTGACCCCTCGGAGTATGAGTAGCAAGTATCGCGCTAACCTGGCGACCATCTGTACACACATATGAAAGGCAGGTCCTCCCAAAAGTAGTCCAACTGTGAGGTCAATTCCTTTATTTTTGCATCTTTATGTGTCATGGTTGCATTAGTGAAGTGTTTTTTTACGCTTTATTTTCAAGCCCTAAGATGTTGCCAAAACGCTCCGCACCTCTGGTGTTTATTGGCCCGAAGCCCAAACGCAAGAGGAAGATGATTCCCCTCTACGAGAAAGTCAAGATCCTCAATATGCTCCGCGAAGGCATGAAGTTTTCCGCAGTCGCACGCAGTTATGGAATGAGCGAGTCGACCATTCGCTCCTTCAAGAAAGAGGAAGCCAAGATCCGAAGTACTGTGTCCTTGAACGGCTCGCAAACCTTGAAGAGGGTGATATCGAATCGAAATAAGTACATCGTTAGGATGGAGTCGGCATTGGTTCGGTGGATAACCCAATGCAGGGAGAAGAACATTCCTTTGAATACCGTTGCCATGATGGAGAAGGCCAGAGAACTTTACCAGGAACTGGCTGGTGAATGTCGACAACGTGACAAAGAAGACACAACCAACGACGACCGCCAACAAGGAGAATCGACCTCGTCGGAAGAACCGATGGAATTTCTCGCAAGCAAGGGCTGGTTTGATCGCTTCCGAAAGAGGTACCAGCTCAAGAGCGTGTCGCCGCATTGGGAATCCGCATCGGCAGACGTGGAAGCGGCCAGCAAATACCCGGAGACCTTCAAGGCACTCGTGCAAGAGAAAGGGTACAAGCCTGAACAAGTCTTTAATATGGACCAGACAGGCTTGTTCTGGAAGAAGATGCCAACTCGGATGTTTTTGAAGGAGGAAGCCGGAGCCCCTGGATTCAAAGGGCAGAACGATTGGGTGGTGCTGATTATGTGCGGCAACGCGGCTGGTTTTCTGATGAAACCGGCATTGATCTACAAATCGGCGAACCCTCGGTCCCTGAAGAACAAAGACAAATCCCTGCTGCCTGTGTTCTGGATGCATAACTCAAAGGTGTCGATGTCGAAAGCCCGGGTGACCGAGTGGTTCTTTGAAAGTTTCATCCCTCAGGCTAAGTTGTACCTATCAGAGAAGGGATTGGACTTTAATATTTGCCTGACGATGGATAAGGCTAGCTGCCACCCAGTGGATTTGTTCTATGAGGGAGTGCATATTGAGATCTTGCCTCCTAACATTCAGCCTTTAGATCAAGGGCTCGTTCAGACATTCAAGGCTCTTTACACTCGAAACATCATGCAGCACATCGTGAACGGAAGGAGTAGCGACGGAACTATTCCAGTTGGCGAGCTGTGGAAGAAGTTCAACATAGCAACAGCTCTTCAGGTCATTCAAGGATGTCTAGAGGAGTTAAAACCGGAAACGGTTAACGCGTGTTGGAAGAAGCTGTGGCCGGAATGCGTCCATGAGGGTGAAGGCCTCTCCACTGAAGAAATTCAACGCTCGGCGGTGGATAAGGCAGTCAACCTGGCGGAGCGTTTAGGAGGGGCACGTTTCTACAACATGACCCCTGATGACTTGAACGACCTCCTGGGCACAAAGTCTGATCCAATGGCCGTTATTGACATTTCAGATCTCACCAAACCAGCCAGTGAAGAGGCAGAACAAGAAAGTGATCCATCGCAGGAGGACGGCGAAGACAAGGACTTGTCGTTTGAAAGGCTCTCAGTGATGTTTAAAATGGCAAAGGACCTTCAGGGGATGGTGGATGCGTGGGATCCTGATATGGTTCGTGCATTGCAGTTCAAAAATGCCATTGATGCTGCGATGCAAACATATGAGACCCTGCTTACCACCGTGAAGAAACTGCCCCAAAGATTGCATATCACTCAAGACAAGCCAACAGTGTCTTCAGAGGAAACAATTGAATATCCGGAATTCTATGGGCTACTCCCTCTTGAAGCGCCTGATGAAGAGGCGTTGAATGAAGAGCTATAAATGCTCTGCTCTCCATGCAGTACAACCCAAATTGTCACTGCACGACCTCCTCACTCACATATGATATCTTTGCTGGTAAGTACGCTGGACTTTACTCTATATGAACTGTTCATCTATCCCTTGTCTCCTACTCATCTTATTTGTTTTCGATCTACAGCACAAATACAGTCGTGTGCAAAAGTTTGGGCACCCCTAATCATTTTCCAGATTTTCCCAGAAATTGCTGATCCAAACAACCAATGAACGGAAAATCTTGAAAATGATCAGGGGTGCAATTGCATACGACTCTAAAGGAATTGGCCTCACATCTTCCAATGCTTTTGGAGGGGAGTATTTACTGTGTAAAGTCCAGGCTGACATACCCCGAAAAAAGGACGAAACCAGAAATTGCACCAAAATGACAAATCCACGGCCCTAAGCTCATAGCGCGGAGGTAATAAAGTCCATCTGTCCTCGTGATGACCTAATAAACAACAGCCAGCCTAACATACCCTCTTCTTCCAGGTACGATTGCGATCAGTGCTCATACCGTTGTCATCGCATGGACCAGCTCAACAGCCACAAACTACGACATCAGGCCAAAACGCTGGTATGCGAGATCTGCGCCTACGCCTGCAAACGCAAATGTGAGCTTCGCAATCACATGTTGCTCAAACATTCGGCTGAGGGAACGCCGGCGTCTGTGCACAAGTGCAACTACTGCCCGTACACGACGTGTTTCCGGCAAGCCCTTCAAAACCACGAGAATTGTAAACACACCAAACTGCACCAATACGGCTGCGCTCTCTGTTCCTATTCGTCGTTCAGTCGCATCAGTCTCTTCCTGCACAAGAGAAAAGCTCATGGTTACGTGCCTGGCGACAAAGCCTGGCTGGACGATTATGCAGCTAAAGAAAGGGAAAAGTATTCCAATAGCATGTTGGAGGACTCGCTGATCGCTAATGAAGTGTCCAAGGAAGAACCAGTTCCAACAGGACAGCCTGATCCCGGGGCTCTAGAAGATCAGTTTGTTGGTGAAACTACCGTAGATCCTTCAGAAGCCGTTCCGTTACCGGATGCTGAAGATGCCGTGAATAAAGAGGCGACCGGTGAAAGAACATCGCAGACTTCTCTACCTGATACCAGTCCAGAATACTGCACTCTTGTTTTAACAACATTGACTCCTGAATGTGAAACATTCTTTCTTCCTAATGAGGACGCAACTTCTCACATTACGTCCACCAACTCGGATTCGGCCAAAGAAAGAGATGCTATCGTTTCGTCAACCAACTTGGCAGAAGATGAGCGAAAGGCTCTTCTTTACAAGTGTGAAAAATCATGCTATGAGTCTGAGGATGGAACTCCAAAATGTCCACCGGAAAAAAAGCACGTCTCGGTGCACGATTGTCTTTTAGAGCCTACAAGTACACAAGATGAAGCTCTTGTCCTGGACGGCAGAGTCCAGATGCTTGCGATGCCAACGCAGGACGTTTATCGCTGTGACCGGTGCTCTTATGTCACCAAGACGGAGAAAACGCTTCAGCGCCACCGCCGATCTTTGTGTCGTGGTAGACCACGATATCACAAGTGCCAGGCCTGCGGTGCGCAGTTCAAGCAGAGACGGGGCCTTGATGGCCACCTTGCTAAGAAGTGCCCACAAGCGCAAGCATTTATTGGCCAACAAATAGAGGATACTGCCAATCAGGACACTTCTGAAAACCTCAGAAGAGCTGAAGTTCTCTCTCAACCAAAGAAGATTTCAGCAGAAGTCCATGATTCAAATGTCTCTGTTCATAGTGTCTTGACATCCAGTGACCCAGAGCGTAATCCAAGTCACCATGGAGATATTCCGGTCCATCAAAACATAGCACATCCCCAAAAATTCATGTGCAACTTTTGCAGTTTTTCCTCAGTCAAACTCGCAACAGTCAATCGACATATTTCCAGTTGCGCAAAAAGACAAAAAGACAGCCAAGTAGCCAGGACGTCAGTCAACGAAAAACAACCTGTTAAGGAAACTCCTGGGAAAGGCAGATCGGGAAAGGCTTTAGCTCTCCAGGAAGAGAGCGATGTGGTCCAGAGTTCCTCGTCTGCCGCCAAGCCGAAGCATTCGCATCAGAGCTCTCCCGTCAAGCGAGAAAAACACAAGGCACGAAAGCAGACGGGTGCCTCGTCCCCTCACGCGTGCCGTCACTGTCCTTTCACCACCACCAGGCGCTACCGTTTGGAAGAGCACCAATCCCTTCACACGGGAACCGGACGCCACGTCTGCGATGTTTGCGACAAGACGTTTGGAGCCGCCACCAAGCTGCGGCAGCACAAGCTACGCGTTCACGACAGGCGTCCCCCCGCTCTGCCTTGCTCATTTTGCGACTACTGTGGCTACACGGCGGACGACTTGAGGCGACACGCTCGCAGGTGCCACACGGGGGACTCGCGTCACCACTGCGCCGATTGCGAGGCTCGCTTCGCTTCGGAAGCGGCTCTCAGAAACCACCGCGTGCGAGCTCACCGGCAGCAGGCGCGTTTCTCCTGCCAGAGCAGCGAGACTGCACTGAGGAACCATCAACGGAGTCACACTTTTCAGACCGTGGACGACATTGAAGCTCATGTGAGAATCCAACTCGCTCACCGCTGCCAGCTCTGCTCTTTTGCCGGCAAAACCAGGCAGCTCCTCGCACAACACCTTCTGGATGAGCATGAGGGCGATCCCCCCTCAGACAAAGCACTCCGGTGCGGAAGCTGCGCGTTCGTTTGTCGGCACCCGCTGGTGTTGGAATGCCACCTGCGCTCACACGGCGGAAAGCGCATGTACAAGTGCGCCGATTGCAATTACTCGACGGGCAACAAGCAGAAGATCACCTGGCATGTTCGCATTCATACGGGGGAGAAGCCCTACAGGTGTGAGCATTGCGGCTATGCCTGCGTCGATCCCTCCAGGCTCAAGGTAAGCCCAAAATGAATCCGATGAAGTTTCATTTTCACCATGCAAACCCTCCTGTCGTTGGTTGAAAGTAAAACCTTTTGGAAGCACTCTGCACATGTTATCAGCTCTTTCTCTCCATGTTGTGCCTCCCTCAAGCTTCATATGAGGGTTCACGGAGATGAGAAGAAGTACCTCTGTCCAGAGTGCGGCTACAAATGCAAGTGGGCCACTCAGTTGAAGTACCACATGACCAAGCATACAGGTGAGATCCAGAGGTGGCTAAACTTATTAGCACGGAAGTATAGCTACTATTGTCTCAAACTAAAACGCACTGATTCAGTTAAGCTCTGAAATGGACTTCAAGAAATAGTGACCATTGAAAATGAACGTGGGAATTTGTACCCTGCGACTTATGTTGATGGACCAAGGTGGCTTAATGATTGTCCATTTGCAGTTAGGACCAAAAAACGTTGATATTTCGCGTGTGGTCTAGACCTAGCATAAGATGACCGCAACGTTCCATTTGAAATGTGTCTGCTGGTTGACAATTGGTTCTCAGTTGCCTTAGCCAAGCTGAAATGAAACCCACATCATTTGGCCGTAGGGGAAAAGCCGCACGCCTGCGACCAGTGCGACTACCGCACCAACCGGGCGGACGCCCTCCGCACCCACAGGACCACGCGGCACTGTGACGTGCGGGCCTACGTCTGCGAGGAATGCGGCAAAGCCTTCAAGACCGGCTTCATCCTAAAGACCCACCAGCGGCAGCACGGCGACCGGCAGCCGTACACTTGCGGGGTGTGCCACAAGGCCTTCCGCTGGCCCGCCGGCCTCAGGCACCACTTCCTGACCCACGCCGAGCTGCTGCCTTTTAGCTGTCGTCACTGCCCGTACAAAGCCAAGCAGAGGTTTCAGGTGGTAAAACATTTGCAGAAGCACCACCCGGGGATGCCGGTAGAGCAGGGTGTGGCGAGGGACTCGGACGCCGCTGGCCTCACCCTGAAGGAGGCTATGCAAGGAACGCTCAACAACCAAGGAGCGCACGAGGAACAAGATGGAGACACCGTGAAGAGCAGATAAACTGTGAGTTGAAGGCCAACAAATGTTTGTATCCTATATTTTTACAGTGAAATAATGAGCAGCACAATGTCATCAAACCACAGGGATCTTTATTTTGGATGCATAGAATAAGGTTTGCATATACCAACATTGGACACGACAGGCTGTGTGCGCACGGCCAACTCATGCAAGCTTGCATGTTGTTTGTTAGAAAGATCAAATAACAAAGCTGCATAACATTTGCATATACAAGATCAATACTTAGTGTTCGATAAACATCTTCTGACTCCGTCCGGCACTCCTTTTTGGGGGCCCATTTGAACAATGCTCTGATTTGCAGCAAAGCACTGCACAATTGTAGATATTATTTCCAGGTAAGGCAGCCACAATTGGAGAACGGGAATTTGGGGGGCCTTCTTGGTCTCGCGTTGATAAAAATGATGCTTCATGATTTTAACTGTTTAAATCATTGTGGAATTTTCTTTCTCTGTGATTAATGAATCAATGGATACTGATGTTCACTTTTTAAAGGGAACGTTTACACAACATGGCAATTGATTAAGATAAAATACACGTCAAATGAGAATATTTCATTTCGAGTATTAGTACATTAAGAAGCATTTCAAAATGCATTTTTAGAAATAAAAATATGGAAGCAATAAATATTGATGGGAATGTTTTGTGATCTTAATTGTGAGATATGTCGTGTTTGTTGGATGATCATTTTTGTTCTGATAATTCAACAAGCCCCTGGGGTGCTGCTCCTGAGAACTGGAGGGTGAAGCAGTTCATGTCAGTTGGGAGATACTGACATGAACAAACAATGAAGCAGGAGGGACGGCCGTCCCGTCTTTAGAAAGCAGATGAATGTGACGGTAACCTGCAACAAAATAAAGAGGAGAAAATAGTTGAATGTCCCGTTGAGGATTGATTTTTCCAAACAAATGTCACTCGCTGCTAACCTGGTTGGATACTCCTAAACGGTAGCGTGTACTGTCCGATGAAGTCGTTTTTGGACGTCTTGTCGTGATCTTCCACAACAAAGCGAATCAAGGCCAGATCAGGAGTGTGGATGACAAAATTCAAAGTCTCATCCCACACGGGGTTGAACCCTGCAGGAAGAGCAATCATAGTTTGCCTTTTAACGGCCTGAATAAAATCGAAAGCATCCATTCGCACAAGCCTCTTGCACCATTGTTGTTGATGTGACTGGTTTCCTCCTTCGCCTGGTCCTGCGCTACCCCGTACACCTCCACCCTGACCAAGGGGTCTACAATAGAGCCCTCTTTCTGGTTCACCTTTGGTAGTTGCTGCCCACTTATAACCTGAAGGACAACGCAAGTCAGTAACCATTCAAATCATTGGCAATTAAACTCCAGGACAAGACCTGGTCACCTGGATTGATAGGCGCATGGCTTTGTAGCCTGGCTGCTCTTGGGGTTTCTCCGGGTTGAACCGCGTGCGGTTGTCTCTCAAGAAGCTCGGTTTGAGTACGTACCCACAGTGAGCGTTCTGTCTAAACAACCCGTCGTTGAGGTCCATTTCCAGACCTGCCGTCTGGAAGTTCAGAGCCACTTTGAGAAAAGAGTGAAAGGCGACGTCATTCGAGAGTTTGCCATCTGGCGCTGATGAGCACGATTGGGATTAAGCTTTGCTCCTCACCTATCTGGCATCCTACATTCCACAATTCCTGAGGGTTATAATTTGAAGAGTCGGTCCTGAGGCCACTGGGGTAAATCCTGCTTAGCTGTTGCACATTGTGCCGCACAAAGTCTGCTCCTGTGGAAAGGTACAGCGAGTGTCGTGCATCTACGTGCAAGACTCATTCATTGTCTCTCGCTATGCACCTGCTTCCTTGGCGAGCCTCTTGGCTTTGGACTCGGAAAACGAGGACATCTCGTTACATTTGCCGTGTAAAGGGCTGTCCTTGAAACCACGGAAGTGGACGCTCTTGCAGTAAACCACCAGATCAGATAGCTCACGCGAGAGGTTGGATTTGGATTCCTTGGCCTGAAGAAGAAAATGTGCGCAATGAGTACGAGTGGTTGGAAAATCAACAAGCGTTTTCAGATGCAAGGACAAATGTAGTCAAGGAACAGTCCACTGTTTTCGCAAGGCACCGTTGAGTAAATCATAGTCCAAATGTCACGTCCGAATCTTTTGCATCGTTTTCGGGACACAGTTCTACCTTCTCGTGTTGGTTCTCAACATGTAGCTCTTTGACAGCTTCACCGTTGGCCATCTCTTCCTCGTCGCTAATGTCATCTGTGAGTGTTCCGTCCAGGGCTGCTCCAATTTTCTTGGCTTTTAGCAACACCTTGCCTTTCAGCTCCTTTGTGTCGACAAGACATTATCATTAGTGCTGGACTTTGAATGGATTGGAGTACTCTCTTGAGGACACCGTGTCCTCTTGCACTTTGTCTCCTGCCAGACTCCAAAATGCATTTTGCCATTCCCATGCTGTTGCATGAAAATCGATTTGCTAATGGCTAATGGAGAGTTAGCTACAAACAGGATCGCGAGTGCTACGATGTATAAAGTTCTACTCCAAATCTGACTGACAATCCACATATTCTGAGATTTGCTTAAAACTACACGTGTTCTGAAAAGTTGAGTTCATTTTTTTCACAGTGAATTTTCAAAATCATCAGGCGTTGGTTCTTGAGCCTTGTTCCTGAGTCTTGTCATGATAGACATATCCACCCTTGCTTTTGGGCGCTCCAAGGGTTGCCATTATTATAATTGTGATTAGACCGACCTGTGGCGAGGGAAGAGACTGAGGAGTGGCGTGTCCGTCCAAAACGTTCCTTAGCAACGTGTCACCCAAGATTTTGCTCAGATGGCGAGCCATGAGCGTCTGCTGCTCCACACTGCAATGATTCTCAAGGGACAAGATGACCGGGAAGTCGGATGTCTATCAAGAAAAGTCCGAACCGCCTATCAGATACATTTGCTTTTTGGTTTTGTTTTGAGTAATGTGTGGTAAGTGCTACCCACCCTGAAGGCGTATTCTTTCAGTGTTGCTATAATGTCCTTAAAGAGGATCTTGGAGGTGAGAGTGTGGCCGTGATACACCACTGGCTCCCCGTCGCTGCCGTCCCAGCAGTCCACCTCAACGCAGCGACAACCTCTCTTAAGGGCCCTGGGTTGCACACAAATAAAAATCTCAAGTCCACTGTACGATTCATGACGTGGCATGTGGTACGAACAGCAGCTCTTACTGGATGTAGGCCTCAAGGCTGCTCAGGCCTCGCAGCTGATCCTCCATCAGGTAGGTGTTATGCGAGGAGGAGATAAAGTAGTGGCTGAGCGGCTGGCTCATGTCCTGGTAGAGACCCAGACGGTCGGGTTTGAATATGGAACCCTCCGGGGAGCACAGGTACATTTGGAAGCCGTCAAGGGACATGGTGCCTTGCCTCTTGGCTGCTCAGAGAGAGATCAGAATTGAACAAGTGACCATTTTCAAGAAGAGGTGGCCTTTAAGAAACATCCAGAGCTTCATCAAAAGACTATTTACATGCCCTCTGAAGAATCTAACCAAGCTATGATGAATTGCTCATGTCTTGGCTTGCAGTGGGTCGTGCACCTCCATTTAGCCCCTCTTGTTGGCATAACAAATACACATTCAAGTCCGAACTGACCTGCTTCTGATGGTTCATGGCACTCTATCAGCTCCTTGGCATGCTGGGCGCTTCCTTCTCCCTCCTGTTGCTCTACAGTCAAGAAGTTCTCCAGCTCCTCCAGCATTAATATCTCCCCATCTCCAGAATAGTCCTGGAACACTCTCCACACTTCATCTCTCTGGGTCAGCATCTTGTAGAAAAGGACAAACTGCTCGAGTTCCAGGGACCCGCTCTGCGTTCGGTCAGCCATCTGGAAACCAAACAAAGATGGCTGATGCTTTTGTCGACATGTTTGAGGGCCAAAGAATTATTTGCAAATCATACTGTGAAGAGATGGAAAGCGTGTTCCTCGTTCATCTCCACGTTCATCATCTTCAACAGTTTCCGCACTTCTTTGAAGTCTATTTTCCCGTCTTTGTTTTTGTCTGCCTTTTGAAACCAGTCTTGGACCCACCTGAGAGGATGTTGAGGGAAATTTGGAATGGGTTTTTAGATGAGTTGGCATTTATGAAATTGAAGCAGTGGTTCTTAAACTGGAGTCCAGGAACCCTCGGGGCTCCGCAAGCCATAACATGGGGGGGTCCACAAAATGATTTGTAGTAGAATGTCATTAATTTAAGTCATTCACTACAATAGAGGTCTTGCCCAAAGTAAGCTGTGATGGACTACAGCTCACATGTGACTTAAAGAAGGACATGTCCTGTAGTAAATATTAAGGATACTGGTTGAGTCTCTGTTTCTCATCCATGGTTTGAGCCCTACGGATGAGCTTGCGTAATCCCTGGATCCAGGCTCGAGACTCCTCCGGGGACTCTGCCACGAGGTCCAGGTTGCCTTGACGACCGTGAAACACCAAAGTGAAACAGAGGTCGGCCGGGAACTCGTCCGAGATGCTCTGCAAGACCTCCGAGTGGTGACCCTCGCGCACCGCTTCCACGTCCATGACCGAAACTGTCAAGAAATCATTATGGGGGGAGTTAACTCTCGTTACCTAGAACCAAACGGACAGCAACATTCCAAGAATTTATTGATTAGTCATGAGATTGAAGGAGTAGGATCTACAGTAACGGAGTGACATTTGGTCGTTGGGAACTCACAGGTGGAGTGTCCTTTTCCCAGCCATCTGGACTTGTACCAGATACTAAGACCATCCTCCAGGAGTCGGAAATGCCTTTGCTTCTTCCATGTACGGGCCTTGACCTTTCTCAAAGTGGATCCCGCCATCATCACCTTGATGTCGGGGTCATCGTGTAGACCTGGAGGCCCAAACAATATCATAAATAGCGGCAACATGAAGGAGCCACGTTGGCCGTCGTGTGACTCATTCACATGTACTCACGTGAACCCTGAGACTCCATTTGGTTAGCCCGAAATCATGCCAAGGGAAACCGAGGCAAATGATTTGCTCGAAGACAATGTTTTTCCACGGAGCTGGAGTTGGCACCCCCGAGATATCGTATCTTCTCAACCGTATCCTGAAACAACACAGATTTAGCTTTGCTTCAAAAACACCAAAGTTCTCCAACACAACATGAGTAATGTCCCTGGGTCAGTTTGACCCGATCATGTTTAAGCAGCTGGCACAGAAAATCTTGCTTGGATCCAATTGACTATGAGTATGAGTTTTAAACCCAAATTCAGACGATTCAATTATTCACTTTATGCAATAACAACTCTGTTGTGCAGTCACAAGGCGCTGTAAATAAGGTCACAATTGTGAGCTTTTATTTTTAGCGCCGTCAAAGTGAATTCGCTTCCCTGAGGCGAGATGAGTCATTGTTAAAACCAATCCCATGGGGGGGGAGTTCACTGACCACACACGCAAAGCCACCCAGATGTCTGGCCAGACGGAAACTGAAAACGAATGACTCAGCCAGCCAGCAAAAGAAATGTCTTGCGTCTGTCATTCATTGGCTCAAATCTCTCGAAATTGCTTCTGCTCGGCTTCATTCTGTTGCCCTCCTTTGAAATGTCGGGAATGGGACTGTTCTGGCTGTCTCATTCCGCCTGTGATCCTTGCACGCTTCACCGGTTCATGTGCACACGCTGTCCTAAGACGAATTGATGAGGAATAGGCACAGGAGGAATATTGAGGACGTTTCGGAAGTGAAAATCAAAGCAATTGTCGGTGATTTGTGATCTGCAGCTTGATCTGTTAGCGCCGATGCATTGAAGCTTAATTGACTACTTGAGCTCATCATGAACTATAATCAATTTGTATCCGGATTTGTACCATTTGGAACATTTCGAGATCATGAAACAAGCAGGTCACTCTGATTGCTGTTCCCGGAAAAACAGATTTAACAGGACGGTCGGTTAAAGGTGGGATCGACAGTCCCGTATTGCCAAAACAAACATGTCACAATCGCAGGAGACAGGGGGGGCTCAGTCGTTTCACTCCTTCCTCACACAAGTAAACACGGAGTCTGCTCGCAGAGAACTGACCAAATGCTGCAAATTAGAACTATAAATATGGGACTTCATCTTCCCCACCCCCCTCCAGAAAACCCCCAGTATGAATACATATTCATCCTATATTACGGTGATACTAAGAATAGTTTGATTTACCGAAAGTGGCGCTCTCCCAGGAGACGAGTCAGACGTCCAGACGCGGTCGACTTAAAGCGGCTCCCCCACTAACGGTCTCTTGCCTGTTCTGGGGGGATGGGCTTGATGCATTGTGGGCAGCCTGAGAGATTGTCCAGAAAATCAGGGATGACACGTCCTTGGATGTCGCATCCAGACGCTCGCTCGCAAGGTCCGGGGAGTGTTTAAGCACTGGGAGTGTCCGAGGAGAAGTGTCTTGGTCACCGAGCCACTGGGTTGCATGAGCTCCTCCTCCTTCTCCTGAGGCTTCCTTTCCTTTGCAGCCACTCCCTCTTGCCGCTGCAGCCTGCTTTCCTTTTGCTGCATTTGCCTCATCTGTGGGCATCATGTGCCAAGTCTTCTCCATGAAGAATTTGGCAACGATTCAAAGGGCATATCCTACTTCCTTCCATTTTCCGAAGCGAGTATCCTCAGAGGGGGGGATATGAGGGAAAATTGGACTTTAAAAAAAAAAAAAAAAAAGGAAATTGCTCATTGTGTACACAGAATTGGGTCCCCAGAGTGCATGTCCATTGTCCACCCAAGTATAAAAAAGAAATTCTTTGTCATGATATTCAATTTCTAAACAGCTTTAGTTTCGCTGCTTGGTGTTTGGCGGACTTACATTCAGTGCGTGCGCTGTTTACAATTGAGAAGAAAATAAAAAAGTCTCGTTTAAGTCATGTAAATAAGTCAAGCCAAATGTATTTATGGACGCCATAAATGCAGACTCCTTTCCAATTTGACAAATGCACTCCAATATTGACCTGCTGCGTGCTCGTAAAAGGCTATTTGGCAAGAATGCAGCGCACGTACTTGGTTCGGAAGAGCCTGCGTTGAGAGTAGACGAATGCATCTGACAGGCTAATGGAGGCGATATGCTAGCATGGTACGCTAATGCATTGGCCATGAGCTTGTTCCTGTTGGGATGATATCCACCCAAAATGGCATTGACTTTTTCATTGCAAAAAAAAAGTGGTTTTCAACTTTTTGTCACTTTGGTCCGACTCAGTCTGTCTTCACATATGGAACATTTGATTTAAAAAAACAAAAACCCAAAAGACAACAATTTGCTCTTTTAAAGTTTTATTAATCTGAAATGAACAATCCTATTTCAAGTGTGTTTTTCTTACATCAAGAAAATGTAAGGAAAAACAAAATTGGCAAAAACATTTTGGAAGGGCTGGCAGTCGCTTAGCCAAACGTTGACATTTGCTATTTACAACAGTACTGAAGGTACAGTATTGACAGCTTCAGACATGATTTGGTACAAAACCTTTTGATCATTCAACCGTAAAACAATTCTTCCAAAACAAAACACAGGATACCCACTAGTGGCGGGTCTTCCATCTAAGCATGCCAGTGGAGATCAGGAGGCTGGCCACAAATGTGAGCAAAACGTCAAAACCAAATGTCATCGACAGTAACGGAGCCCTTCACCACACAGCCCGTCCGTCTTAGCACCGCTTTTGGCCAACATCCGAGCGACTCGCGCAGCATCACTGCGGGGCCAAGGGGATTCCCCGGGCGTCGGTCACCTGACCCTCCTGGAGGTTCTTCACCAACTGGGCCAGCCAACGCTTGGTGGTTGTGTCATCTTTCAGCACCTGCGCAAAGGTGCTGTCCTTCAACTGGTCGGGGAGACACTGCCGCAGAGCTTCTCTGGCTCTGAACACACAAATTGGATTGACATCATCAATGGCTACACACTATTCATTTGCTTCTCTTCAGGTGAAATGACAACGACGCCTCTCCGCTACGTACCGGAGATTATCCGAGAGGCGCAGGTAGCATCGAACCACGTGCTTCAGCAGACGCGCCGAAGGTTCCTTGGACAACTGCAACACCATCTTGCCCTGCAGACACGAGGAGCGGTAGCGTCACTCACGCGCTGCGAGCTTCAGACGGCGGCGACCGACACTCACCAGGATCATGGCCACGTGGGAGAAGCGCTCGTACGTCTGGCAGATGTAGGCCAGCCCAGTGTCGTCCAACAGGATCTTCTGCAGGATGAACGTGGCCACCTAATGGACCAAACGGAGACGTTAGAGACCGGCGACGACCTGAAGCCCAAAGTTCTTGTAAGAAGACATTTCACTTTTTTCTCAATTCATTTCAACTTGCTCTCAGACACCTTTTCAGAATTGGCCAGATTGTTTCTATTAAAAAGCACATTTCCCATCACATGCCATCTTCTTCGGCCAATCCCTTGTCTGGAGGCTTAAACGCAGGCGTGTATCGTACCGTTTTGGAGAGTTCACTCCCAGATTCCATAATGCGCAGACACAGTGGGATGATCTCAGTCGTGAGGAGGAAGTTGATCACTTCCTGCTCGTCTGTTTTGACCAAAGCGCCTGTCGTGATGACAGCAGTGAGAGAGAGGCTGCTTAGGCTGACAAACAAACGGCAAGCAAAGACGTGTGGAAAATGCACGCACCGATGACACCCAGGCTGGTAAGGCGCAGGTACTCGAACGGCCGCGTTTTGCTGACTGTGTGCAGAAAGGGATACAGGAAAAGGGGGATGTGCGCTGCCAGAAAGGCCGACCTGGAGGTGGAAGGCATTCAAATTCATTATTTTAGCTTCGATTCAAAGTATTACTCAAATAATGATTTCACCAAAATTCAATCGAGGGAGGAGAAAAAAAAAAGCCAACTTTCAGCTAAAAAGGCGATGAATTTGTCGGACGAATCGCACGCGCGTTACCTCGTTTCCGGGTGCGAGGCGACACACTGGAGAAGCGCTAACGCGTTGCACACTCTGTTGGACTGGTGAGCCGTCAGCGTCGGCGGGTTTATCGAGGGATAGATGTTGACGATTTCCTAATACGAGGGGAGACGCCGATCACGGGAAATACACGAGCGACGGGCGGCTGGACGGATACCTGCAAAAGGGCGGCGATGGTGCCACACGAGTGCCAGAGCATGGGGGCCAGGTCAGGCACAGATTCTCGTTTCTTGCTGAGCTCCAGCAAGGCGTTCTCTCGGGTCTCGGGGCTGGACAGCTCATTTATCCACTGGTAGATCTTTTCCCGGTCTACCTGAGCCAAGGCTGTGACGTTGGTGACAGCCTGTGTCAAAAGGCCAGAGAAAGTCAAAAATGGGCCACTCGCATTGTCAATCTTTTATGACTGACAATTGACTTTGTTCTATGCCAGTGTTGTTTCTATGCACCCTTTTGTTCTTATGTGATTTAAGGGATCAACTGTTTTCCTTGTTGTGTTTCTTGGAAGCACAAAGGAATAACTTGAACTTGTAGGACATCAGGTTCAGCAGGCCTTAATCTGACTACCATCTCTGATGCCCCTTCTTCCAAAATTTTCAAAGGATTAAAGCTTTATTGAGATTTCTAACATGTTTTCCGTAAAAAGTCATTTCTAAAATCTCTGCCACAACTGACTTTTGAGACGTTTTCCAGAAATTGCTACGTTTTCACCGTTTGTAGGAGTAACAACCTGATATTTGCCAATTGAAACACTTTGGCAAATAAGGCTCATCATAGGTCAACGCTATTTTGCAGGTATCTTATCAGATAGGCTGCACAATACATATTTAATGTAATATATTTGAGTTGGATCAATAACGATTGGGAAAGACTAGCGATATTTGCGTAGGAAAAGGGGTGTGCTTTTACAAGCTTTGTGCTTAACCCAACATTATTAGCTGTATGCCGGTTTTAAATGATCTATTTTGACTTGTGAAATCGATTTGCTCGATGAAAAATGAGGTCTGTGAATTTACGTGCATGACGCAAAACGGTGGGAGTGACTGTCTGGTTGTTACAAAAATAGGGGCATTCATTTAGCAATAGTTGAATAACTCTATAAAACAAATGCTGAGAAAAAAAAACTTACGGCTCCCGTAGCCAGCATTCTCGCAATCTTAGTGGGGATAGTTTAAAAAAATAAAAATAAATTTCAATGCGAGTGCAGGTAAAGTTGACAAAACTGTTAGCGCTAACGTTAGCCGCACCTAGCCGCTAGCAACTCATGTCTTCACGCTGGAGCAGAGTGTTCACACTACATGATACAAACAACTCAACGTGGCACAACCAAAAAGGAGAAACAAATTGCGCTCTGGTCTTCGCAAACGCAAACAATACTTTGGAATTGGCGTTATCGTCGCAAAAGAAAAAGGCGGTCTTCACTTTCGAGTTCAGCAAAACCGCTACTAGCTAGTAAGTTATCGCGCGATCCGACGCGAAGTGAACACCGTTTCTCGCGTCATTTCCGTGGTATTTATTTGTTTCCGGGGTAAACTTTCAGGTTCCCGCCATCATCGTAATACGCCGCTGCGAGTCCTCTCCTCCGTGTCAACAAGATAGCATACAAATCGCCGGCGGTGAATGCCGGCGAAACAAACTTTGATATCCGAACAGCGACGTTTTGATAGTGAACGTTCCCGGACGAGCGTAGACCAGCAGAAGGTAATCCCATTTGGAGCTATGCAGTGTCAAACCAGGTCACCCTTTTCACCTCCCCGATACGGCAAGCAGGCAAATGAGCCTGTTAGCCACGTTAGCTTTACTAGCCGAACCGCTAATGTCGGCCCTCCATCCTTCCATTCGATGCGTGTCGCCGAGAGGACGTTATTGCCCCCGCTCGGAATGGGCAACTTCGCGGGGTGCTTGTGAATTGAAATTGTTAGGACGTGTCCAAGTTCTATTGGTAGAATTTCTTTTTATTGAGCGAGTGCTCGGTCGCGTCGCCTTTTCGCTCCGCTTTCCTGCGGCGGTCACGGAGTGGACAGGCGTCGTGCTAATTTTAATTGACCCGTCACGTCACGAGGCGGCAGAGAAGATAGTTGTTCAATTGACCCACAACTTGACTCGCGTGGACTTGAAGAGAAGTATTTGTGTCATTGTATGCAACGTGTTAACGCTGCGGAAGCTACTTTGTCTTTCGGTTATTTGTATGAAAGCTTCATTTAATTTGAGTTGAGCAAGTGACCAGAAGATGTGTCTTTTTACACACAGGATTCGATTGACCCACAACCTCCAAAGTGCGCCGACGGGATCGCTAAGCCATGGCCACCCTAGTGCCCAAAGTGTCCAGTGGCGGCGCTGTGAAGATGCGCTACACCGGCGATGATGTCGGGGTCTCGCGTTGGAGGGAAGGCACCTTTGAGATCCTGGAAAAGGACAACAAAGTCAAGTTGTGTTTGAAATTCAACTCTGGAGGCTATGGCAAAACCTTTGAGGTAATAGGATTCAAGTATGTTTTATTCTCTTATTAAAGCACCATTTCGATGGACTTTCTCGGAGTCATCATGTGGATCTGCCATCGTTTTGACCGAATTGCCGTACAATTACAGCAATGGGTTGATTTTTTTTTTGCGAATGAGTCGCTATTGTTGTTTCTGATAAGGTACCTTCATTGAGCTTTGGTGTGACTGTCGAACGCCTTCCAAAATAAAAAGCAATGTAATTAATGAAATCGTCATTTCTTCTCTCACCCCCAGCTGAATCAAAATGTGAAGAAAGTCTCCTTTGGCGTTAACCGAATCTCGCTGTATTTGAAAGACAGCCGGTTGATCGTCCTGGACCAGATGTCTTCCACTTTGGCCCGGAAGACTAATGACTATCTGGAGAAGCTAATGCAAGGAAAGACAAGTAATGGGAGGCCTATGACTATACTATACTATTACTTTACCTTCCTCACAAAAATATGAGAACCAAATCACCAGTTGTCAAATCTGCAAAAAATACTTTTGCCAAGATTCTTCTGTTCTTTCTAAGGTGTTTTAAAATCATCCAATGGAAGTGTAAACTTCAGTCTGCCGACCCGCCGCTCATTGAAGAATGACATCAGTCCCTCTGCGGAGAGACAGGTGAGCACTGGCATTAAAATTTCACGAGAAGCAATAATGGTAAATAGTACCGCTTTATTTATGCAACTCTCTGCGAGTGTTTACTCTTTTCAGAATAATCACTCCTGCTTAAATAAAGTTGAGCCATATTGTGAGCGAAGGGTTTGGCCTCTGAACATCTTGCAGATAACAACAAGACGTCAGATTGCCGAGGGACGGGAGGATTCCACGCCGCGTAAACCTCTGTGCAGCTCGAGCAGAGCCGCCTCCACATCTACTCGAGCCGGACATTCCGACAACCGGCACGTTGAATGTTTGCTTTGCTATTGACGTTGGAAGCGACTCCTTTTTGGTGTCTCAAAGAAGCCTTCGAGATTGTTTGAATCGTTTGCAAATCGTTGTTTTGTCCAGGAATGAGAAGAGAAAGCGACACCTCGCCTCTGAAAATGACTTGACTGAAGACTACCCCAAGGAAAACGACTCCTCCAGGTAAAAGTCATTCACACTTGAACAGAATTGCAAAAATAAACTGTGGATACACAATATTCAGTAGCCCTCTTGTTCTGCGTGCGTTTCCCATCATGTATTAGCATTAAGCTAGGGAGGGGAGGGGGGCTAATACAGTGTGTGCAGCTGTATCAGTTTGGAAACATAAAAAAAGTTTTGTGTTTTTCTCAAAGCAACAACAAAGCCATTTCGGACCCATCGAGGGAGTTTTTGCTGATTTTCAAAGAAAAACTGAAGCAAGCAGAGGACAATCGCAGTTTAGGTAAAACCCCCGGCCGGCAGTGCCATCTCGATTTCTTCTCGCCGGTGTCGCGCTGTATCTTTCAGCGCTGTTCTTTTGACTTCCTCTCAGCTCCCCTGGCTTCGACTCCCCTCCAGCCCACTTCATTCTACAGCAGAGGATCCGGGACCAAGGATAACAGCCAGGGCCACTCCTTTTCAGAAAGGTCAGCTCCGCGCGTTTTCCGCAAAGAGCGTCCCACTTCGTTTGATCGCCCAGTCAATGCGAGCGACATTTCCCAAAATCTCAGGGCCACGAGTACGTCGGCGTCACCCGCAGCCAAGCGCAGCCTCCTGCTGCCCGTTCACTCCACTCCTTCCAAGAAAGTGCGACCCTCTTTGGATTACGGCGGCTGGAACAAGCCGAGGCCCTCGGCCGCAGTCCAGTCGCAGCCTCCCCTGCAAGGGTAACGGTTTAGCGCATTAGATAGAGGCCACCCTCGCCGCTGAGCTTTTCCGCTGACAGCGCTGTCCGATGTGTGAACGCTTGACAGGTTTTCAAATTTGGGCAACACTTGCTACATGAATTCCATTCTGCAGTCCCTCTTGAGCCTCCCGTCCTTCTCCAACGACTTGCTGAGGCAGAGCATCCCTTGGAAGAAAGTGCCCACCAATGCGCTGCTCAGGTAGTCCGTTCAATTGGCCGCGCCGCGCTCCAAACGTGTCGCCTTTTCTTCAACTTGTTGTGATGTGCGTCCAGTCGTTTTGCTCATCTTCTGGCCAAGAAGGACGTGGGTTGCCCGGAAACGCAAAAGGACCTCTTGAGGAAAGTGAAAAGTGCCATCTCATCCACCGCCGAGCGTTTCTCTGGAAATATGCAGAATGTAAAATGGCCACCTCATTCATCAGACAAATCTTGGGGCGGGTCACTTTTGTTTGAACACAGTTGTCTTGTCCTGTGCCGCCTTTTCACCACCAGGACGCTCACGAGTTCCTCAGCCAGTGTCTGGACCAGCTGAAAGACGACATGGAGAAAGTGAACAAAAGTCAGGCATCTGCGGCCAAGCCGGATCCCGGCGAAGAAGCCGACACCTCTCGCGTCTACACCTGCCCTGTGGCTGTCAACATGGCGTTCGAAGTGCAGCACACCATCACGTGCAAAAAGTGAGGCCGGAAGCTTGATGGCGAACAAGGCGAAGACGGCTTTTAACTCTGCCTGTCTTTTGCAGTTGCGGCGAAGTGTTAATCAAGCGCGAGCAGTTCAACGACCTGTCCATCGACCTACCTCGCAGGAAGAAGACCCTCCCGCTTCGATCGATCCAAGATTCCCTGGATCTGTTTTTCAGGGTGAATCCACTTTGATGCAATCCTTAACACTACAAAACTTTGTATCGATCCTGTAGTTTTTTTAAAAAAAAAAATTATTATGATTATTATTTTAGAAACGTCCACTCCTGTTGTCGGTGCGAGCAGTCAGTAAGGAATGCTATTCATTAGCCTGTCTATGGCATTTCCTGTTACGTCTTAGCACGAAGCTAACAGACTTTAAGACGAGTGCACGGTGGTTTTGAAGACAAAACTTGCAATTCGTGTACAGTCTGACATGGAATTTCACCTGGGAGTGGAAACTTCTTTTTCCCCCATGATGTGTTGCAAAAGCCTCTCTAAAAATACATCAAGTTCAAAAGAATGTTTCCCTTTTGCAGCTGGAGGAAATTGAATATTCCTGTGAGAAGTGCAATAGAAAAGCAGCCACGGTTACACACAAATTCAGCAAACTACCCAGGTAAACGGCAAACGAGCATGGGCGGAGTAACGAGCAAAAGCCGTGGCTTTTCGGTTTACTTTTTTTTTTTTTTCCTCCTCCCCTTGCAGAGTGCTCATCCTTCATCTGAAAAGGTACAATTTTAACGCCCAGCTGTCTCTGAACAGCAAGCTCGGCCAGCAGGTGGTGATACCCCGCTACCTGACCCTACTGTCACACTGCACCGACTCCACACGACCCCCCATCCCTCTCGGCTGGAGTTCCCAAGCGTAAGACCTCCAGGAACCCCCCCTTCCTCCATTTTACTGAAAGATTGTTTAGTTTTTTTTTCTTTCCCATCCTCCCAGGTCCAGAGCACTCAAAACATCCCAACCACCCAGTGCGTCCATGGCTCCTCTCCGGTGAATGCCAATTCTGCCGTTCTCTGTCTGATGTTAAAATAGTTGCATTAACAGCGAACAATTACTCTTCAGCCAGTTTGAATGTAGATCCTGATGTTGTCCGTTATAGGAAGCTCGCAGGGAAGACCGTTAATTGCAACAACGCATCGGCGCTAGTGGACTCGGACTCGGAAGAGGAGAAGCTTTGCAGAAAGGCGAGCACCGCCCGAAGACGACGAATCAGCAACAGTCTGCCAGAAGATGATGAACGACCAGAAGAGGTGAAGGTTCCCGGAGGGGAAAATGACTTTTTTCCCCCCCTTCCCCTGTTTTGCTTTTTCTTTTTTCCTTGATGCAGTTCTCGTTGTTCTTAGCGGGGAGATCCAAGCGATCTCAGTGGGATCAACGACGATGAAATGTTAGAAGCCGTGCTCGAGTTCAGTCGGCAGGAGGCCGGTGTCACCGCGCCGCCTTTGGTCCTGGACGACGAGCCTACGAGCAGCCCGGACACGGGCTTCGGCGACACGGATGCCCAGGAACTGGCCTATCACACTGAGCTGATGGAGACGGACACCAAACAGCCCGCAAGTATGTGTGTGTGTGTGTAAAAGGTCACCTTTGACCCCCTGCCGCATACTGGGTGGAGAGCTTTAAGTTGCACCTGTACCTAGACGTGTTGGATTCCTTGGACTTGACCATGGACGAGAACAAAGAGAACCAAACCCCAGAAGGTTCGCAAGGCCAACAGGGGGAAATGGATTGGGTCCAGCAATACAACTTGGAACAGGAGAGGGAGGATCAGGAGTTGCAGCAAGCGCTGGCTCAAAGCCTCAAGGAGCACGTACGTCTCTCTAAATGGGACAGAAGCATTTGGACGGAATCTTTCCACCGTTTCTAATTTGTTGTTTTCTTTGCATTTGCACACAGGAAGCCCAAGAGTTGAGAGAGGCGGATGATCTGAAGAGGGCTACCGAGCTCAGCTTGCAAGGTGGGAACCGCCCGGCGGCGCCCTTTCCATATATTACTGCACAACATTTGGCAGCTGCCAAAAGATTGAAAAACTTTCCACCACGTTTCTTCTATGTCGTAAATATGAGCTCAACAGTGGTGTCCGTCCCTCTGACAGAGTTCAACAATTCTTTGCCCGAGCACATATGCTCGGACGACGACTCCGGCAACGAAGACGTGCTCGACATGGAGTACACGGAAGCCGAAGTCGAGAGCCTCAAGAGGAACGCAGAGGTAGCTCACGTTCATCCGTGGCGACGTGAGCCATTGTGTTTCTGAAGACCCCGTGGCATCTCTTCCGCAGTGCGGGGACCTGGCCAACTCTTTTCGGCTCATCAGTGTCGTCAGCCACATCGGGAGCAGCTCCACCTCTGGTGAGAGACTCCGAATCTTCTTTCTGCTCTTAAATGCTCCTTTTTATTTTGGCAACGCACGGTAAGCGGGTGGCTTCTTTTGTCAGGCCATTACATCAGCGACGTTTACGACATGAAGAAGCAGTCGTGGCTGACTTACAACGACCTGGACGTGTCGCGCACCCAAGAGGCGGCCGTCCAGCGGGAGCGCGACCGCAGCGGATACATTTTCTTCTACATGCACAAGTGAGTTGGTGGCACTTTTCGCATTTACCCAATACAGACGTGATTTCAAAATGATTCAATGGCAAGAGTTAGAGGAGACGGACTTCATCACTGTGGGTGAGATGGCGTTTCAAAGCCCGTTCCTGCTGTCTCAATCAGTGATGGCACAATGTTCTGCTCGGGCAGGAAAACTAGATTCGGACGTCAGCAATTGATTTGATCATAACCAATGTTTATTTATATACCTGCCTGGTGTCCCCAGGGATGTGTTTGAGCAGCTGTCCGAAATGGAGAAGGCCCCCGGCAATGTTTCGGACTTGGGGAGAAATGTTCTGCAGCCCCTCTGAGCCCCCACCACGCCTTGGACCACGAAACAGCCTGAACGTAACTAGACCGGTGTCTTATTTACTACTGATTGCTCGGCCCCACCCAACCCAGTTTTCGATGTTGGCACTTGTTTGGCACAACAGAGAACAGAAAGAACCGTATGCGTGTCTGAAGCGCTTAAAACCCATTGGATCAGTTGTTATGGGGTCTATGCTTTGCTACAGTTCTATCAAATAACTGTTTTATCAACTTGCCACAGCAGGAGCTACTGGAAGCGTTTCGATTTCCTCCCTCGGCCCCTCTGTTTTGTGAACCGATTCCGAAACGACAATGTTGGATGATAAGCTATTATTTCGAGTGTAGAGAGTGTTACTGTATTTTGCGGGTACAGTCAGTGCAATATCCTTTTTTGACACAATTCAAGCACTGTGTCGATTTTTCGGAAGCTGCTCTTTGTGCTTTAGTCCTTTGGAGTTCCAGCAAAAAAGCCCTTCTATGTCTTGCGTTTTGCTCGTGTGCCTCCTCAAGTCTTTTGTAAATGTTTATGTATAAGCTTTAAACCTGTTTTTTCTCCACCTGATATTTTTGTCAAAATTAAGCAATTTTTAGTCAGAGTTTTTCTATTTATTGCAACCTCGGGTTGTTTGTCCAAATCGACCGGCAAAGATGCAAAACACCAGAGAAGCGAGATGTGTTACGTTTCAGTCTGAACCTTCATCAGTCCCATTCGGTCTTTTTGCAGAGACTAGTAAACTCGTTCATGTCCGTAACCATGACACCCTCCAGGGATTGGCCACGTTCAGTTTCCTGTACAGCAGCCTCCTTGTTCGACCTGACAGAATTCTTACAGCAGACTTTGGTAATAAAACACTTCAATGAACGTGGGATTGCTTTTGGAGTGTTTTAATGAGCGGGTGGGTGGGTGTCACCTGTCTTGGTGGTATGGCTTCATCATGGGCATCAAATGTTGCCCTGTCAGTCTATTGTACTCGCCAAGAATGTAGCTTTCCTTCTGCAGCATCTACGGAAAGAAGCGCAGCAAGGTCACACAAGACGTCTAAAGGCTACATGTTCCTGAGTCCATCTGAATCTTTGAATCGGGTCAATTTGGCCTGCAACATCAGGTCGAACCTTCTGTGAACATACCTCATGCCATTCCTCCTCCGTCTCGTGTCTGTAGCCAAGCAGGTGGCAAATACCGTGGGTCGTCACCACCTTCGAACGCACACGGTGGTCAACAAAGCCATAGCGAGGAATCGGATCACTTGTTTCGTGCAATCACTCACGGTGAGGGCTTCGTGGAGATCCGTGGACTCCTCCTGACACTGTCTCATGAGGAACTCCACCCCCAGGAAAATGTCACCGAGATTCAGCTCGTCTCTGTGGAGGGGACACGGCATCTTGCCGGGTCGCAGACCCTGAAAAGCCAAGCCAATCAACCCAATAGGCATTGCTGTCAAGGAGACTAACGCAAATGAGAAACTGGGGCAATCACCATCTATCCATCCATCAACATTATGGTAGCAATACAAGAGTCAGATCTTTACCTCATGGAATGGAAACGAGAGGACATCGGTGGGTTCGTTTTTCTTCCTGTAAATGTTGTTGATGTGCTGAATTCTGCGGTTGTCCACACAAACGACGCCCAAATCGAACTTCTGGATGCCCAAGATGTGCCTGAGGGTGTTCACGTCCTTGCGGAGCCGGGCGCGGCGAAGAGGAACTACTTTTTGAAGATTCCGTACCACTACACCCATTTCAAATCAGCCGATCTTTCAATACTATACTTTAATATCGCTAATGACAGACAGGGGGATTGTTTGCAGTCACACTGATGATACGACAGCGGCCATGTCTGAAATCAAGGTGACACGCGCCGGCAGCGTTTAGTACACACTAGGGCAATCGGTTGAGTGTTACGGATCATTTCAGGGTGAATGTTGTGGTGCACACGATAAAGAAAACTGCAGTTTAACTGCTGTCTTTAGTTATCGTTTAACACAATTTCGGTGAATGAAACGCTCCGCAATGGCCGAATACACATTGGCTGTGTTGCTTTCAATGAAACAGGAAAAGGCCGACAGTTTCACCAAACGAGACGAGCTACCCGCCCCAAAAAATATGAACGATGTCGTCAGTCAAACGGTCATCTCCGACAAACCTTTATTGAGGTCGTCAAGCACGTTTGCCAGATAGTTTGATGTTGAAACGCGTCGTATGCAAGTGACACGTTTTCGATTCACCGGTAGCCTCGAACGCAACGTACCGGAATAAGCACACCGGAAACCGGATATAATTTATTTTGTAACACTCGGTCGGAAATACTGTAGCCCCAATGCTGAACCCTTTATAATTTATTAATTTGTAACTTTGTATTAAAAATGAAAACTAAGGGCGTCAAGCGTGTTGTTTCATTAACAAACGGCAGTTTGAGAGCACGTGTAGTGATCCTACTAGGAGGGTTCTGATTGGCGGAGCTCTTAACGAATTCCGCCCACACGCCGTCATCTTTGCTGTCTGATAGGTCAGCTGCTCTCTGACCATGTCTTTCCATGCTGAAGTGTTTCTCGAACGTTGCCGCTATGCTTGCTGGGAAATGTAGTTTTACCTGTGGTTACTTAAACGCTGTTTGCCTTCTTAGGCACTACATATACCACACGTAGCACAAAAGAGGCGGGACCCTTCGGAGGTACCTGGAGACGTTCGTTCATCGGGAGGATGCTTGTTGACTGTACCAGTTATGACTGAGAAGATGTAAGTATTGAGCACTCTTAAATTCCTCTAAATAAGAACTTTTTGTGTGAAACGTCTGTACTTGCCCTGACCAATATGAGTTTTAATATATTAACTTTTGACTTGTTCAAGTTGCTGTCAGTAGTTCAATTTGACCTCTCACCAATGTATTAGGAAACATCTCATGATGGTTCAGTGCAGTCAGTTTTTCCAAACTCACATTTTTGTGTTGTATATCATTCCGTTTTTTCATGTCAACGTATTTTGGAGTTGGCAACACTGAAATGAGTAAACTGCGTACTAGCTTTTGATGAACATATTGAGTGGCCCAAGCGGTACAGAAGATGGATGGATGGATGGATGGATGGATGGATGGATGGATGGATGGATGGATATTGAGTGGCCTTCCTTGCTTCTGCAGCAACACATTTTATATTCCGTCTGTGTACGTTTTGTCGTCTTTGCTCAGGCACTTGCGGAGGCGAGGAGGACCGTACAAGACGGAGCCGGCTACGGACCTGAGGCGCTGGAGGCTTTCTAACGTCGAGGGCAGGCAGACCTGGTCATACCTGGAGCATGTGGATGCCTCAGAAAGGGAGCAGACCATGCTAGAGGCCCATTCTTTAGGCTTGGACACGGTAGGCACCAGTTGATATATTGTGTGCTTTCCAAAATAATATTCCAGCCTTAGTCCATACGGATGAATGGGGATTTCAATTTTGTCACCACAGAGCAAGTTTGTGCACGACTCCCCAGCCGCCCGCACGGCCGTGGATGCCGCCCTGAAAGGTATGAACTTCTACAGCCACCTCCAAGCCGAGGACGGCCACTGGGCGGGGGACTACGGAGGACCACTCTTCCTGCTGCCCGGTATGCCGCATGTGAAGACGAGGGACTGATTCCAACTTGGTCATGAAAGTTGCAAAATGTGGGTGCAGGTCTACTGATCACTTGCCATATTGCTAAGATCCATCTGGAGCAGAGCTGGAAAAAAGAGATGGTGCGATACCTGCGCTCTGTTCAGCTGCCAGATGGAGGCTGGGGCCTGTAAGGCGCTTTGCAGCTTTTTGCACGCGGCACAATGTGAAGGAAGGAAGGATGACCTCGCTTGGCCCGTTGTTTGTCGGCAGACATATCGAGGACAAGTCCACGGTGTTTGGCACGGCTTTGAGTTACACCTCGCTACGGATTCTGGGTGTCGATCCGGATGATCCCGACTTGGTTCGGGCGAGGAACAACCTGCATAGCAAAGGTTTGAACAAAGTCTGCCTACTGCGAACCTTCCTGTTTATGTTGCAGGTCAATTAAGATCTAGCTATTGATCCGATCGATCTATTTCTCCGCAGGCGGTGCGGCGGGCATCCCATCCTGGGGTAAATTCTGGTTGGCCATTTTGAACGTCTATGACTGGGAAGGAATGAACACGCTCCTACCCGAGATGTGGTGAGATCAAAAGTTAGGAATTGAACAGACAGTGTAAGCTGAAGATGTTTTTCAAGGTCCCAAAGCTGACTTTGCTGCATGTGACGGAAGCGCTTCTTTCTATTTGACGCCAGGCTGTTCCCCAGCTGGCTGCCGGCCCACCCGTCCACGCTGTGGTGCCACTGTCGGCAGGTCTACCTCCCAATGAGCTACTGTTACGCTGTGAGACTGGCGGCCGACGAGGACGCCCTGGTCCTTGGCCTCAGACAGGTGCCACGAGGGGGCGCCATAGCGATGATAGACCTGGAAGAAAGAATTTCATTCGTTTCCTCTCCACCTAGGAGCTTTATGTCCAAGACTACGCCAGCATCGACTGGCCAGCTCAGCGCAACAATGTGGCGGCGTGTGACTTGTACACTCCACACAGCAAACTGCTGTCTGCAGCCTACAGTAAGTTCCCAACGGAAAAAGAAATCAAAGTATTTTGACACGGAGTGGGCGCCACGCTCGTCTTGCAGCCATGCTCAATGTGTACGAGGCCCACCACAGCGCCACGCTGAGAGGAATGGCCGTCAAAGAACTGTACCAGCACATCCAGGCCGACGACCTCTTCACCAAATGTATCAGCATTGGCCCGGTCGGTAGTGGAGACACTTTGGGAAGGGGGGGGAGGAAAAAAAAAAGAAGCAAATCGGCCATTAGTAAATGTCAACCAGGCCACGTGACACCAACTTGATGGCCGGGCCCTGTGCTGCAGATCTCCAAGACAATCAACATGCTGGTCCGCTGGTACGTAGACGGCCCCTCGTCTGCAGTCTTCCAGGAGCACGTGTCCAGAATCGCCGACTACCTCTGGTTAGTCTGCACGGGGGGCGGGGGTCCTGGGTCGTTTGTTACACGTGGCCACGCAACATAAAGCCAGGACCCACTGAAGAGATGATAATAATGCAATCTGACTGAATGTAATCATTTTTGCCTTTTAGGCTGGGACTGGATGGTATGAAAATGCAGGTGAGTGAGTGATTGTGTCTAATCTGAAAGATGATGTAAAGCCATTGATTTGTTTACATCGTGTGCTTTTGTGCAGGGCACCAACGGGTCTCAGCTCTGGGATACTTGCTTTGCCGTTCAGGCTTTCCTTGAGGTAGGTCACCCTTGAGGCCGAGGGCAGCAATTTGAGTTGGACTCGTCGGGATGTCGGCGGGCGAACGCCTCATCATTTGGGCTCTTTCAGGCGGGAGCCCAGGACAACCCCCAGCTCGCCGAGTGTCTCCGACGCGCCCGGCACTTTCTGACAATCACACAGGTAAGAAAGTGTGGAAATCGTTCGCTGCTTATTTTTGGAAAAGTGAGAGAGCAACTCTGGAATTTTGCTCAGGAAGGAAAAGATCAAAGTGTGATTAATCGTACAATTGTTGTTCTTTTTGTGTGCATGTTTCTCCTCCCTCCACCAGATCCCAGATAATCCTCCCGATTACCAAAAGTACTACCGTCAAATGAACAAGGTGCACGCCGTAGCAGCCGCGAGCGAGCCTTTTAAGGAAAAAAATGGAAGCAGTTTGAATTTGGTCCCGTGGCTGCGTTCAGGGAGGCTTCCCCTTCAGCACGCGCGACTGCGGCTGGATCGTGGCCGACTGCACGGCGGAGGGCCTCAAGTCGCTGATGCTGCTGCAGGAGGCGCGCCCCTCCGTCGGCGAGCCCGTCGCGCCTCAGCGCCTCTACGACGCCATCAACGTGGTCGGTCGCCGCCGCTGTAGCGTCCGCGCTCGCTCAGCCGTATGCGCCGAGCCCCGTCGTCACCTCTTTTTCTTCCTAGTTGCTGAGCATGAGAAACTCTGACGGCGGCTTTGCCACGTATGAAACAAAGAGAGGGGGGAAACTTCTCGAGCTGCTGAACCCCTCCGAGGTTTTCGGTGAGTCAATCACCCTGTCTTGTGTTGACACATTCAAAACGGAAGCCCGAGCGCAACTCCAGGCCGTGGGACAGACGTGTTGGCAACATGCAACCGACTGCAAAAGGAGAAGCCAAATATGTCTCGCAACAATTTTGACGTCGGACTCAGATGTGACCAAGAAAGGACAAGTTGCCGTTTCCTTCTTCAAAAGATGCCTTGTGACGGAATCCACCTTTCCCAACCAGGTGACATCATGATCGATTACACCTATGTGGAATGTACGTCAGCGGTGATGCAGGCTCTGGGCCATTTCCACAAGGTGCATCCTGAACACCGCGCCGAGGAAATCAGGTATGCCGCTCCGCATCATTAGCATTATGCATCGTTCTTTTCTTTTTGCACACTTTTGGATTCAATTCAATGCAGTCTTGTCAGATATGTGGAGTTTTCCCGCAGCACACAAAGGGATTGTTGTATGTGCACCCCAGGAAGAGCCTGGAAGATGGGCTGGAGTACTGTCGCAGGACGCAGAGGCCCGACGGATCGTGGGAAGGGTGCGCTCAGCCGTAGCGCCTCACGCTTTGACTCTGCGCTGACTCTGCGTTTCCCGCTCAGGTCCTGGGGCGTGTGCTTCACCTACGGGACCTGGTTTGGCTTAGAAGCCTTCGCCTGTATGGGACACCATTATCAGAGGTGAGGTAGGAGGAGGTCACCTGCGTCCAAGTCGCACGCTGACGCCAGCGCCCGTCCTCGGCTAGGAACGGCTGCGCGGAGGTACGCCACGCCTGCCGCTTCCTTCTGGATCGGCAGATGGCGGACGGCGGCTGGGGGGAGGACTTTGAGTCGTGCGAGCAACGGCGCTACGTCCAGAGCGGCTCGGCGCAGATCCACAACACCTGCTGGGCTCTGTTGGGCCTCATGGCGGTCAGGTGAGGATTCTTTTATTCTTCTCAATGTGAATAAACGTCAACGCGTCCGCCCGCAGGCACCCTGACCGGCGGGCCATCGAGCGAGGTGTCAAGCTGCTGCTGGACAAGCAGCTGCCCAACGGAGACTGGCCTCAGGTGAGGTTCTCCTCGCTGTTTGCTTTCCACCTGAGCCAACGTGACGGCGCAATACGACTGACTTTGCGTGGCGTCCCCCTCTTAGGAGAATATCTCGGGCGTGTTCAACAAAAGCTGCGCCATCAGCTACACCTCCTACAGGAACGTCTTCCCCATTTGGACCCTGGGCCGCTTCGCCTCTCTCAACCCCGGCAGTTCTCTGAGCGGCAAGGTCAAGCTGTGAACGCGTCAAAACGGAAGAGCCGGTACATTTCAACTGTGTCTCTCCGCATTGCCTTGAGACTTTTTTTCGTGAGCAGGAAATGGCTTGTTTACAAGCAGCAGAGTGGCAAACCATTCATTTGAGAAAATGCTCGAGCAGTAAAAGAACAATGTTTGTGCCTTAAAACTATTCTGACAACTACGTTTTGTCCAGAAAGTGAATTATTAGCCGTGTGTGTGTGCGTGTGTTCCACTTGCTGGCTCCGAGGTGGACATTTCAGTCACGTAACAATCACGAAGGAATATTCCTCCGTCCAATTGTTCAAGTTTTGACTCACACTGACACGCCCAAAGTTTTCCATTCAAGCGCAGCTCGGGTTTTGCTTTGGCCGCTTGGTTGGTTTAAAGGCGAGTTTTAAAATGTTTGGGCCCAATCAAGGTGAACAATCTCCACTTTGTGGTGACAGCTAACAGATCTGTGATGAGGATAACACTCGAGGCTGGTTCATCCTGTTCTGACGTGACGCTTTGATTCGTTATGATGTTCATGGGTCATTTTCGATTGTTCCGAAATGTCAGAATGAAAACAAATCCCAATAAATATGAAAAGCTAGTTGAAACTCAATTGTGAGTCACGGTATGTTGTCCTCCTTCGAGCAAAGCAAGTCACTTTTCCAAGTCTGCACTCGTGCATCCTCGTGGTGGTGGTGGTGGTGGTGGTGGTGATGATGTGACTGGCCGGCCACATCACAGGACAGTTCCCAGACACGTTTGTGGTCTTGTCAATCCAAAAGGATGTTTCCAAACCGAAATGGCCCAAATCCCCCTTAAATGTCCAATTTTTCGTCAACGCCCAATGTTGTCTTGACACTTGCATGGCATTGTTTGTGGTGCACAATATATTTGTATGCCCAAGCAAGCGCATGCATTCTTCTTTCTTCCTTCAATTGTTGTCCTTGAACATTCTTCACGCGCGCCGATGCAAAGAGTGTGGAGACGGCACTTTGTGTCTGCATGTACATTGTCCGGATAGTTGAGATTCACCAGATTGTCAAACAAACAACACTTTTGTCCTCACCTAACCACGTATCACACACACCCCCCCTCCCACAATGAGGGTGTGCCAGCAGGTAAATAAATGTGCACGGACCCACACCGAGAAGATATCCGCATTGAGCGCAAACGGTAAGTGTGTGGATTTCTTCACATGGACACTTCTTCTGTGTTGTCTTGAATCGTTTTGCTATCATTTCAGGCGTCGATGCATCACAACAAGCAAGGTGAGAGAGAAATTCCTCATCGCTTCTTCCTCAGCCTTCCCAAGAGCTGACTGATTTTTGTTTCAATTCCAAAAGGACGCTGTGGTGGTGGGCATGGCCACGGGCATGGCCACGGGCATGGCCACGGGCATGGCCACGGACATGGCCACGGACATGGCCACGGCCACGGGCACGGATGCGACCGAGAGCCCGGATGTAAAAAGTGTCGCAGGCGGCGGCACAGGAGAGGACACAAGCATCGCCGCTGTCACAAGAAAGGGAAGGAGTGTCACGGGGTGAGTTTTGCAAACTGTTGTCATCACAAACGGCAACAATGTGTAGCTGTAGCTTCATCCGTGTTGATGATTACACAAAAGTCACATTTTAGAGGTCGAAAAGCCAAATGAGCCGGAAGCAAATGTGCTTTGCGTCTGCAAAAACGTGACGTTGTCTTCCCGCCGCTCTTATATTTGCAGTCCTCCAGCAGCTCCTGCAGCAGCAGCAGCAGCAGCAGCAGCGACTCCGATTAGAAGAAGAAGGAGCAAGCTGGAAGGCCTCCCAGTATCCGCTTTGCACAATGGTTGGATTGAAAACATTTTGTGCTTGATGTAACAAAGTGCATTTTCAAATAAAATCACAAATGAAGTTTTCGTGGCACATCTCTGAAGCTCACCATTCGGCAGCTCGACTAAATGAGCTATTTGGAAAACTCAAAATGGCCACACCAAAGTAACGCAAAGGCAGACTTCCTGTGTCATTCTCGAGACTTTTTTCACGACGGTCACAAATTTCAAGGTGGAGAGTGAAAGTGGCTCCGGGGGCTGAATTTCAATTTCCACCAGGACTTGTTTTGCAGGAAAGGAAATTCCCCAAGACGCGTTGAGTCATTTGGTGCAACGCAATTGATGCAAGAATTTGCAATTTCGTTAGGCCCCGCCCTCCTTTTCTGTAGGCAGAATGTCATAAAAGCGCTGCCCGTCGGTGGGTGGGCAGGTAGGTGAGTGAGTGAGCAAGCAAGCCAGTCTCGACTTGAGCGCACGGTACGTTGGGCAAGTGTGCACATTTGAAGGCAACTTCTCAAAGGTCCTTTTACAATTTTGCTTTCTTTCATTCCAGATTGACCATTTGAAAGCTGACATTTTGACAAGCGCGAGGCAAACCAAGGTAGACCTATTCATTGCTATTGCTCCAGAATCTCTTTTTTTTCCTCGGAGCATTACTGTTCATTTCCTCCAATTGGGTTGAAAGGTGCCAAAGCGCACCCGTTTGACAGAGACAACATTTGCCCTTTACCTTACTTCCTTGTTTGCGTTACAGTCTGTGAGCAACGATGACAAAATAGAAACGTTTCTCAAAATGATGCGTAAATGTTGATATTCACGATGCCTCGGGCCCCATTTGGACTTCTTCTTGTTCCAATTTGCACAAAAAGGCCGCTTCCAACTGAAATGGCCGACTTCCTGTTTGACTTTGCCAACGGATGAGGGAAACTTTTCCGTCTTATGACTAGAATAGACACGTCCGCCAAATTCTGTATCGATATGCGGATCTGGTGTCCAGGGTTGATTTTTTTTTTGTCATTTTAATTGTGACAAATGCCAAACCTTCAAATTTTCTCCCACTCTAGGTTCATCTTAGTGACGATGCCGTACGGTCCACACAGGCCACACACTCCTCGGGGGGTGCACCACCATGCAGGCCCGGCTTACGGAGGTTTTAGGCACGGCTACGGCCACGGCCTTCATCACGGCCCCGGATACGGCCACGGCCTTCATCACGGCCTTCATCACGGCCTCGGATACGGCCACCTCGGATACGGCCACCTCGGATACGGCCACCTCGGATACGGCCATCACGGATACGGCCACCACGGATACGGCCACCATGGACACCCCTCCCACGTACATGTTCGAGGATGTTCGATACAATAACCTTGAAATGTACCCGTTCACATATGCAGCGTGTCCTCCTGTATATCGGTTGTTGCAATAAAGTGCGATTTTGTTTTCGCTATGTTCTTGCTTTCATCTCCGTTTCTCAGGAACACCAATGCTGTTGACCATGAATATATTTTGGGGTGTACCGAAATAAACAACAGGAGAGGAAAGAAAAGCACAGTGCCACCTGGTGATCACCAAGCCTGCACACCTCCGAAGCAAAAAAAGGTCATGTCCATCAATGTGAGCTCACCATTGTTTGCCTTTAGCAAAGTCCATCAGGCATAACCCTAAGCCACCTCCGCCTTCCAAGTAAACCCTGACTCGAGGCAATTAATGGGCAGAGCGAAAACACAAACATGGACAAAGTGACCTTTTCTGACTGACCGGCGGGCAACATTTCTGCATTGACACCTACTCTTCCAAACTCACGCATGTTCACGTCCAAATTGTCCACAAGTGCAAATGTGAGTGGAAATGAACACTGCTGGCTTGCCCAGCCAAATTGCCCCGTGACCCCAATGCGCGACAAGCCCTCTAGTAAATGGCTAGGTAGCATGTTATCAGCCTCCTAATGTGTGCGTGCGCGAGATCTTGTTTGTTTTTGTTTGATCGATCACGTCGTTGTGTGTCACAAGGGAGGTCTGAATGAACACCTTTGTTTGTTCCCCACCATGTGATTTCTATGAGCGTGTTAAATCACATTGCTGGTTTGAGGGCATTTACTTAACTTTTGTTGTGGAATTTCTGTCAAGAAGGAAAAAATGAATTGAAACAAAAGAGCTTTATTGAAAGAGCAAATTAGACGGCTGCAAAAAAAGGCCTGTGGTGGAGTTCAAATGATGTCTGTCTAGGTTCGCCATGTGAGCTGTATAGTAAAAACAAAACAAGCTTCTAAATGTCATCTTGTGAGATGGAGTGCAAATGGGGAGGCAAGTCAAGGAGTGGCTGCTCATAAAAGGAGCTCCAAAGAAAGCAGGCGGCTGTATTTGCAACTCCAACGCAGTAGGTAGAGGTTCTCTTTTTGCTCCTTCATGATTTACTGACAAATTCTTAACTTTGTGTACTTGTGTTTTTTCCATCTCAATTGTAGGAGCTGCACTTGCTGGTGAAAAATGTACGGCAAAAACCAAGGTAAACCACAAGGTTATTCTGATTTTATTTATTTTTAATCCCTTTTACAGACTTTTAATAACTTTTGAATCCTCCTCTTAAGTTTCCGATTTCAAGAAAAGCCGTAATGTCCTCCAAAAAGTGATTGGATATTATTATTCCGCTCAAATGGGTCTCTTTGACACCGAGCATAACAGGTGCATTTACTGTACGGTATTTCTGTTGCTAAAATGTTTGACCTGCAACGTACAATAACGGGATGAATGAATTTTATGTTATTGCAAAATTTCAAAATGATTCAACTTGACCCGTGACACAATGGGAACAATTCCATGTCTTTAGGGTTCAGTTCGACCTGCCGTCAAAAGTATTTCCGTGACTTTCAAAAGGGCCTGCATCTTAGCAGAAGGAGTCACTGAATCGACTAATTGCGCTTCTTGCTCTGTTTGGAAAGGGAACCCTAACCCCCAAGGCCACCCCAACCAGCCTGGGGCATACCCTCCTCAGCATCCACCAGGGGGATGCCCGCCTCAGCCTCAGCAAGGCTGTGGACCGGCTCACGGGCATGGCCACGGGCAAGGGCATGGACATGATCACAAACACGACCATGGACATGGCCATGACCATGGGCGTGGTCACGGTGGTCATGGAGGTCACGGAGGTCACGGTGGTCATGGAGGTCACGGTGGTCACGGTGATCACGGTGGTCACGGTGATCACGGTGGTCACGGTGGTCACTGCCATGACAAGCACAAGCAATAAGAATGGCCACAAGCATGGCAAGCGGCACAAATAAGGAAAGGACTGTCACGGGGTAAGACTCGTTGTTCCATGTTAGCATTTATGAAAAGCAGTTTGCCAGCATTTGTTAATGGATTAATCCATTTCTTCTTGGATTTCCTTTTTAGTCATCCAGCAGCTCTTGCAGCAGCGACTCAGACTCGACCAAATGAGCACAAGATGAGATGTGAAGCCGCCAAGTAACATCTGAAGAGAACGAGGGTGCGATCAACCCCTGTTATGTGATGTTTGCTCGTTAGCTACCACCCTGGTCGTTGTGACTGTTGTTGAACCATTAAAAAAAAAAAGTAATTTTTTTGCTAGCCATGTGTTCTTTTCAATGCAAAAGTACATCCAGTGTTTAACAAAATGAATACAAATATATAGGAGAAATTTAAACTTTTAAAAACATGACATGGTTATGTTTAACCATTAAAACCTGATTTGACATATTTGGTCAAATATGTCATGTAAATGAACTATTACCAATATAAATTTACAGAAAAACTTCAGCTCATAGAACGCAGGGATTTACATTTACAATATATACTGCTTCAGCTCTGTTTCTTTCCTTTGGTTCGAAAACACAAACTAAAAGGGCTTGGAAATGACACTTGGGTATTTTTCTACGCCTGTGCCCACTTCTGGTTGTCATAGCACCATTTGTCCAGTTGGTGTCAGTGTCGCCCCACACACACTAATAGGCACGGGCCCAGGGAGAAGTAGAACTGGTGCGGCTTTCATCCGGGTATTTGTGGCGTCACGAATACTGACCAATCAAGAAGAGTTGCGACCTCTTTCAGGAAGTGAACACGGAAGAAAACACACGCTCAAGCCAACCCAATCCAAGTCATGTCATTTAAAATAATGACGTCTAAACACAGGTATTTGTCTTCTTTTGTTACCATGAAGTGTTTCCTTTGGTGTCGTTGTGAAATGCTGGGAGCGTTTTGGAAGGTCATTGTAGTTTCTGACAACTCTGTGAAACAAAATAATCACTGCCTCGCCGACCAATCGGCATAGCGTTCATCAATAACTTCTAGGGGAGAATAAGAAGGTCATCGTCATGTTGTTGCTTGTTTCAGACTCCGAGCCATCTGCAGACTTCATCGAATCCAAGGACAGATGGTGAGAAAACGACTGCTTAGGCTCCCCGCTTTACCACATGCTTTGTTTTGAGGTTACGAACGGCGCCTAATAAACACGACCGCCCGTGTATTTTTCACTGTTTAACAATGTTAGTTATTTTTAGATATGAAATGAAATTGTTGATTCTAGATGTCCAGTCACGTGGAGCCCGAGGTTATCATGGAGAAGGTGGGCCGGGCTGGTGTGATCACCATGAACAGGCCCAAAGTGCTAAACGCCCTCAACTTAACCATGATCCGATCCATCTACCCTCAGCTCAAGGTACGCGCGGGCGGACACGCTCGGCATAAATGTTCAATATGTGCGTCTTTAAAACCTTGCCTCGTTGTCAGAAATGGGAGAGTGACAGCGCTACGGACCTTGTGATCATCAAAGGGGCAGGCGGGAAAGCGTTTTGCGCCGGTGGAGACATCCGAGGTGAATACGAGCGATTGCACGGCAAGCCTGCGCTTTCAAATCGTTCACTCGCAACATTATATTACACCTCTGATAACGGAAAAGCCGATACGGACTGTTGTCAAATTTGTTTTGTTTTCGATTCCCTTTCAGCAATTACGGAAGCGGGCAAAGTTGGCGATCCTCTTTCGCAGGTCTTCTTCCGTGAAGAATACACTCTGAACAACGCCATAGGTGAGCTTGACCACCCTTTTCTCTGCACTTGAATCCCCACCGATCTCTCACATTTGTACATTTTTGCCAGGAACGTGCAAGAAACCATTCATTGCCTTCATTGATGGAATAACAATGGGAGGGGTGAGTGAATTTTTCCAATGGAAATCATAATTCAAGTGACACAGTGCTGCAGATGGTAGAGAAAAGGCTTCCCCCCCCCAAGCCATTTTCCAGGCGGCTCCACCGCTTCTTCATGGGGTGGAGGTCGGGGGCAGGAGGAGCAACAACGCGCGTTTTGACGTCACGTAGTTAGCGCCGCCACTGAGGTGCAATGTGAAATTTGCTCCGAGGGGGTCAGCAGAGGACCGTGCGTCACCTGCGCCGAGTGCACGGTACCGTCTGATTGGATGACGCGGCAGTGTTGCCACCCTGCAGGAGTCGGATATAGCTTGAATTGAAATGATGACCTTACTCCCCCCACCCCCACTGAAAATCACCAACATGAATCATTAGAGAGCTTTGCTGCCGGGTTTCCACGTGTTTGTCATTCAAGCCCCCTGTCGTCTTCAATGTCGTGACTGAACGCTTGTCAAATTGTTTTCTGGTTCTCCACTCGCAGGGGGTTGGCCTGTCAGTTCACGGACGCTTTCGAGTGGCCACCGAGAGAACCATGTTTGCCATGCCGGAGACCGCTATCGGTAAGCCGCAACAAGGCAGGCAGTGAGCGCTTCTTGATGACATTAGCTGAGGGCGTGCGGCAGTCGGATGGATACTTTGAGCCTGTCGTGGCCCGACGCCGTTTACTCGCAAGACTTCAAATCGACGACCGTCGCTCGGCCGCTCCCTGATGATGCGGTGTCGAAAATTGCTTTTAAATTTGGATGCTCAAACAGCACAAATATAGTCACAACAATAATCACGTCCTCTTGCTGAACTGCGAATATCCCCGCGACAACCTCGTCACATTTAAGCCTCATCGGCGGCGTGCGTGACGGACGGACGGTAATACATTTTCCCCCGCAAATGAGGTCAGGCGGCGGGATTAGGCGCGTTTGCCGAGCCTCGGCCACACAAAGACGCAAAAGCCTCACAAATGCTGAATTCCACTGCAGGCACCGACTTGGTTTTACACGCGTCGCATTTCGCAAACGCCGTTGAAACCTTTGGGCGTGAGTCTAATGTGCATCTCTGCTTTCTTTGCCCCCGCATTTAAATGCACTGGCCTGGCGTTAATAAGACGTTTGCGACGTACTTGCGTCCTGGAACCAGGGTGGGGGGGGGCGCTCAATGCAATCAAGTCTGTCCTTTTGCCGGCAGGTCTGTTCCCCGACGTGGGAGGTGGTTATTTCCTGCCGAGGCTTCAGGGCAAGCTGGGCCTCTTCCTGGCTCTGACGGGCTTCCGCCTCAAAGGCCGCGACGTGCACCGAGCTGGAATCGCCACTCACTTTGTCGAGTCCGACAAGGTACCACCTTGTATAATTGTCTGTGAAATGGCCTCAAAAGGGAGCATTTATTGATTTGTTTAGCCTTATCCGTCGTCATGGTAACATCGGAGCATCGTCGCTCGAGTCGTTTCGAAACGAAGAACGGCAAAGCGCTAATGAATTGGATTCATCCTTTCCTTTGCAAGTTATCGTGACCTCGATGTCTGAGTGTCCATGCAGACATTGTGGGGGTGGGGCTTTTGTTACCATAACAACCAGGGCCTGAGCTCACCAGCCGCTTCTTGTCGTGCCAGTCTGGAAAAGTGACGTCCGTATGAGTCAAAGCGCCGATTGTATTTTCCCTCTCACTTTGCTCCGTACATTTTGCCACGCGCTAGATGTCGAACCTGGAGAAGGAGCTGGTGGACTTGAGGTCCCCTTCTGCTGACAACATTGCCAGAGTCTTAGATTCCTTCCATGGCGAGGTGAGGAGCCGAAGCCAAAGTGGGGCGGGCGCCCGCCCGCTTTGGGTGTTGATTTTCCATTTGGTTCTTGTCTCAGAGCAGCCTGGACTGTGACAAGCCGTTTGTCCTGGAGCAGCAGATGGCCGACATTGACAGGTAGGCGGCTCGACTGCTGCACGCGCAAGGCCGCACGGCCATGGTTGTGGTTGTCGTCCACGCAGGCTGTTCGACGCCACCAGCGTGGAAGGCGTCGTGCGCAACCTGAAGGCTGACGGCTCACAATTTGCAAAGAAACAAGCGGAGGTAGGCAGACATCCCAAATATGTCCTGGCGTTTTCATTTTCGAACAGTCGAGCTTCTCATTTTGCTGCGGCTCCAATGGACAGATTGCAACCTCAAAGAGATCCAACAAAAAGCGCTCGGCACTGTGCGAAGAGGCTTGAAGCGCCTGGCCATTTTAGTAATTAGCAGTTAGCGCCGCTAAGCATTTAATGGGCTTACTGGTGTTTTGGGGCCTCCTGGGCTGCATCTCAATCCCCTTCCAGGGAGGGGGCAAAGAAGCCTCCCGAAAACCCATTTGCCTAATTCTGTTTTTCCACCTCGTTTCCATTTGCGCCGTCCACTGCGGTTACATCCAGGGGGATTATTAAAAAAAAGAAGATTAGCGGCCCCTCCCCCACATACACCTCCACTATTGGCTGCTCTTCACACTCGGGATTAATAAAGCAAAAGCACTCTGTTCAATCCCGCTGTTTTGTAGCGGGTCAAATGGACCCATTTTTTAAGCAAAGCAAGCATAAAAACATCTATTTGGTTTCTGCACCAATCTTGAATGACCCTCATTGGATGGAAGCTTATCAGAGCGATAAACTTGTGGTCCCGCAGACTTTGTCCAAGATGTCCCCCACCTCCATGAAAATGACCTTCAAACAGCTGCAGCTCGGCACCACGCTCAGCCTGCAGGACGTCTTGCGCATGGAGTACCGCCTGAGTCAGGCCTGCATGGTACAGACGTTCAACACTTGCACTGTCATGCAATGAAAAAAGTCATGTGAGCTCAAACCGTGTTTGCTTGGCAGCGGGGCTGCGACTTCTACGAGGGCGTCCGAGCTGGTAAGTTTTTTGGTGCCGTGCGCACGTGTCTGCTGGTGTGGAAGTGGTGCTCAACTCGTTGTGCGTGCGTGCAGTACTGGTGGACAAGGACCACACTCCCAAATGGAAGCCGGCCACCCTGGAGGAGGTGACCGACGCCAGCGTGGAGGAATGGTTCACCTCCCTCGGGGACAAAGATCTGGCCTTGTGAGCTTCAATACATGCCCCGTCGTGACCGATGAATTTTGAATCGAGAAACTCCTCCCGTCCGGGCTGATGAGTCCAAAATTCTTTCGTCATATACGCCATGTTGCCGTGTCTCATCAAATGTGAAATGAAACAAGCAAGTCAAACTTGTGTTTTCTGCTATTTGTTTGAGCCACTTCTGAATTTAGGCCAGTGAAAATGTCCCGCCCCCAAAGCGCTTTGTGTGCCTTTTTGCATTTTTGCTTGTCGTCACGATGCCTGCTGGCATGTCCTTCTACGGTCAAGGCGTCTCCGCTGATTTAGAGCCGGCGGCGCCTCGCGTACTCATCATCTAAACAAACTGCTTCATCCGGCCGTGCTTTTTTGTCTTCCCTCGGGATGGACACGCAAAGTGCAAGAGTGACTTTTCCCCTTATCGTGTGGACTCCTTCCTTATGTCGCCTTCTCCATTTCAAAATGCAGCCCTCATGAAATATGCTAGTCGTGTTTTTCAAGAGTAGAACCACAAAAAGGAAGTCTCGAGTATCCATGAGAAGTCTTCCATTTTGTTTTTCCACTTTAGGATCATCAAGTGAAAGTGAAATGGAACCACAGACATGATCTCTTATTGCTCAGCGGTTCCAAATGGACTTGCTGATGGGATCGAAATGACACAAAAAACAAACAAATGGGCAGCCGCAGGAAAACCTAATAGCTTGTCATTGACGCCGACGGCACTAAACGAGACAGGCCCGCAATTATTGATGCGGATAAATGGCACCAAACAAGATAAAAGCGCCATCTTGAAAATGGAGTGAAGCGCTCACAAAGGCCGGACTTTATGACTCCGGCTCAACGGCCTTCCTGTTCCACTCCCTCCTTAACAACCCTGGCTGTGTAATCATCAGCCGATGAGATCACGCCCTCATCTGGCCCATTTACACGCAATTTATTTCTATTGCGCAACAATGTCGAAAGAGCACAGCAATAAAGATTCCCGCAGAGCGGCAGCAGCAGCAGCCTCCCGCTTGCTCTTTGTTTCATGTGACGCACCCGTCGAAGCATCTGCACGATCTCAGCACGTAGCAAATATAAGTTCACTAAGAGCTACAATGGCCACAGATGATCACGGTTCTTCAATCGTTATTGTCCATGTGCTGAGGCGGCCGACTGTTCCAAAGGGTCAACTTGCACCAAAATGTGTATTTGCGCTGTATTTTCAAGGTCAGGCTAGTTACACAAGCCAGAGCAGGTGTTGTGAAAACTGGGACGTTAAGGTTAAAAAAAAAAAAAAAAGTGTGTCAAAAGTGACCCGCTTCATGGACGACGAGCGCAGCGGCTCCGCAGGTGGAAAGCTCACTTCTTGAAAGCGACATTCATTAGCACGCTTCAAATTTCAAAACATTTCTCAGGTGCCTCAATATGAAAATGCCAAAAGAGCCCGAAGCTCAAGTCCACATTCCGCTCTGAAAAACAGGCAGTCCTGTCTTGTGCAAATGAGCCGCTTGCTCACCGCCGCGCCCCCTCAATTCGGCGGTACGGCTGCTGTTACCATGACAACCAGGGGCGGAATAAAGGGTGACGACAAGGTGAACGGAAACGGGTCAAAAAAACTCTTTTTGTCTAGCCACATTTCCATAATATGCCTTCTTTTATGAGAGTGGGAACGGTACAGAACTTGGCGGGAGGTCATTAGGGCGAGTGTGAGAACCAACACAGCAGTTTAAAAAAAAAAAAAAGGGAAACTCCAGCCAGTAAGCGCTAACATAAACACACAAAGTGTAAAAGGAGGACAAACAACGTTTCGGCTTTGATGCGCATAATCCCAAAATATGTGCGGGATTGCGGAGGCCAGTTTCTCCAATCAGTCCACGTGTAATCCAGTCTGGAAAGTAGGTCAGAAGAGAAAGCAAAAACCTTCACACGTGCCTACGGAACGATAGAAGACTCCATTTCATTGATCCCCACGCTTCCGATTGTTCCTCTCGTGTTTCTTTGGCATGTCAGAAACGCAATATGACAACAATCCATGAAATGAATCAAAATGAAACAAATTTCTTGTGGGTGTTTGCCAATAGAAAAATAATAAAGCAAAAATCGCATGAAAATATTTTTTTCTTTATTTCTAAATGGCTCGGGCTTCAAATCCCGTTGGGGGCGAATGGTAACATCCGTCAAGGTCCCTGGGGCAAGAGCTTCACGCCAATTCCAAGCCACCGGCGTCCCCGAGCTCCGATCAAAAATGGCTGATGTCGCTGTGGTGACGCCTGAAAGTCCAAAAGTCACTTCCTCTACTTTGATGTCATGGTCTCCGGAACATTTGGTCCCTCATGGTCACGGCACGTCGCACTCGATGTACGGGATGTCGCCGTAGCGTCGGTCCACCTCCGCCCACTGCTGCACAGCCCGGGCCATGATTTCCTCCGAGAGTTTCTGGGCGTACTCCAGCAGCGCCGGGTCGGCCCGAGGGGAACCGTCCTCCGAGCGGACCAAGTAGGCCTTGTCGCCCCGCGCCGCTTCACTGTCTCGGCGGGAAGCGCTCCCCTTGGATTTGACGCAACCCATCGTCTGGAGGATGTGGCAGGGGTGGACTGCTGGGCCGAGACCAGAGGCCGCATGTGGAGGTTCTAGACGACAAGAGACGGGGCGGGTCTACGGACAGCCATCCTCGGTGGAGATGCTTTGGATCCTCTGGTGCTGGTGACAGCTGGTCCCTGGAGAGAAAAGAGGACTGACGGTGCGTCCCGAAAGCATTTGCAACACTTGACTCGGAAAATGGATTCAAGTCCTTTTTGAAATCTCTGCGGGTTGCGCCTCAAGGCATCTGGCCAGTTTTTACAATGCTTGCCTTTTTGCACATTGAGCCAGCTGAGTCTCAGCGTCTGGCGGTGGGGGGTTGCTTGCTTGTGGCAGCGTCACTTTAAAAGTCGCCGCCGACCTCCGCGACTCTCTTGTGCAGCGAGTGTTTTACGGCTTTCCGCCCTTTTGGCCCATTTAAGTGGCACGACACGTCGTCTCGCTCCCTCCCATCTGCTCGTCTCACTGAGAGGAGCAGCTTGGAATTATTCACAATGACATTGTGCCAGCCGGCTGATTTCCAATGGATCTTTTTGTCTTTTTCATACAAATATTGACTTGAATTATGACTTTGTGGACAGCATTATTGTTGCTTACGCATAGGCTGCAGTGCATTCTGAATTAGGTGTGATTTCTGTCTGCATTTTATCCTTGAGAACTTTTTCTATGCCAATTTTATTTTTCATTTTGTAAACCATATTGTCTTTTTTTTTTGGTCACATTTTTGTCACTGTTTAAACTGCATAGTGTAACAGTGGCCGACAACGATATGAAATAGTAAATGAATAAACCTTTGGGCCTACTACACTACTGTATTTTAATGCTGGGTGGTTATGATGGTGGCACTTTTTTCTTGAGGTGGTAGCTGGCGTGAAAAGTTTGAAAAACACTCGTCCCGACTCCCCAGCAGATGTTACAAATATTGCCTGACAACGGAAAGGATGTTTTTGTATGAAGGGCACAGGGCGTTCTCGACTTACGACGTATAACGTTTTGGGGTATCAAATTGTGTTCCGATGTACGCACATGGGAACGCGGCTCCGTCGTATAGTGAGATCGACCCCCTGTGCGCTGCGTCATTGTATTGAATAAAAAACAGATGCGTATCAACCTCTGCATGGAAGAACATGTGAGCAAAAAAGAAAGTATGACGTACCCCGAAAAGCGTCGGCATCCTAGTCTTCTCCGTGCCCGGGGACGGTCGAGTTGACGCGTGCAAATAAAAACAATCTTCTTCATCCACTAGGATACAATTCGCGCTGGTGCCGCTTCTCGTGCTCGCTCGATGATCTTCCCGACTGATCTCAGCCCAGCAGGCGACGTGCAGAAGTGAGAGAGAGGTCACGATTGACCGAAGCAGCAGCCGAAGCAGCAGCGCCATCTGGTGAACACTCTCATAACTGCAACAGCTTTTACGCAAAGACCTCCAGTGCTGTTGGTGGCGCTATTGCGTATTTTCAGTAAGACGTCACCGGGTCAAAGTTGAACCCACAGCGAAATCATGGTGGAGCACGAGAAAATACGCGTGGTCCAATGTGGCGGCTGTAGACTCAACTTTAGAGCGCCTGTTGTTACAAATGATTCCAAGTAAGTACACGTTTGTCCACGTTCGAAGGTGGCCCGTGTGCGGTGGCGAGCGACCCTCACGGTGGTCAAGTTTTACAGCTGTGTTGCTATCCCGGGCTAGCAATTAGCATCATGTACGAATCATTTTGCCTGTGGAAAAGTTCTACTAAACGCTTGTGCTGATTGTAATGATCGATTTATAACAATTGATCTGAATCGGTCATTTGCGGAATGCTTTATCTATCTTTTGTCGGGATTGGCATCATGTACACTTGAACGGTTTGGGTTTTGTTTCAGCTGCTTGCTTTGTCCACTGCTGCCCCATCTCGTCTAAGTCTTAACAGAGCGGTGTGCTTTTTGAATCTAACGGATACAACTCTAATCTAGTCGCATTCGGACATTGCATTGTTGCTGGTCACCACTCAAATAGTGTGTGGTGTGTGACTGCAGGTTCCTCCTGTGCGCGTCTGGAGTGTGTGTGAAGGTGTACAGCACTGCCACGGAGGAGTTTGTTCATGAGCTGCGGGGACACAGTGACCTGGTCACGGGTGTGCTGATCAAGCCCTCCAACCACTTGCAGGTAAGCTCATCTATGACACTGATTCAAAAGTCATTCGTGGCAGCAATGCAACCTGGTCTCGAAACAGTTCGAAGATGTGGAGGAGACCTGAGATGTTGTTTGATGTACGTACACTATAATCTTAATCCTTCATTCGAGTTTGGTGTGTTTGTTGTTGTTGCAGGCCTACTCCTGCTCTGTAGATGGCAGTGTCAGGCTTTGGGACTTTACAGATGGCATCCTCATCAAGGTGATTATTATTTTTTTTTTTTATAGATGAACAAAATTGTGAAGCTTTATTTGCCACACCCAAATTGGTCACAGCCAATTTTCTGGAATCCTGACTGATTTCTGTTCTCTTCTAGTCTTACTTTATTGGACAACCAATCTACGCCATGTATGCCAGTGCTCAGCACAAAGGAATGGTCTTCATTGTCATCCAAAACCAAACAAATGGTAAGACATTCTTCAGATGTACTGAGCTTAACATCTTTAAAAAAACAAAAAAAGGGTTAAAGGTCACAAGTCGTTTGCCTGTGTGTGTGTGTTTGTAGAGGTCTTCCAGCTGGTGGCGGTAGAGCTCTCGCAGGATGCCGACGAGCGAGTGAAGGACGAGGATCGGTCCTTGGTGCTCCCACACGTCAACGGCAGTCCAGAATGCATCGCCTTTGGCAGAGAGGTGTGTGGGCCGCTTCTGTCGGAAATCTTGAATGGCAACTTGAGAGGCATATCGCACAGAATTCAAAACATTTTCCAGCCGCGTCAACAGCATTTGCATCCCACAATCGCTGGCCGTGGCTCGAAAAGGGACTTTAATTCATTTTTCTTTTTTGTCTCAGGACGAATATATCGCTTCTGTCGAGGCTTTGTGTTTGACGGTCTATTTCTTCAGGAAGGGAAAAACATCCAGGTGAGCTACACCCAAAAAAGGGGGCGGGGCATGATGTCACGAGGACCACCGCTTTGGTTGTCCGCCGTCTGACTGTTGCTTTGTCCAAAGCTTTCCGTTAGGTTTGTCCAACAAAAAGACAGTCGGCAAAAACACCTTCACGTGCGTCGCCTGTCACCCCAAAGATGACGTCATCGCCACCGGACACGTGGACGGAAAGATTCGCTTGTGGTGAGTCGCATACCAATCAAATGTCGATGGTTTGAGTCTCATTGTGTGGATTGTCCAGGAGAAACTTCCACCAGAAGAAGCAGTACACCCAGATGACACTCCACTGGCACCACGACACTGTCAGCTCGCTGTGCTACACTCCGGAAGGTCCGCCGCTTTACTGAGATCAATCTCCTGCTGGGGAGGGCAACTGGTTCAGACCCCCCCCCCCCACACCTTGGGTTCTTCATGGTTTCAATCTGCATTTTTTCTGTTCGCGAGCAGGTACCAACCTTCTGAGCGGAGGTGTGGAGTCTGTGCTGGTCCAGTGGAAACACGGCCAAGAGACCCAGAAGGAATTTCTTCCTCGACTCGGTGCCTCAATCACACACGTGACCGTGTCGCCCGACGGTGCGCTCTTCTGCACCTCGCACTCCGACAACAGTAAGAGCTTTTGGACCTTTTTTTTTGACACACACAGGAGAGGCAATGACCGTCCTTCACTTTTTGTTTTCTTCAGAAATCACAATTATCAAGAGCTGCAAAGTGTCCGCCGTCATTCAAGGCCTCGTCAAAGGTGAGCCATGCAAACCTGCCTCTCCAAGTTTGCCCAAGCCAAATGTCGCCATGGCAAAAGTCACGAGGCCCTTCAAGAGCTAAACACGACGTGTCGCGTGCGCAGGACAAAGCATCGCCACAGACCTGTTGGTGGACCCTCGCAGCAAAGCGCTGGTCCTGAACGGAAAGCCCGGCCACTTGCAGTTTTACTCCCTTCAGAGGGATAAGCTGCTCTTCAACGTAAGCCTTTCTAGCCGCGCCTCGCCATTTTCTTGCCGTCTTCCCGTCCGTGCGTCCTTCCCTCCCGCAGTTGGATATCGTCCAGCAAGAGTACATCCACGAGCTGGCGGTGCTGCAGTTCCGAGTGGTCAAGGCGGCTTTCGACGCCTCCGGGGAGTGGCTGGCCACCGTGGAAGAGCTCCGACCCAAAACGGCCGACTTGGAGCTTCATCTGAAATTGTGGGCCTTTGACCACAAAACGCAAAGGTGACCATTTCCCCAGCTGCGCCGTACCCAAGAAGTCATTAAATGAACAATTGACGTGCCGTCGACAGTTTTGCGCTGACCACGACCATCTCGGCCCCCCACGAGGGCGAGATCACGGCCATGTGCTTCGGCCTGGCCGACCACCGCGGCGGCCCCCCGCTCATCACCACCAGTAAGGACGGACACTTCAAAGTTTGGCGGCAGGTGCCGTCGCCCAACCACACCGAAGGTAGACGAAAACGACATTCCCTCCCTGATTGTTGCTACTTGGGTCGATTTGAATTAGCATTCACCGCGTCGTGGTGTCGATATTGTGTTTCTCTTCGACCGGCGCAGATGAGGCGGGCACGTCGTGGGCGTGCGACTTTGCGGGCTCGTATCACAACCTGCGGCCTCATTGCTGCTGCTTCTCGGCCGACGGCTCCCTGCTGGCCGTGGGCTTCCGGGAGGTGGTGACGCTGTGGAGTCCGGCGACTTGGGAACTCCTGACAACGCTGTCCCAGCCGCCAGGGGAAATCAGGTCAGGTTGATGTTTCACGAGGGAATGGTGCACTTAGATTACCGCCTTGCCCATAGTGGTGCCGTGGCAACCAAAGGAGCCTCCGGGACATGGTGCCTCCAGAAAAAACGTTCCGTTCGCCGACCGTATGTGTTGGCGACTCCATTTTGCACTTATGGCCACCCACGAGTGAGGCGGAACGAAAACGATGCGCTTGCTTCGTTGACTAAATTGTCAAATAAGCCAATAGGGCGCTTTTCGCGCGGGGCAGATTCCTCTTTGGCGCTCGTCTCAGCACTCGAGCTGTTTTGTGGGCAAACTGGAGAATCTTTGGCAGCCTGTTTGCAGTAGCCCGGCAATATTCTCAAGCACGTTCTGCCGTCGTTTAGTGACGGAACACTTGGGAACCGAGCGGTCCACTCGAGTATCTGCGTCGTCGTTCAGCAGCCAGAAATGCGGTCCGACGTTCCCACGGAGCGAGTCTACTTCCCCGTTTCTGTACCACTTTTCGTCAAGTAAGGCAATGGTGGGGGGCGTGGGGGAACTACTTTGGGCTGTTTTGACAGCTGCCAGCGGTGCCGTCTTGCGTAATCACCGCCTGCCTATGGATGTGTTGAGCCGGTCGGGCCGGCCCAATTGCTTGACCTCAAAGCCGAGCGTCTCCTGACTTATTGTGAAACTGCCAAATATTGAATAATGCTGAGCTCAGCTGCTGGGCGCTGCGGCCCGGGCTCGTGGTCCTGGATGACCCTCAAATCAAGTACACGCTGCAAATTTCCTTCTTTTTCTTTCTTTCAATGTTTCCCCCCACGCAATGACGCATTGAGTTTTACCATGGAAATTTTAAACATAAAAAAAAAAAAAAAGAAAATAATCAGGCTTTTGCTCATTCTGGCTCCTCAACTTGGTCCAGATGCGTGTCGCCAAGGTGCGGAGGTTTACACAGCCGCCGATGAGGTGAAGCTGTTTTATTTGATCCATGTGGGTGTTCTAGCCCATCTTGCAAGTTCTTTGGAAGTCTTCACAGAGTGGCAAAGGAAATAAAAACACACCATAATCCTTTAAAAAGGTTGTCTGGAGCTGGCTCTGAAGTCTTGACGCACGCACACAGACAACTAAAGTCCTTTCTTTTTTTTGGTTCTACCAGGAATCTTTGTTTTGGCCGACTAAGCTGCTCCAAGTACTTGCTGGGGACGACGGCAAAGAACCTGCTCTGCTGTTGGAATCTCCTCACGTGCTCGCGTAAAGCTCTTACCATGTTCAAACACACTTGCACGTTCCGCACCTATCCAAAAGTGCCGTCCTCTTTTTTGTTTGCCAGTGGAGTGGAGCACCTCCATGGACGTCAGCTTGCTGCTACCCGACCCGCTGTCTGAGAACATGGCGGCGTTCTGCAGTCAAGACAACTGCACCGACCGTAAGCGCCGCATTTGCGCGTGGTTGCCCGTCATGTCACGTCATGTCACGTCACGCTCGCCTTCTTGCGCTCTCAGTGTTTGTGTTTAAGCCCTGCGAGCCGCGGCCGCTGTTTTGCCAAAAGGCCGTGTGTCCCGGGAGGGTGACCCGGGCCGTCTTCACCCCGAGGGACGCCATGCAAGACAGCTGCGACGAGAGCTGCCAGTGGCTCAACCGATCCCGGCTCTACTTCCTCAGCCAGTGCACGGTGGGGGCAGGCGGGCACAGCGTCCCCATAGCGTTGATGTTTTTGCGCGAATGACACACGTGCTTTTTCAATACAGGAGCTCATGACGTTTATCACAGAGGACGAAGAGAAACAACTGCTGGCTTCTCATAAAGAGGTAGACATTATTTGACCCGTCTTGGATTTGACACCATTTTATGACATGAACTTGTTCTCGGTTTCTCTTTATCTGCAACAGAAGTCACAAAATGAATGTGTGAAAATCAGATAAATAAAAATATTCCAAATAAAATGATAAATAAATCATATATAATAAATAATACAATGTTTAACTAGTGAAATAAAAAATGTATTTTTTGCTTCGTTGTTAAATACTCATTTTACAACTTGACGCGTAAGAAAAACGCGCTCGTGTCTTTTCACCTCGATCGGATAACCGACAACGTGCACTTCTCGCCCCTTGCTAGTTCACCATTGACGACACGGTTGCCAAGACGCCGTTCCGCCTGTTACTGGGCCAACGGCCGCAAGGAGGAGGCCATCTGGACCCACCTGATCATTCCGACACTGCGAAGAGAGAGCCACCCCCGCGGGGTTCCGCTGCCGTTCGAGAGGTGGCGATGCTGACGGGCAATCGGGGAGGGGCGGCAGAAGAATGCTCTTTTGACTTGTGCCTTTTGTTTGCAGCTTCTGCAGACCCCCAGCCACGTCCTACCTGCCGCCACTTTCCTATGCTCCATGTTCGTACAGTCGCTGCTCATCTCGGTCGCCGGGTCCAGGTGGGTTCCTCCCCTCCCAATTCAATGCTTAAATCGTACGCGAGCATATCCAGATATTGGGGAGCGGGATTAGTTTCTACCACACGTAATCGTGTTTGCACTCGCTTGTCAGTATTTGCAGGTAGCGCCGTTGCATGTTAGCACTAGCTTCAACTTAGTAAAACACACTTTTGTTTACATGGAGGGGGCTAACTTGAGGCTATTTTCCAATTTTTGGCTCTGATGAAATTGCACAGGCGGATCAAGCAACTTCTGCAATTTTTGTCAAAGGGGTCACATTGCACATGACAGTGCATTTATGATGGAAAAACTGCAGAGTCACGCTGAAGTCTTTTCGTTGTTTTGATGCCCTTCAGTGACCCGAAACACGTCGAGAAGGAAATGGAGAGCGAAAAAGAAGAAGAGGATGACTCTGAGGAGGAGGAAATGGAAACTGGCCACGTTGGAGCAAAACGGCCGTCGACGGGAGCAAGCGAGGCGGCCGAGGACGCTGCGCCGGCCATGACCCGAGCGCAGCTCAGAGAATTGAGGCGAGTGAAAAAACTGGACCGCAGCTGGCTGAGTGGCCTCCTTGACTCATGAGCAAATGATTTTTCGTAATTATCTTTGTTATGGGTCTTTTTTACAATAAATGTGTATCGGTTCTTGTTTTTCGGAATCAATGAACGCCCCGTCCCCGAAATGCTTGCTCATACCCCCCCCCCCCCTCGGTTTTAGCGCCTCGCACACGACAACAATGCTGCAACTCCATTGCTGCTTCCTACAGGATGGACTTGCATCCCGGTGATGGGCATGGAATTGGGCTGACGCGTCTATGATAACAGGATGCACAAAATGCTCTCCCTTGCCGTGTGTGACACCGATCCTACTTTGAGTAGCGTCATCCTTTTATAATATACACTACGTCTTTATACTTGTTGCTGTCGCAAAGGTTCAACGTCTACAGACAAGAAGGCCAGATAAAGACGGCAGATAAGGGCCCCTTCAAATGAAGGCTTTTCCTTCTTTGCAAACAATTTAGGGACTTGAGAGAAAGCAGCATTTTTGGAAGGAGGTTTCCGAGAAGACAGTAAACTCAATCGTTACGTCACAAGTCCGAGCGGAACTGATAGCGCAAGTTGAAACCTTGCTCCCTCAGACAAAAGGTGAACGAGTCTACGTGCGGACAAAGTCCGGCACGGATTGAGAGGAAAATGCAAAAAAAATGAAGTGCATTCATAAACGCCTCTGTGCTGGAAGGTTGACTAACTTTGGCCACCTGACTAAGAAGCAAACTCAAAGTTGTAAGATGGCTACATTCTTCATCTTGCACATGATACCGTGGCGGCTTTTTTTGTCTTCTCGTTAGCTCCAACGACCCGCTAAGGAGGGAAATGAAAACTGCTGATGAAAGGGAAGTCTTATCCGACTCTGAGACCAAAACGGAAAACCGCCGACTCGGAGCTTTGGGATTTGGGGCTTAAGGCAACCCAACTTTGCTACCTAAAGCTGTGTTTGGCTGCTTCGTCATGCAGACAGGCCCATCGGCGTGTCTCGTTACGCTCGGCACTTTTTGCTCTGCAGGGCGTTGGAGCAATCAAGTTCAAAAGAGCAGGCCAGCGCAGTATTGCGCCCTTTGTACGGAAAGGCGCCTCTGTTGGAATGGAGAGTCAGGTTTTACTGAGAATCAAGAAGTATAGTTGACTTACCCCCCCCCCCCCCTTATTTGTATAGCCCTAAATCACAAGCAGTGATTGGACCCCAATAACCATTCAGCATGACACTATTTGTATGATGAGACTTGTGATACAATAGTGGCAAAATAGAATAGCGATTTGGAGGCGTCAAGAATTATAAATCTTATCTTGATGCTGCACATGCTCACTTTACGACTTAGTTTGTCAAGGAGATGATGACAAGCTCAACCTTTATGAGGTCATGTTTCTCAGGTTTACTGTAGTCATCAACTAAAGTGTGCTAACAAAAAAAAAGAAAAAAAAGATTGTTTCGTACATGTAGGTGGAAACCAGGACACGTGTCTTAAGCAGTCCATAAACTGGCACTGGCAGTACGGTTGCAGCATTTTTTTTCTCTTTTAATTCCGGTCCTTGAGACTGTTTTGTATTGATCAATATGCCCACCCAATTTTAAATGGACTTTTCAAGTAATAAATTGGACTTTTTTTGATGTATTTTTTGACAACTTTCCATCTGTGTGAAAGGCAGTCAGTCATGTGAACCAGTGACATCAAAATCTATCAAATCCCTGGCCCAAAGAGAAACTCTTAAGCCACTCTTAAGACCAGGAAAATTTAGAACAAAAGAGATTTTGCTGCTGGAGGAATGTGCATGCCAGAGTGTCGAGCCAAGAATTCCTACAAGACAAAAAAAACGGGCCGTCTATAAAATACTCGACACACCGTAGAGAACTGAAGGTCCTTTATTTTAGATGCCTCTTGCATCTCAAACAGTTCCCTCCTTTTAGTCTATGGAGTGATTCATTAAAAAAACAACAACACTACGATTCAATGAAACACACATGATGTCAAAACGGTGTCAGGTTCATGCATTTAACTGAAATCACAAAAATATTCAATTAAAAACTAATATAAAAACATTGAAAACCCCACAATGACATATTTTTTTGCAATTGGATATTGATTCCGACTGACATTATAATGTTACCCACATAGAAAATATGCTCATGGCCTCTTGTAATTATTCCTGAAGAGCTCTTGGAAAGTTGCAATAAAAGTCCGGTGAACAACTGTAAAGCCGAGCCGCGTTCTTAAAGCAACTTTGCACTTTGTTGCGCAAGCTCTTTGAAAATTGCCCTTACTTTCTACTGCATGTGGCGCTAGCGGCGCCCAACTTCTTTTTCCTGGCTGACCAAACGTTTTGTGTTGAGTGGCTGTCAAAGCTACCGTCCAATAAGTGGTTCTTTATCTTGCTGAGATGCTTTGACCATTTCCTCAATCAAGCTGTTGAAAGTCTACAAAGAGGTTTTGAGGTAGCCCCCGCAAAACTGCAGCTCGCCAAGCTAAACCTGACCTACATTCAGACCTCCCACCTCCTTGAGGGACTCTTGGCCAACATAGTTCTGCACTTTTTCCAGCCACACCCCAAACGAGTGCAAAAGCAAAACGTCCGACCAACTGATGTCAATCACGTAAACTGCCGGGAGGACAATCACAAGTCATCAGGGGGTGAGTTAGAAAAGAACAGCAACAAATCACAACGGGGGTGGTCGGTCGTAAGAATAACAAGTACACGGAAATTACAGTAGGATATCCACCATTTTTTTGTCACCTGATACAAAATAGCTTTTCGGAATGCTTCAAGACACGTAAGTGGATTTCCCTCGCCTCTTCCTTTCGCACCGCACGTACGAAAGTGGACTTTGGTAACTGAGAGCGATCCATGCGGCTGCATAGACTGATTTTTTTTTCCCCCTTCCCGGCTAAGTACCTAACTGCTGACACCTTTACCTGAATAATTCCACCGTATTTAAAAGACGAGATTTAGGTGTTTGTTTGGTTAAAGTCATGAAAAGAAAAAAAAAATGAAACGCATCACGTCTACCTACGCACAGGACGGTAACTGAAAAACGACACTTGCGGGAGGCACCCGTGCCATCACTACATTGCTTTGCGTGTTAGGAGGGAGAACCAAACCCCTGCTGGAGATTAGTACGCAGCTACGTTGGCAAGCTTTCACACTTGGACCGGCTACATGTGAAGAAGACGTTAGTAACGCTGGAGTAGGCCACGTCTGTTTGGATTGTGCTCACACCAAGCTAAGCCGGGTATAGCAAGCACAAGCATGGCCTGTGCGAAAGGCAGTTAGACGGCGACGTCGGTAGGCGAGGGGCTGTCGTCCGTCTCGACATTCGGCTCCGGCGAGCAGCACAGGAACAGACGACGGCCGAGACTCTTGAAGGCAAAGTAGAAGTACATGGCGTGGCCCGCCGCCACGAAGGACACCGAGATGATGACCAGCAAGCCGAAGGCCTCCGGGTTGGGCGCCAGGATCACCATGATGAAGTGCAGCAGGTCCAAGAGGTAATTCATGGAGTTCTGGACGCCGTTGATCACGCCTCGCTCTGATTCGATGACATTCTCCTGGATCAGCTGAGTCACCGTCAGGTCAAAGGACCACAGGCCTGGTTGGGAGGAAGAACCAGGGAAGGGTTGAGGTGACTGAGGTGGCGGCTTTATGATGCAAGTACTTCTGATTTATTGCTCTCAAGTGCGGCGTCAAGAGAAATAAACTTCCAAAAGTGTCAACTCACCGACCCTTGCAGCAATGACGCCAGCAAACAGCAAACTAACAGACATGTAGGACTTGACGCTCGGTAGCTCTTGGCTCGGCGCACCGGTGGCAGTCACGTTCCCGCCGGTAAGGGCGATCACCAGCTGCTCGGCCTCAGGCAGCGTCTTCTCCCCGACCAGGTGGGAGTAGACGTCTTGGAAGGGGGAAACGCTGAGATCCAAGGGGCTCCCGGGAGCAAAGACGGAGAAGACGCACAGCATGAGGCAAGAGAGCTGCGCCACGCCGGAGATGAAGCCCGTCCGGACCAGGCCGCACTTCTTTCGGACCCACGTGAAGGCCACCGTGCCGCAGATGCCCGACACGGCCGAAGCGCCCATCAGGAGGCTGAGGACCGAGCCGTTGAGGCCCTGCGTGTAGGCGTAGCCGGTGGTGATGCAGTCGAATCCCAGCACCGTCATGTAGAGGAAGGCCAGGGACATGCCGGCGAAGAAGATGCTCTGGTTGTAGTACGCCTTCCAGCCGGCCTTGAAGGTGCGCAGGGGTTCCGTCACCTGCTGGCAGCAGCCTCGTTCTTTGGGGGCCACGTTCTTGACCGCCGCTACGTTGGCGTTCATCAGCGGTTGAGAGGACTCCTCAGGGCTTTGGCCTGTCTCCGATTCTGAAAAACATAACTGGGGATTAGCGAGGGTTCCACCTATGGACACCATGGCATTGCAGGACTCCAAATGTTGCTGGAGATAAGCTACCTTTGACAGGGCTGAGTTGTTTGAGCTCCTGCTGGTTCTCCGCCTTCTGCCCGCCTTTGACGGCCAGCGCCGGCGTCTTCTGGTAGACCTTCCACAGCAGCGTGTACTCCAGAAACATGGAGAAGAGGTTCCAGCCCGAGATGAAGCCGCAGCCGATGAAGTGCGAGCCGAAGGCCATGATCTGGCCCACCAGCATGGGGGCCAGGATGTTGGTCAGCTGATCGATAATCCGCACCGTCGCATTCATATCTGGTGCAGGAGTGAAAGGTTTATTGGCTTCTGGAAATTGCCGTTTGATTACAAGCACAAGTCCAAACGGAGGCTACAAAGTCCAACGGGGCTGTGATAAAGGATCACGTGAAGGCCACATGTATGACAAACTGACCTGCCAACTTGCTGCTGTCCTGGCCTGCCACCACCACCACCCAGTCGCGCTGGATGGTGATGGACATGGCCGTACTGGCCAGGTTGGCCATGTTGGCGATGCTGATCACCAGAATGTAGCAGGTGGTCTGAGAAATAGATAGACAAAGGAATTTCTCTTCCCATCATGCGAGCGTTAACGTTTGTGTGCGGTGAAAAGAAATTAAGGAAGTTGATACTATTATGACAGTGGTGCCTTGAGATAAGCGATGATCTCGCAAAGTATTTTTGGTTTCCTGTTGAAATGAATACAAATGGTCCGTAGAATGTGTTTTGGGGAAGCATTGGGCACCATTATACCTGGCAGACTGCTGCTTGTTGTGTTAATGCGGGACTTGCCATTGACTTTGTTATCTTGTGTAGCAGCCAACACAGCTACAGCTGCTGCTGCTACTGTTGCTGCTGTCTGGTCAGAATAGCAACAAGAAAAATGCATCAACAGGCCTGGCCACATTTCACCGTGTGTCATATGACCGGCGGCCTTGAGGAACTCGTTGGCCTCCGTCAGATCCCTAACTTGGAGTCGTCCAACAAGTGTAAACTTGCCTCTGGCACTGTTTGCTTTCTGCTTTTTTTGCTTTGCTTATGGCAAGGCTGTCTAGTCGATCGCAATGATTGGCAATTCTTATTATTGGCCAGTGACTCTCTGGTTACAGTATTTATGGTAGATTCCGGTGGAAGGGGCAGAGATAATACAGACGTGCGAGTCCATTCAGTCCGAGCTGTTGTGCTTGAGGTGAAAGGGCAAAGAAAAGCTTGCAGAGAATTCACCGGTTGAGCGACTTACCAGCAGCCACCCGTTGTAGGCCTCCACGAGTTGCTCTTTGAATCGGAAAACCACCATGAGGATAATCCCGCACAGTATCACGCAACTGTTCTGGACGATCAAAGACATCTGGGCCACTGCGGGTGAGCAAATCGGACTTGAACATATAGATACCCGACTGCGGCGGGGACTTTGTGAACCCTTCTATAAGCGCGTGGATTCCATTCCCAAAAGGTGCCTCACCTTTGAGTCTGGGATTCCTGTCCACCCAGTCGCCAATGATGGCCCCGAGCAGCAGCACGGAGCCGGCCACCACCAACCCGTACACGGCCGTGAGCAGCAAGCTGTTCCCGTACAGCTCCACCAGGAACACGGCCACGGCAAAGTTCCACATTCGGTCACCCTGCAAGTTGAAATCCAAGGGGTGGAAATGAATGACTTGCATGCAAATCGCTGGGTCTCCTCCACCCAGTCAGCAAGTGTGGAATGAAACCGCAGCCTGTCTTGGAAAAGGTTTTCTGGACATTTAGTACAATGTAACAAGGAGATTCATTCAACTTTGAGTGATTCTCTTCATTCGCTTTGTGACTGAGCTGGATGGGATCATTTGAGAATGTAAACAGGCCGGCAGAGTACCGTTTTTTTCCATGTATAATGCGCCCCCATGTATAATACGCACCCTAAAAATGGCATGTCAATGGCTGAAAAAAAGCCTGTACCCATGTATAATACGCACCCACATTTTGACTCCTACTTAAGTCCGTAAACGTAAAATTATTTCAGAAAAAAGAGCATCTTTGGGAACAACCGGATGTTATTCTGCCGGCCAGTATCACTGCGCATGCGCTAGCAAACCCGATAGCGAAGAAATGTTTCGGATTTGTGTAGGGTACATTGTGACAGCAAACGAGCAGGTGATCGAGCAAGCCTTGTCTGATACCAGAGCATTGTGTTCGTATGGAGCGTGTTTGAAGTGAACAGCAGAGAAGAAAGGAACCACAAATAAAATATTACCTGTAATACGCATTTCGGTAGAGAACTGAACTCTCGCTCTTTATATAGCTGACGTGTCTTGCTATATTAAAAAAAAAAAAAAAAAAATTGTACTGCATGTATAATGCGCACCAAAGATTTTAGGACAATAAATTAGTTAAATTTTGCGCATTATACATGAAAAAAACGGTAATTATTAGGTGAAATTCTTGATAGTGAATGATAGTGTCTTGAAATGAGAAGCATTCATTATTAACACGATATTACAATGTTATTTAAAGGTCATTTGAACCATTTTGTCATTTCAAATGTGTGGGTCAAGCTGTCACTTTCCTAAAGGATGGTGACCTTCCTTCGAGTCTTCATTTGACCAAAGTATTGACTTTCATGGTTGCCAGGCAATGCTTGCGACAAACGACCCCTCGCCCTCACATTACACCAAACGACAAATTTGTTTTCAACGTGGGGGTCGCGAATTCAAAGTGTCATGCAGACGGACAGACGTAAATACCACCACAACACATTTCAAAAGGGCTCGACTTACCCAAGTGGACAGTGCATGTCCCAAATAGATGAGGAATTTTGCTGAAGTGAAGAAATCTTGAACGGATTCTGCAGGGGGGGGTAGCGCAAAATATGGAGGTGAGAAATGCATTCAGAAAGAATACGAGGAAAACAATCACAAAGCCACTTGCCACCTACCGCAGCATGTCTTTTTGGCTCGGGAATTTTCCATGTTTAAAAAGAGGTTTGGAACGAAGCGCTAGAACCTTTTTTTTTTCCTCGCCTTACTGAGCTCGGGAACAATTGAGACGGAAAATGAGCAACCAAAAAATTGCAGGCAGCGTCTCTTTCTCTCGTTTTTCTCCTCTCCAAACTTAGCTATCACTGTAGCTGAAGTCGGAGAGCAATGCCTGGATTCGGGGGCAGAAAATGTGGAAAAAGCAGCCGAAAGCCGTTTTCCTTTTGCTGCTGTTGTCTCCCAAACGTCACTGGGCTGTGAGCGCCTGCTGCTGTGTTTACGTTCTGCTCGGATTTAAGCCTTCTCCGCCCCCACCCCGACCCCCAATTGCTCGTGTCACGTGACAAGTTTTCTTCTCCCTGGGAGTCACCTGATGCTGTCATGACGCTGTTCTTTTACTCATGAGAATGCAAAAGAACCGAGCTTGTTCTTTTTCTGCTGAAATAACATCTTCGTGGTGGGTGGCCCCTTTGCAATTCATGAAAGGATCATGCAACTTTATGTGTCGAACTACAATGGAGCTCTTTTTTGGTGCATACTGATGCCCACCCAATTTCACGTGAGGAGAGCATTAGAGGAAAGGACAGGTCCAACTGGGCCAACCAGGTGACCGAGCATGCTGTTTAGTGGCCACACTGGTCAGCGTGTCAGCAATTATTAATGACTTGCATTGTGTCGCTGTCAAAAACACACCCTTAAAACAATGTCAAGAAGCACCAAGTGTTTGGAGAGCCCAACAACAGAAGATGATCAACCGGCAGCCGAGTGACCACAACACAACACTGCACGCCTGACTTTTTGGCTTACTCACGTTCGGAACATGGTCACGGCCTTGGTGCCTGCATGGCAGTCAATAAACGAGAAAAAAGGTCACTGTGTGTTTGCTTTTATCTGACAATGTTTGCTTTCTGGTTTCCATGGAACAAGATGGTGAACATTTAACAGCTGTTTGGGATCGATACATCATATACAGGTTATTACGCAAAGCTCACACAGCTAGGTTTCTTTTTTGGGTGTGTGTGTGTTTTTTAATTGACACAATGCACCTCTCAGGGGAAATTATATCCACCAGATGAATGGAGCCTATCCTGCAGTCATCGGACAGCCTGAACCGGGTTCCAGTCAATTGGACTAGGAAATAAATGTGTTAAATAGAGACTTTGACGTGTTGATAAATTGTCTATACCGCCCTCTTGTGGCCAGAAGAACAAAGCACAAGTTCACCGGGCTATTTATGTTCGGAACGGTACAGTGATGCTATTCACGAATATTGTATCCTTCTTGAATGTTTATTTGTACCTGTGCTGTTTTTTTTTTTAAATTAAAATAACAGTTTTTATTGTTAGTATTTTGAAAGTTTCTTCAAGTATGTCAGTGGCCTGGCTTTATATAGCGCTTCCGTAAAGGAATACGCGTTGCGCGTGTGCCCTTTCCTTTGGTGAAGTGTACTCGGGTGTAACCTTCTCCAAAGGTTACGTATTTTTTCTTCATCAGCTGTTTTTGGAATGAGGGAAGTACTTCCGGGTCACCTCGCTCCGAGAGGTAAGCAAAGTTGCTAGGCGAAAACAAGAATCCGAAAAGGCTCTCCTCATCATGCCTGCTGCTGTAATTATGGAAGAAAGTTTTGACAAACTATTAGAGCAGTGTGAAGCGCAAGAGCTCGAGGTACATTACGAGGAATGCGCCAGTTTGTTTCATTTGCGTGCGTCTTTTCCCTGCTCATACTTTAGCTTGGAATGTTCTGCGGCTAACAGTGCTCGACTCGATGGGTCTGATAACACGAGTCACGTTAAACATTTCTGTGAAAACGTCGCTTTTCTGCTTTAGTTACATTTCGTGTGTTTCCTTCACCAGCTTGTCAGTGAGTCGTATAATTGTGGTGGGCGGATCGACATTTGTAGCATCGCTTTGGGAAGCGGCCATTAATTTTATGTTTTGGGTACGTCTCATTGATCGATTCTAGATGTATTTATGTGCATACTTGTCAAAGTCGGTGCGATAGAGTCCAGTTATAACAACCGTGTTTCCGATTCGTTTCATTTGTACTTGTAATAGTCTACTTCATGACTGATATATTATTGTTTTGTTCCAACAGGCACCAGGAGGCATTACAACCCCTCAAGTATATGCGCAACTTCTGGCACTTTATTTACTACACAATGATATGTGAGTTAATGTGTCATTAGAAAAAAAACAACACATCAGCAGATTTGTTTACTGAATTGTCCTTGTGCCTTGTACAGGAATAACGCCAGGTATCTCTGGAAGCGGATTCCACGGGCAATCAAAGTGGTAAGAATCTTGATACATTGGCACATTTCAACCCGTGTAACCAAAGAAAGTTCAATTGTGACCATTTTTGGTGGCTCCATTTATGATTTTTCTTTCTTGCACTCAGGCAAATCCTGAATTAGCAGCAATTTGGACAGTTGGCCAGCACATATGGCAACGAGATTTCCCCGGGATCTACACATCCATTGCAGCTCATCAGTGGTCCGAAAATATTCTCCCGGTAATGGAGGCCCTTCAAGGTATGTTTTGCGCTCTGACAGCAGGGCAATGTGTCAATATCACGATGCAGATGAAGGCAAGATGTTTTGAAAACATGTATGCACATGGTGAAGCTGACCTGTTTCAAAACGTATTTGGTTGGCGTGTGGGATTGTGTTCTCCTGCAGGGGGCGCTAATTGAACACTCTTTCAAGCCAGCTAGGACGGCAGCCGGAAATAAAACGGTTGTTTTTATCCAGCTTTGAACACCAACACTAGTTTAATTTCACAGCAAACATCAACTGATTTTTATTCTTATTTTTTGCATTCACATATATTTATCTATAATCTGGAAAATTGGCATCGTGTGGCAAGCGTGGACTTGTGCAAGCGTTATTAATAGCGTCTCCGTCATGTTTGCGGTGGCGCCTCGTGTTGATGTTCCAGTGGTGTGTTGAAGCTGACGTACAGTTTGTCACAAGACACTTCGTGGAACTCGCAGGATGATAATTGCAACGTGTTGACGGATGTGAAATCAAAACTTGACTTTGGAATTATGAGTAAACAAAGCTGATTTAACCCTATTTATGTTTCAATGTTAGGTTGAGGCTGTTTGTTTCTTTCTTGACAATCACGCCACGTGTTTGCCGTTCAATACCCGATGATATCGTCAAATTGACAACCCAGTAAAGAGCCGTATTTGTTTTCCATTGTAGTTGTAGACTCTTGCTGTAGTTTTGTCGTCAACTTGAATTTTCCATCGTTCACGTTTTTCGCCAACAAATATTGTTAATCGCTCATCTTTACTGGGTAAGAGGAGGAACTCTTGTTTGGCAACCGCGTTTGTTTCTCATAGAGCCATAACAAACAAACAAACTTGTGAAAGCTTGAGACACACTTGCTTGTTTGGGTTCCTTGGACAGCGGTCACATGCAGGCTGTTTATTTCACAGTGCGTCCACCATGTCCAGCTCTCACTTTAGATGCTGCGCACAGCCAACTGGGACATGTGACGCATGCCGTGATTGGGGGGGGGGGGGCATTTCTGTGAAAAGTTCCTCCAGCCAGCGAGCAAGCAGGCAGGCATGTGCACTTTGGTTGGTTGGCTCAAATGTCAGCAGCAGGAAGGGAGGTGCTATAAAAGGGACAGCCGTCAGTTGGCCAGCCAGAGTAGATCCCAAAGTCACCTAGCGGAAGGACCCCCCCCTGAGGATAAGGCAGCGTCTCGACTAAATCCTTCCGAAAACTTTTTACCCCCCTGAGGTCGCACATTAAATCGCCCTCATGGACGTCCAGAGGACCGGATCGTTGGTTCGCGCTCCGAGCCCCATGGACAGCCTGGAGAAACAACTGAGCTGCCCCATCTGCCTTGACATGTTCACCAAGCCGGTGGTCATCCTGCCCTGCCAGCACAACCTGTGCCGCAGCTGCGCCAGCGACCTCTACGACTCGCGCAACCCCTACCGCTTCTCCGGCGGCGTCTTCCGCTGCCCCACCTGCAGGTTCGAGGTGGTGCTGGACCGCCACGGCGTGCACGGGCTCCAGCGCAACCTGCTGGTGGAGAACATCATCGACATCTACAAGCAGCAGCAAGAAGTGAGTGGCCGCGGCGGCGGCGGCAATACGGAAAGCTCCCTCAAGACCAAAGAGTCCAAGGAGCCCAAATGCCAGGAGCACGAAGACGAGCGAATCAACATTTACTGCAAAACCTGCCAGACCCCGACCTGCTCCATGTGCAAAGTGTTTGGCCAGCACAAGGACTGCGAAGTGGCGCCCCTGGAGAGCGTCTTTCAGAGCCAGAAGACGGAACTGAGCAACGCCATCGACGGCCTGGTGGCCAGCAACAGCCGCCTGCAGTCTCTGCTCATCCAGATGGAAGACGCCTGCCGCGTGGTCCAGGAAAACGCCCAGCGCGCCAAGCAAGGCCTGGCCGAGCGCTTCGACCTGCTCTACGCCGTCCTGGAGGAGCGAAAGACCGTCCTCCTGGAGCAGATCGGCAAGGAGCAAGACCAGAAGGTGGCCACGCTGCGGGCGCTGTCCCAGCGTTACGGCGAGCGACTCCAAGCCAGCACCGACCTGACCGACTCGGCCGTCAGGGCCCTGGAGCAGAGCGGCGCCGCCGAGTTCCTGGTGGCGGCCAAGGGCCTCATCACGCAGACCAAAGACGCGGCCAAAGGCTCGGCGGGCGAAGAGCGCCCCGAGCCCGGTTTCGAGAAGATGGATCATTTCGCCGTGTCGACGGAGCACGTGGAAGCGCTGCTGGCCAAGATGGACTTTGGCTCCGACGACGAAGATGATTTCGACGATGCCGAGGAGGAGGAAGAGGAGGAATGATGGACAATGACGTTGTGACAAGAGTACGGCGGGCGGGGACCGGGCCATGTTAACAAAGTGGCGGGAGGGCTGCGATGGGTCGGGCTCGCGTCACTCGCCAGTACTTTCAGTGCAATATTTAACAGCAATGTGGAATACATTCACTTTCCTTTTTATACTTTTGTACTTGGAACCACTTGAATGTTGGAGAAGAGAAGATGTCAACCAAGCAATGTCAAAGATTTTATTTCAAATGTAGCTGATGCTTAGAGACATTTGCCATCGCTCACTTTGCTTGACTTACTTGGAACCCCAAATAAAGCTGCATGATACGAAATTGTGAGACGTCGTCTTTGTCGGCTCCGAGCGGCGCTAATCGCAGACCGAGTCTTTGGACGGGAGCGTCGCTTCGGGCCGCGTTTAAAAATAAAGGCGTCGCTATGCGTCGCCCGCTTTGCCTTTGCCGGTGAAAGCGGGGGGCTATTTTTAAGAGGTGATAGCTGACCCAGAATAGACGGCCGGCCAGAGAAGGACAGGCCGGGTCCTGTCACCCCCACCCCCCCCCAGCTTTGGATAAAACTCCGCTCCCCCACTCTGACATGTTTCTCAGCACGCTTCAACCCAAGTTGGGAGCGTCGAAAAGGGCGATGCGCTTGCCGCTCCTGTCATTGACCTCGGGGTCGAGAGACCGCGCTAAAAATACCAGTCTGCTCCCTGACTGGGTTTCAGAAAGCCCCTTGAGATGACCTGCTTGGCCTGCTTGCTCACTCCTCACCAGCAGTTTCATTAATAACCCTCACGTCATGTCAAGATGACCCGGTTTAAAAAAAAACAAATGTTGATGAGCTTCGCATAAGCACCGCGGTTAACGCAAAGCGCAATCAAAACTCAACAGGGAAGTTTTCTGGCCGGTAGTCTGGGGAAAAACAGCCTTGACAAATCTCGGGGCTTCTCCGCCAGCTGTCTTTCCTCATCCGTCGAGGTTATTGTGCGAGCGTGCTGTTGATACACATAAGCGAGGTTGCTCGGATACCAACAACCCCGAGCCCTTCAGCTGGCCGAGGTGAAGGTGCAGCCGACGCATTTGGGCCCCCTCGCACTTGGCTCTTATCTCCTCAAACGACGGAGGCGGCGGCGGCTTGAAGGAAGCTTTGACATTTGAGACAATCCAGCCCAGGGTCGGCCAACTGGCGGCCTGCTTGCGGCCCACGCTCAGCCCCCGGCCCCCACCCTCCATAAAAAAAGATCGGACAATGAGCTCTGAAAACCGGGAAACGATCCAAATGATTTTCCAACGCAACGAAAATATCAGCGTCAATACTTGTTTTGGTGCCAGTACGATTAAGTTATGATTTCTTTTTTTATTTTTTTTTACCCTTTCACGATGACGCCAATTTATACAAATGGGCCACGTTAGGCGTCCAACTGATGTCATGGCGTGTTCATTGTGCTTCCCAGAGGGTACGCGACAAAGGGCCTACGGGCTCGTGGCGCAGGCGTACACGTCCATAACCGCCGAAGACTTTGCCGCCTTTGTGGGCTACTCGGTGGAAGAAGCCATCAAAGGTAAGGGGGGGGACAAAATGGGGGATTCGGGCAAACCTTTTTGACTTGACCGCTTGTGTTTGCCTGAAGGTGTGGTGAGTCAGGGCTGGCAGGCGGATCCCACCACCAGGATGGTGATGCCCAAAAAGCCAGGTAGGTTTTTTTTTTGCTTCTATTTTTGAAATGGGCATCTGCTACACACACGCATGTTCAGCATCCACATTGGCGAGTCATCTCATGCATCTCATGCTAGTCGGCCTTGTCTCGATGTTGTCCTCGGTGCAGATCCTCCCCCCGTTTCGTCGGTTCCCAACGAGCAGCAGTTGGCCAGACTCACCGATTACGTGGCGTTCTTGGAGAACTGATGACCACGCCAAATATTTGTCTTTCGATTTGTGCAGACTTATCATGCTTTTGTGTTATAAAAATAAATACTTACAAACACTCTGGTGTGATTATGATCTCTTTTGACATATAACCTCAACTCCATCTGGATGATGTTTCGCTAAAGTCTTATAGACCAGGTATGCGAAATCTTAACGGATTGAAGATAAGTTGAAAATGTGGAGACATAATTTTCTTTTTATTAAATGACAGGGTTGGATATTTTGGGATAATGTTTCTTACTATTGCTACTTATGTACCTTTCTCCCATTTCTGCCAATGTGTCTTTGGAAAGTGCAATGTATAGATGGTTGCTAATGCATGTGCGACTCCTGTGGTTCTTTGGAGCCATGCATGCATGTGAGTCCGTCCATGTGTTGCGTCTTCTTGACGGTGCGCATACCAGCCAGCCAGCCAGCCAGCCGCTGCGTGAGCGTGAGAAGTTACCGGACTCCCTGCTGACCTTGGAGGATGTCCGCCAGAATTAAATTTGCTTCCTTGTGACACGTGCAGAAATAAAATTCACACCGATGACTGCAGGATGGAGAACTTGATCGGTGTGTTTTTGTATTTTCTTTTTTCAACCTGTAGGGGAAGGCTTGCGTCAAAATGGAGAACAAGAGCACACGTCCAAAAAGTTGGCACTAAAGTATTTGATTGATTGATTGACTTGCATAATTACGCCTTTTATTTTGGAGCACGAAAGCCAAGCCTGTAAAATCTGACTGCACACTGTTGCTATTTTTGCAAACGTGTGAAGAGGACGAGAAGGAAAAAGCACAGTCCGAGAATGGTGCAGGTATTTCCCACTTGTGTGCGCACACCTGTCAGCCATGAAAGAGCGCATGGCGCTATATAAAGCCAGCGAGATTGTTGACCGCTGTGCAACCTCATGCCATGCAAACATTCCAAAATGTTTCGATTGACTTAGTGAGCTGGTTCTAGTGTTGGCCAATGAGAGCCATCCAAATGCGTTTTGGTGAGTTGATGTTGACATTTGAGCAACCACGTCGTGCGTTCAGCTTTACCCTTTAAAAGTTGCAAAGTGCACTCGCTGAGATTGTTGACACTTTTTCTACATCAAAATGTGTTTTGCTCCGTTGATGTTGAGGTGAGTGCGAAGTGCTAGCTTGCTAATCGTGTGTTAGCTTGTGCAGAATCGCTCAAGTGCAACCAAAGAGTCATGCGCCAAGCCAAATGGAAATTAGAAATATTAACCAATTATTTTTTTTGCAACATTAAAACGTGTTTGACTGCAAAGGGAAATGTTAAGTGTTGGGCAACCGCGTGGGGAGTGTTAAAGCAGACATGACTTTTGGGACATTCAGTGATATTGGCGAGGTCGTCTGAAAGACAAGCCCGACTTCGGCTGCTGGGAGCTGTTTTCGTCGCTAGCCAGTAACCTGATGCACTCAAACGAAATTGACACTTTATTATGATGATTCAAATCCATCGAGGCATTCATGCTATCAATGCTGTGAGCGTTTGTTTTGAAATGGACACTTGTGTCACCACCGGGCGTCCTTGGATTTCCTCACATTTACGCAAATGTTGAAAGAAAATATAGAACAACAAAATGATCAAAATATTACATATAATATATTACATATATTATATATATATATTACAACAAATTATTGTGCAAAAATACAGAAATGAAAAAAGAAAATGAATGTTACGTCATATGGAAATATATGAATATATATATATATATTTATTATTCTGATCGAATGAGTGAGTGTCCCTTAAATAGACTGCATTTGGTGTGGTCAGCTGTTTTATAAACATGAACCTCCCTCCACTTGACAGCCCGCCATTAAATACAGTATTGTGTTGTCGAATGTTCAGCGCTAGAGGGCAGTCTTGTGCAAATATTGGTGAGTAGACTGGCACAAATCGCCTCACTCGAAGTTATGAAATGGAAATATTAAAGAGCACACTATGGGGTCCCAAAATGTATTTCATAAAGATGGACTTGTATTTTTGGAAACTGTTGTGAATTTTTGAATTAAACTGCGAATTGAGGAGTAAAAATCAACGGTTTGGATGTGATCGTTGAAGTTCATTTCGGAAAATATACAATTTTAAAATATTAAAAAACAAATTGATCCTAAAAAAATACTACAACAAGAGGGGCAAGAAAACAAAAATATGAAACAGTTCCCCAAAACAAAAATATAATGTTATAGAATCTATTACTTGTTCATAGAATGCAGTTGGCTTTAATCAGGGGGGTAAAAAAAAGATTAGTGGATGGACCAACCTCTCATTCCTTCCCTTTTCCATTTGCTACCACATTGGGGAGTTGTTTAATGTGTCGGTGGTCTCAATCCACACAGTGAAAATGTTTCCATGTGGGAAACGAGATGAGTCACCCTACCATGCGAACGTGGGAGACTCAAACGCGAGCGTAGATGAGAAAAAGATGGAGTAGAAAAAGCCAGGGAAGTCCGTGAGAGCAGGGGAAAGGGGCTCAGAGGGTCCGGTAGGAGCCAAAGAAATGCGGTCGGGATGGAGGAAGAGTACTCCAAACATTACTTTTGAGTCACTCCGTAAAGTGAGCCGTGATGAGTCGGAGTCACCGGCTGCTAGCTGGAGTCGGTGACCTCGTATGACCCCACGTGGCCCCATCCAGTTGAATCTTCAGGAACCCTAACCCACCGAAATGTGACTTTTAGCAGACTCGAATGCTTGCATTTAAGCAAATAAAAATGAATCTGTTTGATGGGCTAACACGGTGAGCCTCAATGGAACTGCTTACTGCTGCTCAATGTGAAAGTCATTTCCAGCCCCCTCAACGTTTTAACAGTGTTAGTCATCGTTAGAACGCTTTGGTGTGGGGGCGGTGGTCTGTCATTTTTTTAATTCAGCGGTCGATCCAACCGCAAGGACATGATGAGTGGAATCATCTTAAAATGATTGATATTGGCACTTTGATGTTGCTTTCTGATCAAATCGAGCGCCGTCCAATCATGTGACTTCTTTTTCTCCCGTAGGTGGACGTGCGGCCTACGAATTTCTGACAGCGGGCAGATTATTTTGCTCCAAATGTTCCGATGTCTCGCAATTCCATCGTACCACGCCCACGTCCAAGCCCAGAACATAAACGCCTTCGCGTTTCAAGGTAAGTCTGTGTTTTTCATTGCAAATTGTTTTTTTTCTTCTTGCATGCAAGCCAGAGCTGAGATGTTAATTGAATGGGGAGTAATACAGGAAATGGAGAGTTTATCGCGTTAGTATTTGAAGAATCCCAAGAGATGTAACATCTGGAAAAACTGCTCGGTTGAGAAGGGAAGGAAAAAAAAAAGGACGACACATCCGCTTGGCGGAACAAATTCCCTTTTTGAAGCGTGCATTCATTTCCCACATTTTGTATTGCTGAAAATCTTGCTCCAACTACAAGGTGTACTTTTGAAGGGTAAGTGATTTGGGCAAGATGTCAGCAATTGGAAAGGAGTTGCAGCCAATATAATTTCCCCCCCCCTCATGTGTGTCTTTGAATGATTTTAGAGGCACAAGGAAAATTTTGAACAAAAAAGCAGAAATGGAATGGTTATTAGAAAGTCTGTTTTATTTTGTGTTTGATAAGTCAGATGAAACACACATTTCCGTCAATGGAACAAAGTCAGCTGAACAAATACATTCTATCTTGATATTGCTTTGGTTTGTTTGAGACAGTAGCTCTTGTGTGCACTTCATCTACTTGCATTCTAGCACTTGCTACCATTTTGAATACAAGACTCGTGTTGACGTTTTGTGTGTGGCTATCGCTATACGACATAAGAAGCTTCGTGTAGTAATTCATGCAAATCCTGAAATGGATGGAACATCTTTTACCGCCAAAGTAAAAAAAAAAACTGCACTACGGTAAATCGGACGACTTGACTGTACAAAACAAAATGCACATCATTACCATCTGCAGAACAAACACTAAGTAGCACCAGTAGATTTAAAAAAACAAAAACAAATATCATGCGGCAAACGGTGTGTTTTTTTCATTTGTGACGAGGGAACTGAAAAAAGTGAAATGACTAGCTGAAGCTATTGGGGCGGGTGGGGTCAAGTCCATTTGTGTGGAATCCAGTGCAGCCTCCATTCGTACAGTATGACCAGTGTGGTGGATGGTTCTCCTCAAAGCGCATGGACGGACGGACGGACGGACGGGCTGTCTGGCCACGGCTGCCACGCGGCTCCTTATGTGCTTAGCGAAGCCATCCCCCCTTGCTTGAAGGGCGCTGCCGACAAATAGGCAAGGTCACGTGACGTCCGGTAAAACACTCGATTGGCCGTACTGCGGGATTTGGACCCCACATTTGAGTTGTTACCTGGTTTTCCACAAGCCTTGGCACACTGTTCATGCGTGTCGAAGCGATTCTGGTTCCCGCCGCAGCCTCCGTACCAGAAGCGCGCGCAGCTCTTGCTAGGTGCGTCGTAGTGCCACTTGAGGACAAACTTGGCGCACGTGCCCTCCTCCTTGGGGAGTTGGCAAATGTCCACGGTTGTCGAGGCCGCTGTTGAGAAGCCAAACACAATGATTGCCCGGTTACATTTGGAGACGATAAATGTCAAGCAATGGACATTTCTGAGGAGCCAACCTGGAGCTGGTTGGCGCTCCACCGCTTTGCCTACTTGTTGCTCCTGGGGTTCAGGCTCCGGCACTGTGAAAGCGCACATGCAGATTTTTCAAGCATTGAAGCAAAGTGATGGGCTAGCTATCCAAAAGTTGAGCCCGCTGACCTGTGGCTGGTTTGTCCAGTGGCGTGTTGACTGGAGCGGTGATGACCTGGCTGCTGATGATTGGCCGCTGCGCCGCTGCCTCTGTCAGTGACACAAGCGGCAATGTTCATCATCCGCAGAGCCTCGTTTAAATATTCATCATCAGTCGTGAGCAAGCGGCGTTGGGAAGTTTGACAACTGACTGGTAGTCACGACGCCTTTGTGGGTGGCGAGCACGTGGCCGTCGGCGCCGTGGCCCGTCACCACGGCGTGGTACGTCTGCCCGCTCTCCAGCTTGTCCACGGACAGCTCGGAGCCCGACACGTTGGTCTTGACGGCCAAGGCGTGGTCGCGCAGACGCGTCACCGTCACTTGGAAGTAGACAAAGTTCTTGGGGTCCGGGTTGGTCCAACGCAACTTGAAGCCGCTACGCGTCACGTTGGACACGTGAAGCTCCTCGGGGTCCATCGCTGAACGCAAACAAAAGCAAGCAAGGGACATTTCATTATTAGTGTTTTTCTCACGTTTATATTTTCCCGATCAATACTCATGTTGATGTTTAGAGTATTTTGTGATGCAATAAAATCTCATCAGTTTTTGCTTCAGTACGACCGGATCTCACCTTTGTGCTTTACTGGATGAGATTCCTGCTGCTTTTCGTGTTGTTTTGTGTGGCTCCTGTAAATGGCAAGATCATGTGGAAACCTGATGATGTTGTTAAGGAAAAAAAAAAAAAAAGAATCAACAGAACAGTAGCTTACTCGGGTTGGCGTGCCAAAGTGGTGAAAGGGTTTTTTAGGGGCTGGTCACTCTGGAACCACTTGCAGTGTTTGGACACTTCAGGGGACATGAAGAAAGCGTTTTCGACTGCAATGGAAGAAAAAAGTATTAGAAGGAACACATAACAGTAGGATAGAAGAAATCCAATTGTAGTCCACAAACTTACTGCTGATGTACTTGGGCAGCATCTGTCCAAAGGTGCGCAGGTGCTTATCGTAAAACTGCGAGACGGTGTCCAGCCTCTTGAAGAAGACGTCGGTGGGCTCGCTGGCCATGCGGGTAAGGACGCGAGCGTCGCCGGCGCTCAGCTTCTCGCCGACGCCAAAGATGACCAAGAAGTAGCCTCTGCACTTGATGTCGATGGCGACGCGTACCAGTTGCTCCTCGAGCTCCTCCACGCCGCCCGTCACAAAGAGCATCAACACCTTGCGTGGCCGCTGCAGGGGCGCCTTCTCAAAGACGTGCTCCACCGTCCAGTCCATGGCGGCCGCCAAAGAACGGCCGCCTTCCAGCTGCGGTGTCTTGTCCAGCAGGAACTTGACGATGCCCTCCGCCGACTGGTGCTCGGTCAGGCCAATGTCCACGTGGACGGGTATCTTGGTGTGGTTGTGGATGAACTGGTAGGGCGCCTGCTGGAGAACGGCCACTCTGGCGTGGTGAGGGGACGTCTCGGGGCTAGAGGACACCTGCAGGTGCTCCACCATGTGCGCGATGTAGCGTTTGATCTCGGTGAAGACGGCGGGGTACGTGCTTTCCGAGCTGTCCACCACGAAGCTCATGTCGATATCCACGTCGGTGGTGAAAGACCTTCTGTCTCGACCGGGCGAGGGCGGGATGTAGTCGCACATTTGGTCAGGGGCGCAGATGTCTGCAAAAGAGCAAAGCCCGCTCTCTGCATCTGTGCTTCTCAAAACGTGTTTTCTGTCTAGCTCCACTTCCAGAATTATAGACATAACATTTCTAAGATTCTTCTCCTTTTGGCTGTTCCTGGTAGGAGTCGCCACTGTCTTTAGTTAAATATTCTTACCGAAACAAAGATGGCAGTTCATGACTTTTGTCATGACAGAATTAAACTGGGCACTTCCTGGATTGGGCATGACGATGACCTGGGCCAGAGCTGTGTTGTTCACCTTGTGGGGCAAAATGACAGCATATGATTAAAAAATGGGACTCCGATTGGTTAGTCGGGCTCGGAGACATCCCGAGCAAAGACAATCCCAAAGCAGGGCAAAAGTGTCGCCGTATGGCACCGCATCAGCATTACCTGCAAGGCTCTGGTGAGCGCCCTGTCGTCACTCTTGACCAAGAACAAGGTGGCGATGCCGGCGTCGTGGAGGCGCAGCGCGGCGTTGGTGACGGCCTGGGCGTTGGCCACCGAGCCGCCCACAAAGAAGACGGCCACCTTCCTGACCAGGAAGCCGCTGCGCACTCTCTTGAAGGTGTTGTGCGCCACGAAGCTCATAGCTGTCTCCAGGCTGCGCCGCTTGTTGGTCTGCAGTGTCTGCAGGCCCTCCACGTGGCGCAGCAGCGCCCGCTTCTTCAGCGCGTCGCTGAAGCGCACCTCGGTAGTCACCTCGCTGTTGTAGAGCGCCAGGGCCACGCGGGCACCTCGCGGACAGTTGCTCTCCGACACGGTGATGCCGTTGACCAGCCGCAGCACGGCGTCGCGCATGCCGTTGAAGGCCGGCCGCCCCACGTCGTTGGAGGCGTCCAGCACGAAGGCCAACTCCGTCGGGTACAGGGGGCACTCCAGCTTGCCTGGGGAAGCCCACCGACACGTTCAGTTTTTCGTCCACCATGGCTAAAAATGGAAACGGCGGCGTTTGCTCCTTACCGTAGCAGCAGGCTGTTGACGAAAGGGACAAAAAATGAGAGCGGTGTACATAAGAGAGCATCAATTGTTCAGAAGAGACTTAAAAGGGACAAATTATGGAGCCTGCCCATTTGAAAGGATCCCATTTTGTTTTGGAGTTTGACTTCATACATTTTCTCACTGTTGTAGTAATTCAAATTCAATATTTGGGCCGTGTGTTGTGTGCCTGAGACTTACGACAATTGTCTCTGATCTTCTTGACGAGGTCGCATTGCTAATGAGTAAAAAGAAACAAGAAACACGTGACCTCACTCTGGAGCTCTGTTTAAAGTAAGCAGGATGATGATGGTGTAAAGTACGCCAAACGTACCACAACTCCCGGTCCTCTCGGCCCCTTCAGACCCTAAAGCGCCAAAAGCACAAATGGTGATGCTAAAGTCTGGACAAGATCAATATTGCCGGATGAGGTGCGAGTGAAGGACGTTGCTTACGTAAGGCCCCGGATAGCCGACCTCTCCCTTCTGCCCGCCCGTTCCGGCATTTCCGGAAACGCCCTGCCGGAAAAGAAATGTCATTGCGGTTTCCGTTTCGGATTCACATGGACAGATAAACATGAGAATTGAGAAAAACAAGTGAACGCATAAAACCAAGCGCCTAGTTTACCCTCTGCCCAAGATTTCCTCGAGGACCAGGTGCACCCTTGGTTCCTGCGTTACCAGCTTCTCCCTGCACGGTTGGAAAAAGAAGCAGGAGTGGTTAAGTTAAAGTTATTTGCCAGTGAGATTGTGAGATCAGTTAAACACCTAGTTGGCAAATAATGCCAAACTGAAAATAGTCTCTTCCTCACCTTTGGCCCCGGGAACCCTGGGAAGCCTTCATCACCCTAGAGATGAAAATCAATCGGTTAGGGTGACGTCCCATGACGTGTACGTATATTTCAAAACGATCCCAGCATGAAGTAAAATCTGAGCATATGTTAGCAGTACAAACAACGAGAAGACAAAATGGACTTGCCCTTCTTCCTTTGGGCCCCGAGATGCCGAATCCATCCCTGCCATCTTCTCCCTTGGAGAAAAACACAACACGTCCGTTTGAGCTGCCCGCCATCTTTCATCAGCATTACAAATACGAGATCAAAGATGTCTTACAGACTCTCCGCGGAGTCCCAACGGTCCGATGCCGCCTTTAATTCCTGGATCTCCGGGCTCTCCCTACACGACCCCAGACAAAACAGGATGTACAGACAAAAAAAATATAGGTTAGACATCTCTCTTCGGTACGTATTGAAAAATGTGATCAGGCTGTTTTCTTTGGTTCCATCTGTGGACGTTGCTGTTTTCCTCCAATTTATTACACATGTGCCAAGTAACATGAGAGAGAAAATAAGCGAGGCTCAGGCCTCGCGTGTTTAGAAATTAAACAAGGCTGTCGCGGAAGGAACACAAAGGCCCGCCAACATTAGTTCCAGTGTGTACCTTGCGACCGACTGGTCCTCTTCTTCCCTTTTCTCCCGAAGCACCTGGGCTTCCCCCGGGACCCTGCAAAGGAACAGCACTAGATTCTAGATTCTTTTCTCAGAATTCCACACACAGCATCCTAAAATGTGTGTGTGTGAATGCACAGGCTAAGTCGAGATTTGATTTTTGTAAGGCTGACTCACTCTGGGTCCAGGATTTCCATCTTCTCCTCTGGGTCCTGGTGCACCGTTTGGTCCAGCCGGACCCTAGTCGAGAAGACACAAAAAGGCAATTGTGGTGATGGGACATTATGTCATGTGAATCAGCGCCTCAAATGATCATTTCAAAACAAAATAATTGACGTCCCTTTCAGTTTTTAAAATGGCGCCTTGAGAAGGAGCAGAAGCGTCCCCCCCCCAATTTTGTGTTGATTGATTCAACTGGTGCCAGGGGCTTTCCAAAAAGCACTAGTGAGGGAATTCGCCCAAAGTGGCTGCAAAATGTCTGACTTCCTGTTCAGTTTATGGCCTCATTCTAAACATTTGTAAAGAGGACTTACTCTTGATCCTCCGATTCCAGGTTCCCCCCTCAGACCGTCAACTCCAGGTGGTCCCGACTTCCCCTTTTTAGGCAACAGCAGCATTTTAGAATCAGGTGACATTACCCGTGTCGTTTCACGACAAAAAAAAGGAAAACACTTACAGCTTGTCCCGGCGCGCCTCGTCTCCCATCCGCTCCCTAATGAAAACATGGGGATATTAAATACAAAATGGCCACATGGCAAAAGCAATCCGTGGTTGAAACCGTTACCCTTCTTCCTGGTTCTCCAGCTGCTCCCTTGTTTCCGTCCTCACCGGGCTCGCCCTAATGGTCAACAACAAAGTCAAGATGTCCTACAGACGGTACGGATCAAATACATTCCAAACTAATGACAGCACGTTTATGTAGCAACGCAAGTGGGAAAGTGTACTGACAATTTTTACCCATGTGCTTATACTGAATTACATTATTTAATACATTTGAATATACTGTATGCTATGCTAGTACGGCATTACCGCTGGTCCCGCATCACCAGGGTCTCCTTTTGGTCCAGCTCTGTTATTATCCACTCCACTTGTACCCTATTAAGACAAAAATATCCAAATCAATAGCCAGAAGAAACCTTATTTGAATGGTTTCAATCAGGAAATGTCGACGAAACTCACAGGGTCTCCTCTGATTCCCATTCCGCCTTTGTCTCCCGCTTGGCCTTTGATGCCTTTAGGACCCTTGAAGGTTCAAACACATCAAGTCAGCTGAGAAAATATTGCCTGGGTAATGATAAGCCGAAGAAAAATTCCATGACTCACTCTACTGCCAGAATGTCCTCTGTCTCCCGAGGGCCCAGCCACTCCACTTTTGCCCTATAAAGACCCCGGCAGTTGCAAATTTATTCAAGTCTATCCATAAGAAAAAAAAATGGTTACGTTTTAGGACATCATTACCTCTTCACCATTAATTCCATCCAGGCCAATTTCTCCGGATTCGCCCTGCAACAGGTTAGCATTTGTTTAACATTTTACAAATCGGTGAGTCTCACAATATGAATTTGAAAAGGAAAGGAAATCACCTTTTCTCCAGAATATCCTCGAGAACCCTGTGGAGAGTGTCGGAAATGATAGTTAGCCAAAAGCCGTTTTTTAGTACATAGGGCCCTTGGAGACCAGGCTGACAATTGTCAGCGAAAGGCCACAAAACAGCATGTAGGCCGAAACGTAATGATGATAAAGCCATTTCCTAATCCACTATACATATGTCCAAGTGATCATTCCCCTCACCTTGAAACCTCTCTGCCCAGGACATCCCTGGAAGCCCTGAGTTCCATTCACACCAGGAGGACCTCGCTCTCCCTGTATTTGCCACAAAAATGTTAACACGTGACAATAAAGAAATCAAAGAATTCATAAGAACCAAATGACTGCAAACAAATGCAGTTTACAAGTCTAGTGAGGGTTCGGTCGGTCAGCAAAGGACCACGGATAAGCTTACCGGTCCGCCCTCATCACCAGGATGTCCTTGGCTTCCTCCGCCACCCGGACGACCCTAAAACAACAAGACTAAATGATCAGATTTCTTATTTCCTCTTTGAAGATGTTCTGATCTTGGCTTTTGACCCATACCTTAGGGCCTGAAACTCCGATGGAGCCTCGGTCTCCCCTCGTGCCTGTACATTTGCACGGCACTCCACAGCACTCCTTCTCTGCAATATTGTCCTACGTAACAGTAAAGAAAGTTCATGTTAGTTCATTTACAGTATTTTGTATTGTTCTGTATATTGACAGTGTCCTCATACCAGTTCCTCCATTAGCTCGTAGTCCAAGTCCAAGATGTTAAGTCGTAGGGGTCTGGTGTACCTAAAGCCACGGCCAAATTCCAACAACGCAGCGTCTTCAAACCTGGGAACGCGTTCCAGGCCGACCAGAATCAAACTGTTGACTCCTGATTGGGATTGCAAAAAAAGTTTTCAAAAATGATCCTTTCACATCATCTAAACGCATTTAAACTCATCCTATGGCAGGTCTGTGTGTTAGTATCAAAGCGTAAGCAGTGGGTGTGTTCATTTTGGAAGGGTAGTAGTCACCTGATTGGCGGAGCTCTTCAATTCGCCTTTTCATTTCAGGATAGGGTGCATCGATACCATCAGTCAGATGAATAACAACCTAGAATAAAAAGATTACGCTCACTTATCATCGCGTCAAGGAGTCGAACGTCTGTAGGCGGACATCCTGTCCATGAACAAATCAGTTTATGAACAAGACTTCAATTCACAAACTCAGTTTACGCTGTATTTTTGGGAATGGATCTGGAACGGAATCGTTGCATCTTTCATTACGTAAAAGGAAAAAAATGGCAGAGTCTCTGAAGGAATGAAATTTGTGAACAAAGTTTGACTGTACTTAGAATGACCAAGGCACGTGTGTGTGTCTCGTGAACCCACCTTGACGGCATCATCTTGTCGGTTTCGGAATCTGTCAGTGTAAGCCGAGATGGTCTTGCCACTGAGAACAAAGGGGCCACGATTGGCAAGGCCTCTAAAGGCCTCCAATAGCTTGTTGGGATTGTCGGAGAAGTCCACCTGGACGGGCTGCCCGGTGGAGTCGATGGCGAGCATGCCAATTTGAATGGAGGGAATTTGCCCCGACGAGCAACTGGTGGTCGACATTTTGGCGATCCTCTGTAGAATGGCGCCCATTTTGCTCAGAAGATTGGTTTGGGCACTGAAGATATTCTGGGCAGAAACGTCGAAGCCCACCAACACCTCGAGGTTGCAGGCTTGTAAAAGAGAACCATTTTTAAAACTGGTTTTACCGAGTGGCGGACAACTTATTGAGCTATTCAACGACCATAATCGTGACGAAACAATGCCATAACATTTCTTACCTCTGGGAGCTTCTTGTACACCAACGCACAGCTTGCCCTTCACTTCGTCATCTAACGTGCCCAGGATTTGCTCATTGAGTTCGGAGAGCTCCTGATAGGTTCTGGCTCTGGCCACAGTGGAGGAGTCACTGGCCAGTGTCTCTAGCTCATTCTCCATGTCCCCCACTCCAACAGCAAAGATTCGCACACCGCTCTTCTTTAAGCCAAGTGCAGCTGATTTGGCGTCATCAGACGACGGCCCTCCTTGGATGAGCATGAGGATCTGAGGAGTGCCTTGATCTTTTCTGCTGCCCTTCGGTTTGGAAAAGTGAACATTTTGAATGTGTCGAATGGCTGCCCCCGTGTTGCTTCTACGTCCCCCTTTATAATCTGCGCTCTCTATGGCACTAATAATGTCTGGTTTGTTATTGTGGGTGTTAAGGTAGAAGACATCCGACACGTCGGTCCCATAATGCGCCAGTCCAATCCGCAGGTTGTCTCGGTCAGCGTAGAACAGGTCAACGAGTTCGGCGACAAACGCCATCACTTTATTGAAATTTTCTTTGCCCAGGTTTATGGAGCCGTCCACCAAAAACACGATATCAGCCTTCTTAGAATCTGGTAGTCCTTGTGCTGGGAAGAATTAGAGAAGGAAGAATGTGTCATTAGTTATTGTAGCAGCTCTAACTTAGACTGGTCACAGTCATTTCCGTGACACTCACTGGGAATCTCATCTGGGGTGGGGTCAACAGGGAGGGTCCCCTTCAGTCTGGCAACAAGTCTGTCGTTGATTTCCGGCAGGCCAGGGAACGTACGAACCTGAAGGACATCTTCTGATGACTTAGCAATTTGGGCAAGTTGCCTTGTGTCTGCCCCACTTGCTCCGATACCAATACAGTTGACTTTGGATCCCTTTAGCAAAGGTCCATAGAGAGAGACATCTTGTGGGGAACGTCCTCCTGTGAGAACCACAAGATGCTGGGAGGCTTCCACTGGACGAACACCGGCAGAGGGCTTTAACTCATTCTGTATGACATATTCAATAGCATCAGCCAGGTTGGAAGAGCGACCGCCCATTTGACGTAGTTTTCTGACGGCCGTGATAACGTCTGGCTTGGCGCCATGTGAATTGAGCGAGAACTCTGGTTTGACTCTGTCGGCGTACTGGACAAGGCCCACACGCACTTGGTCGGGTCGCACGTCAAGTTGTTTGACGAGGTTCAATATGAAGTCACGAATGTGAGCGATACCCGTGACGCCTGTGTTGTCTGAGCCGTCAATGAGGAAAATGATGTCCTTTCGCCCAACATCTAACACATCTGGAAAGAGGAATAGAACAAGCATTCTTAGTTACTTGTGGACGCAAAGTTCATTAAACATTAACATCTTACCAAAGACCTCATCCGGAGGGCGATAGCTTCCGATGATATCAGGCGCAGACATGGTTTGGACTGAAGTAATGAGCCGCTGCTCAATGGCCGGAAGCTGCTGGAAACTTTCAACTGTGTATGCAAGTTCAGGCTTCAGGGAAATTTTCCTCAGCTCATCAATGTCTGAATTCCTTGAACCAATGGCAATAGGTGCAACATGGCTTCTCTTAAGTTGGTCCGCTGGAGCTGTAACATCATCTGCAGAGGGTCCACCGGTAACTACAATCAAAAACTGAGGTACTCCGTCTTCCAAGCGGCTTCCCGCGGACCTCTGGTAGATGTTTCGGGAGACCCACTCAAGAGCTTGACCTGTGTTCAAGCGGCTTCCTCCTCTGCTTCGAAGTTGCGTCACAGCCTGCCGTACTTCGTTTTTGGTGGAATATTCATTTAGGGGAAATTCTACCTTTGTGTCGTCGCTATACTGTACAACTGAAATTCTGACTTTATCTACTCCAACATCCAACTTCTCCACAACTCTTTTGATCATTTCACGAATGGAAGGGAAGTCATTTCGTGCTGTACTTGAACCGTCGATGAGAAACACAACATCCCTCTTTTCTTCACCTGTGCTTGGTACAATTTCTGGACAAAAGGAATTCAAGAAACCAAGGTATAATTGGCAATACTTTTTGGAACAAGCTAAATAACGATATACAGTTGACCTCCGCATACTTGTGGTTTGACACCCGCAGATTTGTCTATTGACGAAATTTTTAAAAATCCAATCTTCTAAAATTGCATTTTATATCAAGAAATCTAGTGGGTAATGCTTATCAGCCTTTCTTAAAGATTTGTTTGGCTTTGGAAAAAAACACCCATCAATTACACGCTGGCTTTCACTGTTTGAGAGCTAGCCCAGCTTTTATAATAGCGAATAGTGGTGGTCCACTGTATAACAACACAGCATGACAATCAATTTCATAAGAGTGCAGCAAAATATGTAACTACCTTCAATGACAGGGAATTGTGGGACGATCCTGGCGATGTCATCATCGGATAACTCCGTAAGCCTATTGATTACGTTTTGTTGGACTGTATCCAAGCTTGGGAGATCATCTACAACGAAAGCAAAGTTGGGCGCAAAGGACACGATTCGCAAGTCTTTAGGGTTCACGTCTCTGGTTCCAATGCTGAAAGGAATGACCCTCGATCGCTTGAGGGTGGTTGCCGGACGATTGATGTCATCTGTTGGTGACCCACTGGAGACAACAACCAAAAACTGTGGTACACCTTCTTGTTTCCTGCTACCTCGTGCAGCTGTCAGCATATCATCACTGACAAACTGCAAAGCCTGACCCAGGTTGCGCTGTCTTCCTCCCCGCTGCCTTAATCCCCTGACAGTATTCAAGACTTCTTCTTTGGTTGTATGTGTGTTCAGATACATGTCGGGATGTGCGTAATCGCCAAACTGAACCACGCCGATTCGGATCTTATTTTCGCCCACGTTCAGATTCTCAACAACCCTACGTATGAACTCCTGAATGATAGGGAAATCTCTTCCAACGCCGTCAGATCCGTCGACGAGGAAGATGATGTCTCTCCAGGGGCCTTGTGACTCGGCTAAGGAAAGAGAAAATGGGAATTGAGTTAGTTTTTAGCGAGTGAGAGTTATAGGTTCAAGTCATTGGAAAAATGCTTACAATGTGCCTGCACATGGAATAAGATAAAAACAACAAACTCATATTTCAACAGTCCGAGACTCAGAAATCTTTGGGAAGATACAAGCAGGGTAAACTTTAACCTAAACTAAAAGGAAAGTTATGGGGAGGGGAATGTTTTGAATATCAAAGATTTTCTTCCAGATTTCATTCAAAAAATGTATATTCTATTGTTCTGTGTTTGATTTCATTTATTTACGGGATACTCGTCCTATAAAAGAACTGCAGTGGGGTGGCTTGTTTGGGATGAGGACCTTGCTTACCAGTTACTGATGGTCTCATGGACACAGTACTTAACAACCTGTTCATTACAGAAGGGAGGTCAGTGAATTCAGGCACCAATAGTGCATATCGGGGGTCGGGGGCTATCTTCTGCAGCTCTCCGCTATCGGAGCTCCTGCTCCCGATGGCAAAGATCAGCACTCCCAGCTGTTTGAGAGCAGAAGCTGGCGCATCCACGCTGTCAAGAGACCTTCCGCCGCTCAGCAGGATTAGGACCTGCGGGACGCCTTGGAGGCGTCTGCTGCCGGCAGAGGCTGTGAAGACATTGTCCCTCAAGTACTGGAGAGCTGCCCCGGTGTTGAGGGGTCTTCCGCCTCTGTGCCTCAGTCCTCTGACAATGTCAAGGATCTCGCCCTTTGTGGTGTATGTGTTCAGATAGAACTGGACAGCCGCATCTCTGCTGTACTGAACTAGGGAGACGCGATCTTTGTCGTCATCCAAACTCAGTGTCTCTACCACTCTTTGGACAAAGTCCCTCATAGCTGGGAATGAGTTTCTTGTGGCCTCAGAGCCGTCCAACAAGAAAACCACATCCCTTCCTCCCGGTCTCTCCGCTGCGGTGAACAAAACATAAGACGTATTAGGGTTACCCCAAAGTCTAGCACCCACCCGCAGGTTGATTGGGCATTGGTCATCTCTTTGCGCATTGGAATAAAAGTCAACTTGTCATGTGTTCTCTGGCTTACCAGTCACTGTTGGTGTCATGGGCGTGTCTCTGAGTACCCTGTTTATTACCGAGGAGAGCTGGTCTTGGACACTGGGGAGGTCAGTGAGCTCAGACACTGCTAGAGCATGACTAGGGTCATGGGCTATCTTTTGCAGCTCGCTGCTGTCAGAGTTCTGTGTTCCAATGCTGATGGTAAAGACGCCCTGCTGTTTGAGAGCAGAGGCTGGCGCAGCAACGCTGTCAAAAGAGCGGCCGCCATTTAGCAGGATCAAGATCTGCGGAACACCTTGCGAGCGCCTGCTGCCCGAGGAGTTTGTAAAGATGTTGTCCCTGACATATTGGAGGGCGGCCCCAGTGTTGAGGGGTCTGCCTCCTCTGTGTCTGAGTCCTCTGAGCGCATTCACAACATCTTCTCTCGCGGTGTAAGTGTTCAGATAGAAACTGGTCTCTGGATCTCTGCCGTACTGGACCACAGAGACGCGGTCTTTGTTTACGCCCACATTGAGTTTATCAACCACTTGCTCAACAAAATTGCGCATGGCCGGGAAGCCGTTCCTTGTTCCGTCAGAACCGTCCAGAAGGAAGACAACATCCTTTTTGGCTTCAGCTGAGAAAAGACGAGAGGACAAATGATAGAGAACCTTTGCAAAACGCTAGCTAGCCGACAACCCTTATGGGGGGGCGGACGGTCGGTCGGTCAGTCGGACGAACGGACACTGCTGCCTGGCACCCACACCCAGTGAGTGTGCAAGCAGTGCTTGTACACGTACCAATGACTGATGGCGTTTCTGGGGTGACGTCAATCACCACAGCCTCCACAGAGGACTGAAGCTGTTGTTGGACACTGGGGAGGTCAGTGAATTCAGCCACCGATAGCGCATATCGGGGGTCGTGAGCTATCTTCTGCAGCTCTCCGCTATCGGAGCTTCTGCTTCCGATGGCAAAGATCAGCACTCCAAGCTGTTTGAGAGCAGAAGCTGGCACATCCACGCTGTCAAGAGACCTTCCGCCGCTCAGCAGGATTAGGACCTGCGGGACGCCTTGGAGGCGTCTGCTGCCGGCAGAGGCTGTGAAGACATTGTCCCTCAAGTACTGGAGAGCTGCCCCGGTGTTGAGGGGTCTTCCGCCTCTGTGCCTCAGTCCTCTGACAATGTCAAGGATCTCGCCCTTTGTGGTGTATGTGTTCAGATAGAACTGGACAGCCGCATCTCTGCTGTACTGAACTAGGGAGACGCGATCTTTGTCGTCATCCAAACTCAGTGTCTCTACGACTCTTTGGACAAAGTCCCTCATAGCTGGGAATGAGTGTCTTGTGGCCTCAGACCCGTCCAACAAGAAAACCACATCCCTTCCTCCCGGTCTCTCCGCTGCGGTGAACAAAAGACGTATTAGCGTTACCCCAAAGTCTAGCACCCACCCGCAGGTTGATTGGGCATTGGTCATCTCTTTACGCATTGGAATAAGAGTCAACTTGTCATGTGTTCTCTGGCTTACCGGTCACTGTTGGTGTCATGGGCGTGTCTCTGAGTACCCTGTTTATTACCGAGGAGAGCTGGTCTTGGACACTGGGGAGGTCAGTGAGCTCAGACACTGCTAGAGCATGACTAGGGTCATGGGCTATCTTTTGCAGCTCGCTGCTGTCAGAGTTCTGTGTTCCAATGCTGATGGTAAAGACGCCCTGCTGTTTGAGAGCAGAGGCTGGCGCAGCAACGCTGTCAAAAGACCGGCCGCTATTTAACAGGATCAAGATCTGCGGAACACCTTGCGAGCGCCTGCTCCCTGAGGAGTTTGTAAAGATGTTGTCCCTGACATATTGGAGGGCGGCCCCAGTGTTGAGGGGTCTGCCTCCTCTGTGTCTGAGTCCTCTGAGCGCATTCACAACATCTTCTCTCGCGGTGTACGTCTTCAGATAGAAACTGGTCTCCGGATCTCTGCCGTACTGGACCACAGAGACACGGTCCTTGTTTACGCCCACATTGAGTTTCTCCACCACTTGCTGAACAAAATTGCGCATGGCCGGGAAGCCGTTCCTTGTTCCGTCAGAACTGTCCAGAAGGAAGACAACATCCTTTTTGGCTTCAGCTGAGAAAAGATGGGAGGACAAATGATAAAGAGAACCTTCGCAAAACGCTAGTTAGCCAACAACCCTAATGAAGGACGGACGGTCGGTCGAACGGACGGATACTGCTGCCTGGGACCCACACCCAGTGAGCGCTAGCAGTGCTTGTACACATACCAATGACTGATGGCGTTTCTGGGGTGACGTCAATCACCACAGCCTCCACGGAGGACTGAAGCTGTTGTTGGACACTGGGGAGGTCAGTGAAATCAGCCACCGATAGTGCATATCGGGGGTCGTGGGCTATCTTCTGCAGCTCTCCGCTATCGGATCTCCTGCTTCCGATGGCAAAGATCAGCACTCCCAGCTGTTTGAGAGCAGAAGCTGGTGCATCCACGCTGTCAAGAGACCTTCCGCCGCTCAGCAGGATTAGGACCTGCGGGACGCCTTGGAGGCGTCTGCTGCCGGCAGAGGCTGTGAAGACATTGTCCCTCAAGTACTGGAGAGCTGCTCCGGTGTTGAGGGGTCTTCCGCCTCTGTGCCTCAGTCCTCTGACTATGTCAAGGATCTCGCCCTTTGTGGTGTATGTGTTCAGATAGAACTGGACAGCCGCATCTCCGCTGTACTGAACCAGGGAGACGCGATCTTTGTCGTCATCCAAACTCAGTGTCTCTACGACTCTTTGTACAAAGTCCCTCATAGCTGGGAATGAGTTTCTCGTGGCCTCAGAGCCGTCCAACAAGAAAACCACATCCCTTCCTCCCGGTCTCTCCGCTGCGGTGAACAAAACATAAGACGTATTAGGGTTACCCTAAAGTCTAGCACCCACCCGCAGGTTGATTGGGCATTGGTCATCTCTTTGCGCATTGGAATAAGAGACAACTTGTTATGTGTTCTCTGGCTTACCGGTCACTGTTGGTGTCATGGGCGTGTCTTTGAGTACCCTGTTTATTACCGAGGAGAGCTGGTCTTGGACACTAGGGAGGTCAGTGAGCTCAGACACTGCCAGAGCATGACTAGGGTCATTGGCTATCTTTTGCAGCTCGCTGCTGTCAGAGTTCTGTGTTCCAATGCTGATGGTAAACACGCCCTGCTGTTTGAGAGCAGAGGCTGGCGCGGCTACGCTGTCAAAAGAACGGCCGCCATTTAGCAGGATCAAGATCTGCGGAACACCTTGCGAGCGCCTGCTGCCTGAGGAGTTTGTAAAGACGTTGTCCCTGACATATTGGAGGGCGGCCCCAGTGTTGAGGAGTCTGCCTCCTCTGTGTCTGAGTCCTCTGAGCGCATTCACAACATCCTCTCTCGCCGTGTACGTGTTCAGATAGAAACTGGTCTCCGGATCTCTGCCGTACTGGACCACAGAGACACGGTCTTTGTTTACGCCCACATTGAGTTTCTCCACCACTTGCTCAACAAAATTGCGCATGGCCGGGAAGCCGTTCCTTGTTCCGTCAGAACCGTCCAGAAGGAAGACAACATCCTTTTTGGCTTCAGCTGAGAAAAGACAGGAGGACAAATGATAAAGAGAACCTTTGCAAAACGCTAGCTAGCCGACAACCCTCATGGGGGGGCGGACGGACGGTCGGTCGGTCAGTCAGTCGGACGAACGGACACTGCTGCCTGGGACCCACACCCAGTGAGCGCTAGCAGTGTTTGTACACGTACCAATGACTGATGGCGTTTCTGGGGTGACGTCAATCACCACAGCCTGCACGGAGGACTGAAGCTGTTGTTGGACACTGGGGAGGTCAGTGAATTCAGCCACCGATAGCGCGTATCGGGGGTCGTGGGCTATCTTCTGCAGCTCTCCGCTATCGGAGCTCCTGCTCCCGATGGCAAAGATCAGCACTCCCAGCTGTTTGAGAGCAGAAGCTGGCGCATCCACGCTGTCAAAAGACCTTCCGCTGCTCAGCAGGATTAGGACCTGCGGGACGCCTTGGAGGCGTCTGCTGCCGGCAGAGGCTGTGAAGACATTGTCCCTCAAGTACTGGAGAGCTGCCCCGGTGTTGAGGGGTCTTCCGCCTCTGTGCCTCAGTCCTCTGACTATGTCAAGGATCTCGCCCTTTGTGGTGTATGTGTTCAGATAGAACTGGACAGCCGCATCTCTGCTGTACTGAACTAGGGAGACGCGATCTTTGTCGTCATCCAAACTCAGTGTCTCTACGACTCTTTGGACAAAGTCCCTCATAGCTGGGAATGAGTTTCTTGTGGCCTCAGACCCGTCCAACAAGAAAACCACATCCCTTCCTCCCGGTCTCTCCGCTGCGGTGAACAAAAGACGTATTAGGGTTACCCCAAAGTCTAGCACCCACCCGCAGGTTGATTGGGCATTGGTCATCTCTTTGCACATTGGAATAAGAGTCAACTTGTCATGTGTTCTCTGGCTTACCCGTCACTGTTGGTGTCATGGGCGTGGCTCTGAGTACCCTGTTTATTACCGAGGAGAGCTGGTCTTGGACACTGGAGAGGTCAGTGAGCTCAGACACTGCTAGAGCATGACTAGGGTCATGGGCTATCTTTTGCAGCTCGCTGCTGTCAGAGTTCTGTGTTCCAATGCTGATGGTAAAGACTCCCTGCTGTTTGAGAGCAGAGGCTGGCGCAGCAACGCTGTCAAAAGAGCGGCCGCCATTTAGCAGAATCAAGATCTGCGGAACACCTTGCGAGCGCCTGCTGCCTGAGGAGTTTGTAAAGACGTTGTCCCTGACATATTGGAGGGCGGCCCCAGTGTTGAGGGGTCTGCCTCCTCTGTGTCTGAGTCCTCTGAGCGCATTCACAACATCCTCTCTCGCCGTGTACGTGTTCAGATAGAAACTGGTCTCTGGATCTCTGCCGTACTGGACCACAGAGACACGGTCTTTGTTTACGCCCACATTGAGTTTCTCCACCACTTGCTCAACAAAATTGCGCATGGCAGGGAAGCCATTCCTTGTTCCGTCAGAACCGTCCAGAAGGAAGACAACATCCTTTTTGGCTTCAGCTGAGAAAAGACATGAGGACAAATGATAAAGAGAACCTTTGCAAAACGCTAGCTAGCCGACAACCCTTATGGTCGGGCGGACGGTCGGACGAACGGACACTGCTGCCTGGGACCCACACCCAGTGAGTGTGCTAGGGGTGTTTGTACACGTACCAATGACTGATGGTGTTTCTGGGGTGACGTCAATCACCACAGCCTCCACGGAGGACTGAAGCTGTTGTTGGACACTAGGGAGGTCAGTGAATTCAGCCACCGATAGCGCATATCGGGGGTCGTGGGCTATCTTTTGCAGCTCTCCGCTATCGGAGCTCCTGCTTCCGATGGCAAAGATCAGCACTCCCAGCTGTTTGAGAGCAGAAGCTGGCGCATCCACGCTGTCAAGAGACCTTCCGCCGCTCAGCAGGATTAGGACCTGCGGGACGCCTTGGAGGCGTCTGCTGCCGGCAGAGGCTGAGAAGACATTGTCCCTCAAGTACTGGAGAGCTGCCCCGGTGTTGAGGGGTCTTCCACCTTTGTGCCTCAGTCCTCTGACAATGTCAAGGATCTCGCCCTTTGTGGTGTATGTGTTCAGATAGAACTGGACAGCCGCATCTCTGCTGTACTGAACTAGGGAGACGCGATCTTTGTCGTCATCCAAACTCAGTGTCTCTACCACTCTTTGGACAAAGTCCCTCATAGCTGGGAATGAGTTTCTTGTGGCCTCAGACCCGTCCAACAAGAAAACCACATCCCTTCCTCCCGGTCTCTCCGCTGCGGTGAACAAAACATAAGACGTATTAGGGTTACCCCAAAGTCTAGCACCCACCCGCAGGTAGATTGGGCATTGGTCATATCTTTGGGCATTTGAATAAGAGTCAACTTGTCATGTGTTCTCTGGCTTACCGGTCACTGTTGGTGTCATGGGCGTGGCTCTGAGTACCCTGTTTATTACCGAGGAGAGCTGGTCTTGGACACTGGGAAGGTCAGTGAGCTCAGACACTGCTAGAGCATGACTAGGGTCATGGGCTATCTTTTGCAGCTCGCTGCTGTCAGAGTTCTGTGTTCCAATGCTGATGGTAAAGACGCCCTGCTGTTTGAGAGCAGAGGCTGGCGCAGCAACGCTGTCAAAAGAGCGGGCGCCATTTAGCAGGATCAAGATCTGCGGAACACCTTGCGAGCGCCTGCTGCCTGAGGAGTTTGTAAAGACGTTGTCCCTGACATATTGGAGGGCGGCCCCAGTGTTGAGGGGTCTGCCTCCTCTGTGTCTGAGTCCTCTGAGCGCATTCACAACATCCTCTCTCGCGGTGTACGTGTTCAGATAGAAACTGGTTTCTGGATCTTTGCCGTACTGGACCACAGAGACACGGTCTTTGTTTACGCCCACATTGAGTTTCTCCACCACTTGCTCAACAAAATTGCGCATGGCAGGGAAACCGTTCCTTGTTCCGTCAGAACCGTCCAGAAGGAAGACAACATCCTTTTTGGCTTCAGCTGAGAAAAGACATGAGGACAAATGATAAAGAGAACCTTCGCAAAACGCTAGCTAGCCGACAACCGTTATGGGGGACGGTCGGTCGTACGGACGGATACTGCTGCCTGGGACCCACACCCAGTGAGCGCTAGCAGTGCTTGTACACGTACCAATGACTGATGGCGTTTCTGGGGTGACGTCAATCACCACAGCCTCCACGGAGGACTGAAGCTGTTGTTGGACACTGGGGAGGTCAGTGAAATCAGCCACCGATAGTGCATATCGGGGGTCGTGGGCTATCTTCTGCAGCTCTCCGCTATCGGATCTCCTGCTTCCGATGGCAAAGATCAGCACTCCCAGCTGTTTGAGAGCAGAAGCTGGCGCATCCACGCTGTCAAGAGACCTTCCGCCACTCAGCAGGATTAGGACCTGCGGGACGCCTTGGAGGCGTCTGCTGCCGGCAGAGGCTGTGAAGACATTGTCCCTCAAGTACTGGAGAGCTGCTCCGGTGTTGAGGGGTCTTCCGCCTCTGTGCCTCAGTCCTCTGACTATGTCAAGGATCTCGCCCTTTGTGGTGTATGTGTTCAGATAGAACTGGACAGCCGCATCTCCGCTGTACTGAACCAGGGAGACGCGATCTTTGTTGTCATCCAAACTCAGTGTCTCTACGACTCTTTGGACAAAGTCCCTCATAGCTGGGAATGAGTTTCTTGTGGCCTCAGAGCCGTCCAACAAGAAAACCACATCCCTTCCTCTCGGTCTCTCCGCTGCGGTGAACAAAAGACGCATTAGGGTTACCCCAAAGTGTAGCACCCACCCGCAGGTTCATTGGGCATTGGTCATCTCTTTGGGCATTGGAATAAGAGACAACTTGTTATGTGTTCTCTGGCTTACCGGTCACTGTTGGTGTCATGGGCGTGGCTCTGAGTACCCTGTTTATTACCGAGGAGAGCTGGTCTTGGACACTAGGGAGGTCAGTGAGCTCAGACACTGCCAGAGCATGACTAGGGTCATGGGCTATCTTTTGCAACTCGCTGCTGTCAGAGTTCTGTGTTCCAATGCTGATGGTAAAGATGCCCTGCTGTTTGAGAGCAGAGGCTGGCGCGGCAACGCTGTCAAAAGAGCGGCCGCCATTTAGCAGGATCAAGATCTGCGGAACACCTTGCGAGCGCCTGCTGCCTGAGGAGTTTGTAAAGACGTTGTCCCTGACATATTGGAGGGCGGCTCCAGTGTTTAGGAGTCTGCCTCCTCTGTGTCTGAGTCCTCTGAGCGCATTCACAACATCCTCTCTCGCCGTGTACGTGTTCAGATAGAAACTGGTCTCCGGATCTCTGCCGTACTGGACCACAGAGACACGGTCTTTGTTTACGCCCACATTGAGTTTCTCCACCACTTGCTCAACAAAATTGCGCATGGCCGGGAAGCCGTTCCTTGTTCCGTCAGAACCGTCCAGAAGGAAGACAACATCCTTTTTGGCTTCAGCTGAGAAAAGATTGGAGGACAAATAATAAAGTGAACCTTTGCAAAACGCTAGCTAGCCGACAACCCTTATGGTCGGGCGGACGGTCGGACGAACTGACACTGCTGCCTGGGACCCACACCCAGTGAGTGTGCTAGGTTTGTTTGTACACGTACCAATGACTGATGGCGTTTCTGGGGTGACGTCAATCACCACAGCCTCTACGGAGGACTGAAGCTGTTGTTGGACACTAGGGAGGTCAGTGAATTCAGCCACCGATAGCGCATATCGGGGGTCGTGGGCTATCTTCTGCAGCTCTCCGCTATCGGAGCTCCTGCTCCCGATGGCAAAGATCAGCACTCCCAGCTGTTTGAGAGCAGAAGCTGGCGCATCCACGCTGTCAAGAGACCTTCCGCCGCTCAGCAGGATTAGGACCTGCGGGACGCCTTGGAGGCGTCTGCTGCCGGCAGAGGCTGTGAAGACATTGTCCCTCAAGTACTGGAGAGCTGCTCCGGTGTTGAGGGGTCTTCCGCCTCTGTGCCTCAGTCCTCTGACTATGTCAAGTATCTCGCCCTTTGTGGTGTATGTGTTCAGATAGAACTGGACAGCCGCATCTCCGCTGTACTGAACCAGGGAGACGCGATCTTTGTCGTCATCCAAACTCAGTGTCTCTATGACTCTTTGGACAAAGTCCCTCATAGCTGGGAATGAGTTTCTTGTGGCCTCAGAGCCGTCCAACAAGAAAACCACATCCCTTCCTCTCGGTCTCTCCGCTGCGGTGAACAAAAGACGTATTAGGGTTACCCCAAAGTGTAGCACCCACCCGCAGGTTCATTGGGCATTGGTCATCTCTTTGCACATTGGAATAAGAGTCAACTTGTCATGTGTTCTCTGGCTTACCCGTCACTGTTGGTGTCATGGGCGTGGCTCTGAGTACCCTGTTTATTACCGAGGAGAGCTGGTCTTGGACACTGGAGAGGTCAGTGAGCTCAGACACTGCTAGAGCATGACTAGGGTCATGGGCTATCTTTTGCAGCTCGCTGCTGTCAGAGTTCTGTGTTCCAATGCTGATGGTAAAGACTCCCTGCTGTTTGAGAGCAGAGGCTGGCGCAGCAACGCTGTCAAAAGAGCGGCCGCCATTTAGCAGAATCAAGATCTGCGGAACACCTTGCGAGCGCCTGCTGCCTGAGGAGTTTGTAAAGACGTTGTCCCTGACATATTGGAGGGCGGCCCCAGTGTTGAGGGGTCTGCCTCCTCTGTGTCTGAGTCCTCTGAGCGCATTCACAACATCCTCTCTCGCCGTGTACGTGTTCAGATAGAAACTGGTCTCTGGATCTCTGCCGTACTGGACCACAGAGACACGGTCTTTGTTTACGCCCACATTGAGTTTCTCCACCACTTGCTCAACAAAATTGCGCATGGCAGGGAAGCCATTCCTTGTTCCGTCAGAACCGTCCAGAAGAAAGACAACATCCTTTTTGGCTTCAGCTGAGAAAAGACATGAGGACAAATGATAAAGAGAACCTTCGCAAAACGCTAGCTAGCCGACAACCCTTATGGGGGACGGTCGGACGAACGGATACTGCTGCCTGGGACCCACACCCATTGAGTGCTAGCAGTGCTTGTACACGTACCAATGACTGATGACGTTTCTGGGGTGACGTCAATCACTACAGCCTCTACGGAGGACTGAAGCTGTTGTTGGACACTGGGGAGGTCAGTGAATTCAGGCACCGATAGCCCAAATTGGGGGTCGTGGGCTATCTTCTTCAGCTCGCCACTATCGGAGCTCCTGCTTCCGATGGCAAAGATCAGCACTCCTAGCTGTTTGAGAGCAGAAGCTGGCGCATCCACGCTGTCAAGAGACCTTCCGCCGCTCAGCAGGATTAGGACCTGCGGGACGCCTTGGAGGCGTCTGCTGCCGGCAGAGGCTGTGAAGACATTGTCCCTCAAGTACTGGAGAGCTGCCCCGGTGTTGAGAGGTCTTCCGCCTCTGTGCCTCAGTCCTCTGACAATGTCAAGGATCTCGCCCTTTGTGGTGTATGTGTTCAGATAGAACTGGACAGCCGCGTCTCTGCTGTACTGAACCAGGGAGACGCGATCTTTGTCGTCATCCAAACTCAGTGTCTCTACCACTCTTTGGACAAAGTCTCTCATCGCTGGGAATGAGTTTCTTGTGGCGTCGGAGCCGTCCAACAAGAAAACCATATCCCTTCCCCGCCTCTTTTCTGTAGTACACATAAAAGACACACTCCTTTAAGATGTCCATCTCTCCCATCTACAACCTTTAAACTGTTCATACTAAGTTAGAGTCATATTTTGTAGTGTTTCGATGGTGTCTTACCGTTCATTTTTATTGACATGGTTGCAGCCCTTATCACTCTGCCCATTACAGAGGAGAACTGTTCTTGGACATTCTGTAAACTAGCAAAGTCAAGTACTGCTAAGGCATAGCTTGGGTCATGGGATATCTTCTGCAGCTCGTCCTTGTCAGAGCTCCGAGTTCCAATGCCGATTGTATAAATGCCTTGCAGTTTGAGTGCAGAGGCTGGCGCATCCACACTGTCAAAAGATCCTCTGCTATTTATTAGGATTAAGATCTGTGGAACACCTTGTAGGCGCCTACTCCCTGTGGAGTTTGTAAAGACCTTGTCGCTCATGTATCGGAGAGCAGCCCCGGTGTTGAGGGGTCTGCCCCCTTTGTGCGTGAGCCCTCTGACTGCATCCACAACCTCTTCTTTTGTGGTGTATGTGTTCAGATAGAAATTGGCCTCAGGATCTCTGCCGTACTGGACCACAGAGACACGGTCTTTGTTTTCGCCCACATTGAGCTTTTCCACCACTTGCTCAACAAAATTGCGCATGGCCGGGAAGCCATTTCTTGTTCCATCAGAACCATCCAGGAGGAATACAATATCTTTTTTGGTGTCAGTTACACCTAAGAAAATAATGGAAACCTTTACTAAAGTTATAATATGTTTACATTTAGGTAAAATACTGTCTCTCCAAAACGGAAATGATTGTTTTATTCAAATTGATTTAAAACGACACTCACCAAAACCAGGCCCGGTTATGCTTCTATGGGATAAAATTGCAGAGAGTAATTGTTGCATTACAACAGGGAAATCGGATGGTGCTTGGACAAAATATGCAGTTTCAACATTTTGTGATATTTCCTGCATTTCTTGTTTGTCCGCACCATTCATTCCAATGCTATAAAGGTCAATGCCAGCCTCTCTCAGGCCATTCAGCGGCTCTGCAACACTGTCGTCAGACTTTTTGCCACTTAAGACAATCATTGTTTGAGGTATTCCCTGCTGGGCTCTGCTTCCAGCTGATGCCGTAAACATGTAATTTCTCGCATATTGAAGGGCTTCACCCGTGTTCACTGTGGACCCTCCTCTTAGTTTTACATTACTAAGCTGAGCCATTAGATCGTCTTTCTGGCCGTAAGAGTTTAAGACAAACTCCGCTGTGGGCACTGCGCTGTACTGGATTACAGCAACTTGTACATTGCCTGGCCCAATTTCGACTTGTTGAACAAAGTCTCTCACAAAGTCCAAAACGGGGCCTTCATTTGCTCGCATATCATCAGATCCAGCGAGTAGAAAAACAATATCAGCAGGACCACCAAGTTCTAATTGTGTTACTGTGGAGGTACCTGAAATTACACACAAATGCTGTTAAACAAATGCAGATGAATTCTCTCAAACGGTGCAGTTTCTTTCAAACAAACACCCCAAGAATCGGTCTACAGCTTACCAACAGCAGGTGTATATCCAGGTGTATCGTCAACATCTTTCATCATGGCTTTGACAGACTCATGAACACTTGGCAGATTAGTAAAGCTCGTGACGGAAAAATAATGTGAGGGTGCAAAGGAAATGTTTTGCATCTCCAATGTATCTGCATTCTTTGTTCCAATCGAGAACGTCCTTATTCCATTTTTCTTGAGGGATTGTGCCGGCCCTCTTACATCGTCCTTGGACCTGCCGCCGCTAAAGACGAACAGATACTGAGGAACCAGAGATGCACGTCGGCCTCCGACCGAAGCGGCAAATACGTTGTCTCTGACAAACTCCAGCGCTTTGCCAAGGTAGAGGGGTCTGCCGTACTTATGCCCCATGTTTCGGATGGAATTGAGCACATCCGTCTTAGACGAATAAGAATTCAAGTAGAAATTGACGGTGGAATTGCGGCTGTATTGAACGACGGCCATCCGGTCTCTGCCGTCAAAGTTCAAGCTTTCTGCCATTTGCTCGATAAATTGTCGTATCGCTTCAAAATCGTTTCGTGAGTCATACGATCCATCGATCAGAAACACTACATCATTTTTCCTTGGTTCTGTAGTAGAGAGAAAAATGTACAACAAATCAGTTACCATAATCAATCATTGACAAGTTCATATTTTCTCATCTTAAATGATCCTTTTGGACCAAGAGAATTCTCTCGTGAAATCGAGAAACAATTCCACACAGAGCAGCTTACCAAAACTCTCCACTGGGGCTGATTGTTCTAAATGGTGGTCTGCCTCTTTAAGTAGCGACAATACGCTTTCTTTAGCAACAAGGAGTTCCTTGTAATCGCTCACAGAAAATGCATATTTAGCATCGTGAGACATTGTTTGAAGTTCTAGGGTGTCGGCAGTAGCTGTTCCAATGGCAATTATAATCACACCGACGTCTTTCAGCATTCTGACGGGTGCTCTTACGTCATCGGCTGACCTTTCGTTGCTCAGCACAAAAAGGATTTGTGGAACACCCTGAGGCAATCTACTACCTGCATCAGGCGTAAAAATACGCTCCCTCAAATATTGGAGGGCTGCGCCAATGTTGTTTGGTGAACCGCCTTTGTGAGTTAGATCTCCTATTGTGCTGACAACAGAGTCCGCCGAGGAAAACCGCTTCAGGTCAAAGTGAATCTGTGCCGTGTCACTGTACTGAACCAAAGCCACCTGGTCGTTGTTTTCATCAATGTGAAGCTCTGCTACTACTCCTAACACAAAATCCTTAATATCTTGGAATCTTGGTTCAGATTTATCGGTTCCGTCAAGTAAAAATACAATGTCCCGTCTCGTGGAATCTGTAACCACATAGGCAACAGAAAACAACAATACAGTTAGAGAGGCCGGGTCTGTGGGAACACAAAGCAAAGCTACGAGGGGGAAAGGTTGGTAGGTAGGTAGGTAGGTAGGTAGGTAGCTTGCGAGCGGGCTCGCTCGATGGCAGGTATGGGAGGGAGGGAGGGAGCCAGGGAAGTAGCGCGGTGGGTGGACACAAAAAAACAAAATAGAATTTGGCAGACGCAAGTCATTTCTTACCTATTACAGTGGGAGGCTTTGATACGGTCTGCCGAGGCACTCTTTTCACAAAAGAAACTAACTGCTGATAGATTCTTCCAGTATCCTCAAATTGTCGCAGAGCAAAGGCATAGGATGGTACATGCGCAATTGTTTGTAGCTCGAGTAGATCGGAATTCTTGGTTCCAACACAGAAGGTGACAACTTGGTCTTGTTTAAGAGCAGCCGCAGCGCTCGTGACCTCATCTTGAGATGCCCCTCCACTCAATAGAATCAATATCTGAGGCACACCTTGGTTGTGCCGGCTCCCAGAGGACTCTGAAAAGGCGTTGGTCCTCACATACTCAAGAGCTGCCCCAGTGTTAAGAGGCCCACCACCTTTGTGTTTCAACTGCTCGACAGTAGTAAGGACATCTTGTGAATCAGCATAGGTGTCGAAACTAAAGTGCAACTGTGGATCGCTGCTATACTGAACCACAGAGACCTGGTCCTCGTTCTCACCCACAGTGAGTGTTTCAACCACTTGTTTAATGAAACTTTTAATGGCTGGGAATCCACTCCGAGTTTCATCTGAACCATCCACCAGAAACACAATGTCTCTTTGTGGGGACTCTTGTTCCACTAAAAAAAAAGAGAGCGAAGCCATGTTAAGGATCCAAAACACATTTTAAAGAAACATCATTTACACGGTTTCTCGGCTTGGTTTGTAAGGATCATTCTTGAAAGACGCTTGAAAATACAAAAGGCAAAGGGCATCCTGAAAGAGAAGACTACCATCAAATCCAGGTTCGATGACAATGATCCGATAATCATTGGCTCAAGGAGGAGCTTCAGAAAGTGAGACAATGTGGAGCTGTCAAGAAAAGGCTCTCCAGAGAGAAAAGTAGGGGAACCGTGGAAGGAACAGGGTATCCAAGTTTCTCTGAACAAGTGGAGAAACTTTAAGAGATATGAAACTAACGTTTCAGATATGGATGCAGTTTCATTGAAGCTCGAAAAAGGTGCAAAAGTCTCAAAACAAAGCAGAACCAGAGTCAATTCTTACCTAGAGGAGGCTCAAGTGCTTTCCCCACCTGAACAAATGACACTATCTCTTGTTGGACAGACAAAAGTTCACCAAAAAAGGGTAGATTGAAAATATAAGTCGAAGAGGAGGCAATTTTCTCGAGCTCCTCTTGTTGAGCGTTTTTCATTCCAATAGCAAAAGACAGAACGCCAAGTTGATGGAGGCCAGCTGCAGCTGCCGAAACGTCATCAGCGGATTCGCCTCCGGTCAATAAAAACAGAATCTGAGGGACTCCCTGGACAACCCTGCTTCCGGAGTCAGCGTTGACAATGAAATCCCGCAAAAACTCAAGTGCAGCTCCAGTGTTCCTTGGCCTCCCTCCTTTATGACGAAGGCTTCTAACGGCATAGATGATGGCTCGTTTGGAATCGTGGGCTGCCAAGTTGAAGTAAACGCTGGTGTCGTCGCTATATTGAAGGACGGCCACTCGGACCTTATCGTCGTCAATGTCCAGCTCTTCTACCATTCTTCTGATGAACTCCCGGATTGCCGGTAGTCCGTTTCTCGAGCCGTCTGAACCGTCGACAAGGAACACTATGTCCCTCTTAGTGCGGCCTGCGTCGTACGTGTGAATACATAGAAAGACCATTCAAAGACTGAATGAGCAAGGAATGAAAGATAGGCCCGAGTATGTCAAAGTATCACAAGAATTGCGGCGTGGAAAAAGGACACTACGGTTGCACGGCTATGACACGGAAAACCGGCTGGAGTTGATCAAACCAAAAGAATGTCATACTGTTTCATGTAAAACGCGTATCGAGAGAATTCAAGAAAAAGCAATTATTAGGATGGGATTCTTACCTATTAAATCAGATGTGGATTCTGTGGGATCTTTGTTTGAGTTCAGTGCAGCAATGAGTTTAGATTGGATCGAGGGCAAGTTGGAAAGACGAATGACCTTGTATATGAAACTTGGCTCAAAGGCAACCATTTCCAATTCGGAAAAATCGGAATCGCCCACTCCGATCCCCACAGACATAATTTCGTGGTCCTTAAGCGCGAGAGCTGGGCTCCTCGCGTCATCGGCCGATGGTACGGTAGTTAGAAGAATCAAAATCTGCGGCACTCCTTCCAGCCTCCTGCTGCCGGAGGAGGACGTGAAGACACTGTGTCTCACAAACTGCAGTGCAGCCCCGACATTAAGGCGTCTCCCTCCACCACCGTGCCTCAAATTGTCAATGGCATTCATAACGTCGCTCTCGTTCTTGTGGGAGTTCAGATAAAAGTTGACATTGGGCTTTTCGGCAAATTGAACCACAGACACCCTGTCTTGGTTTTCACTGACATAGAGACTCTCCACTATGCTCTTAAGGAAGAGTTTGATGTCTGAAAACCCATTTCTTGTGTTTTCAGAGCCATCCAGTAGGAACACAAGATCTCTTTTTACACCATGACCTTGTACTATGAATGAAAAACATGAATGCAGATTTTCAGGGAAACCCTTGAGCAAATGGTAGAAATCGAAGTTTCTCTTACCTTCCCGCAGGACGATGTCGAGCTCGGCTCTCGGAAGGGCCACGTAGGTATTGAGTCGTTGAGGCACGGTGTCGAGTTCGCTAAATTCCTTCACTTTGAAGGCAAACGAAGGGTTGTGTGAAATGTCCTCGATCTGCTTTTGGTCAGCGTCCTTGACGCCTACGCCGAACGGCACAACGCCCTCGGTCTTCAGCTCGCCGGCAGGCACCGTCACACTGTCCCTGGATCGGCTTCCGGTCAGAACGATCAGAAACTGCGGGACGCCTTGCGCCCTACGGCTGCCGTAGGCCTCCGACAAGATATTGTCCCGCATGAACTTGAGAGCTGAGCCTGTGTTGAGACTACGTCCTCCGGCCAGTGTCATTTGACTGACGGCTCGCACAACCTCCTCTTTGGTCTGATAGGTGTTCAGATAGAAGTTCGGTGTTGGCCTCTCGCTGTGCTGAACCACCGCTACTCGCACCTTGTCACGTCCGATGTCAAGCGGTTCAATGACTTTGAGGATAAAATCCCGGACATAAGCAAAGTCTGACCGAACGGAGTCGGTACCATCAATAAGGAAGGCGACGTCCCTTTCGGATCCGGTCACGGCTGTGGGGAAAAGTCATAAAAAAATAACATTACATTGAGAAAGGAAATATACAGTAATTATCTGCCGTATTGCAGATGTTATCATGTGTTTAACAAGTTCAAATGTGTCAGACAAGAATAAAACCCTCACCGACTTCTTCAGTGGTTGTTGCCAAGTCCGTATCTCCGACCACCGTGATTAATTTTGGCATGATTTGTTCAGCCATAGCTGGCAAATAAGCAAAATTAGCCTCATGGTAAGCCAAGTCTGGAACAAAGGCCACCGTTTGCAGCACAGCGTGGTCTGCTTGCCCTGAACTGACCACAAAGGTCAGAACACCTTCAAGAGCCACCTTATCAGCAACATTCTTTATCGCATCCTGGGTCGGGCCACCCGTGATCAGAACCAACACCTGCTGGACTCCTTGCCTCTTACGTGAGCCCGCCCTCGTACTAAACATGTTACGGAGGGCAAACTCCATGGCGGCGCCCGTATTCAAAACGGCGCCTCCCGTCAGTCTGAGTTGCGAAATCCGGTCCACGACACTTTGCCTGTCGCTCAGGGTGTTGAGATAAAACTCAATTTTGGGCTGCTCGGCAAACTGCATGAGGCCAATTTGGACTCTCTCAGGGTTCACTTCCAGTTGATTGACCACGTTAATCATGAAGTCTCGCACATAGGGAAAGTTATTGCTGCCGATGTAGTTGGAGCCGTCCACGAGGAAGACAATGTCTCTGATCACTGTTTGGGTCTGCACTGTTGTTATCTCCACCACTGAGGAAAAGCAAAAATACCACAAATAATGCAAATTAAAACAATGTTCAATGGATGAAATGCATGCACGTTTTTGGAGAACGAAGGCGGACCTGGCTCAGTGGGTACTTCAGTCACCACGACGCCAGCGAGAGTGGAAAGCGGGGTAATGATTATCTTGGGGCTGCGGAGTAGCTTGCGGAAGTCCGGCATCATGAACAAGACACTCTCGTCAAAGGCAATCTCTTTCAGCTCTTGCTTGTCGGCCGTCTTGGAACCTGCGGCCATGGTCAATACGCCCATTCGCTGCAGAGCCCTGGCCGGCCCGATGGCTTCGTCGGTGGACTTTTTTGATGTCATCAAGAGCACGAGCTGCGGGACGCCTTGTTGAAGACGACTGCCCTTGTCAGGGCGCACCATGTTGGTCCTCACAAAGTCCAAGGCGGCTCCGATGTTGACTGATTGGCCCTGTCTGGGTTTGATTCGACCCAAAGCGGACATGAGCTCATCCCTGGTTCCATAGGAGTTGAGATCGATCTCCAGTCGGGGGGTATCGCTGAACTGAGCCACACCCACTTGCACGCCGTCTGGGCCGATGGGCATGGTGTCGACGAACCTCCGGATGAACTCTCGTACGGAGTTGATAACCGTGGCGCCCATTGTGCTGTCAAGGAGGAAAATGATGTCTCTTGGTGTAACGGCCACAACTAAAGAAGAGAGAGCGTAGATTAATAGGAAGCACCAAATTAACAACTGTCCATGAATACTACAAAATTGCTAATTCCCCGCTAAATCCTTGACCCGTTGCGTCCATAAAAAAATACAATATATAGAAACGTCTAAATCTACAAACAAAAAGTAGATATATCAAAATATAATGGCCACCAACTAATTGAAGGTTTAAGACGATGAACTGCCTTAATTTAAGAGCAGAGGTGATGATCAAAATCTTTTTTTTTTAACCCTAACCCTGACATTATTAATAGTTATGCCAGATCAAAAGTCTGATTCTGACCACCACCTACTGTACGATTGATTCCCCAGTTGCCCTGAAATGAACAGCAAAGATAACTGCCAAACTTTTTACGCTGTCAAATATGTACTTGTGGCTGTGGAACATCTTCAACCCAAACGATATTTGTAATGCTAAAATGTCGTTTTTGTTGCTGTGCGTTCATTTTGAAATTGACAGTATTACAAGAAGTAACCGGATAAAAACACATGAGTATATGGACCAGCGGGTGCCCCCTTAAACCCACAATGACAGAAAGGTGACCTACCTTCTGTGAACTCATTCTGTATTATAATGGTGCGCTGGACCACACCCTGAACAAACGGCATCAGCTGGTCAACCGTGCTCGTCACTGTTCCGAAATCAGGGGCCGACAGGACAAACGACCTATCGGTTGCGACCGCTTCCAAATCTGCAGGGGCGGTGTTACCGATGGCCACGCCAAGCGTGACCACTCCGGCCCGCTTAAGGGACCGGTCGCCGGCGCCGGTATCGTCAGTGGATGGGCCAGCACTGATAACCACCACCATCTGGGGAACGCCCTCCTCTGCCCTGCCCCCTGCCGATTGGCTCAAAAGGCTCTGGGCCACTTCTTCCAAGGCCAGGCCCAGGTTAGATTGGGGACTCCCTGAGTATGCAAGTTCCTTCACAGCCTCCAGGACGGATGCTTTGCTCTCATAGCTACTGAGATAGAACTTAATCTCTGGGTTGGCGTGGTACAGGGCCAAGGCCACCCGAACGGCCTCCCTGCCCACATCGAGGCGCTCAATGATTCTCAATGCCAATTCACGCACGTATGGAAAGTTTGCTGCTCCAACGTTCTGCGATCCATCAATTAAGAGTACAAGGTCTGCGGAATCTTGCGCTTTAAGGGGGGGAGAGAGAGAGAGAGAAACAGAACAAAATGGAACTTGTGAAAGGGTTAACGGTGAAAAGGTGAGAAAAAAGATCTTGGGTGACAAGTCAGTGCAAACAAATCATTGCAAAAACATCATGCTGCATGTCGGCTGAACCAAGGAGATTTGCCCGAGTGCTTTGAATTGTTTCTAGTTTGACTCGAATAGTTCCAAATGTAGTTTGGAATGAGGCGCTTGCTTTCACAATGATGGAACGTGTAGCTGGAAGGTGTCGCTTGATTGGTTGACCACAAGGGTGTCGACTTCTTCGTAGAATCTTACATTGTGAAAACAAAGGTTCCCTCATAAATGTAATGTTGCTCCGGTCTTATCTTTTTCATCTTTACAACCTAGTGGCGACTTCACTATTCCAATACTTTTGGAGGCGAGTGCACAGAACACCATGCGAAAATCAATTGGGTGTTGATGACGGGATTGAAAATGTCTACAAACTCCTTGGTGTCGGCCACTCATGCAGACTCGTGTTATGGACCTTCGATAAACGTGACCAGTAATGACCCGCCGGCTCATCCTTTTGCTTGCGGAAGTTTGTACCAAGTCAGATTGACGTTGCGATAGTTTGCAACGATCTCAAAAACAAACACATGACTTGTTTTCAGTACTTGTTCAGCAGGATGAGGATGGAGCCCAGGTGGATTCATTACTGTCTCAGATACACAACGTCACACAAACAAACAAAATACATTTACACATTGGGATGGAAAAGGGCAAACATTGCCAAGACACATCAGCAAGTGGTGGTGAGAGGTTAGCCATTGTTGGTGTGGAAATTGTGACTCGTGTTGTGCTGTTATGGTACTAGGAGACATTTTGTCAGCTCTTAACCCTCCTCTTCACTTTGGAATCACTTTGACCCCATCCCAAGTCTTGAATCAGACATTTTCCTATTCGAATCAGGTAACAAACACCTTGCTATATCTATTTTCAATGTCAGACGAGGGGGCAAAATATCTGAAATATTATTTGGAATAGTTAGGCAGTCAGCAACCGCCATGTAAATTTGAAATCGACAAGAAATATTGGAGGCAACAGGAGGGTTCATTTTACAATGTTAATTAGCAGGTGATGTATGTAGGTATATGTATGTTATACAAAATGTCATTCCTAATTACAAGAATATAATTTGCATATCCCTAACCCGAAGGACCAAATTATGAACAATTCAGTGCGTTCGGTTAGAACACGAATTGTTGTGTGTCGACGTACGGCATGAATCTGAGGGGATTTTCTTAATGTGCTTATCACAAGTGATGTTAATTTTGTGCATAATAGAAGGTTACCGTATTCCAAGGAGAATCCGATTGTGTTAATAATAAAAAAGCCAGCCGCATGTGCAGCGGAGTCCATCCGGCACATGCGGACACATTAGTATGGTAGTGGACGACCGTCCCATTTCGTTACCTGTCCCTCCTCCGACCCCGGGGGCTTCGTTTGCCGTCGACTGCGCCGCAAAACCCCGCCGCTAAGTCTCGGCTCAAATCTCGCAAGGCCGCAAAAGAGTCGACGCTGAACACGTGCCTTTGACGAGGCTGGCTAGCAATCTCCCTGAGCTCCCAGTCCACGGTGTCCTGAACCCCGACCGCAAACACCTGCACGCCGGCCATCCGCAGCACTCGTGCCGGTTCGGCCACGTCGTCCTGCGAGCGGCCGACTGTTAGCACCACCACCACCTGCGCCGCTCCGTCTCTAGCTCGGCTGCCGGAAGCGGCGTTCAAATTGGTGCGGATCAGGAAGTCCAAGCCCAGTCCGGTCCGGGATACGACATAGCCGCGACGTGCGCCAGGACTCCCCCAGTCGTCGGGTAGCCCTTGAGGTGGAACTCTGTTTGCGGCTCGGTGTGGTACCGCACCAAAGCCAATTTGAACCTCCCCCCTCCGACCTGGTCCAACGCTCGTATTGTACTGTACAGAAAATGTCTGACGTGCTCAAAGTTCTCCTTTCCCATACTCCACGACGAATCCACGAGAAAGTATACATCTGCTGCCAAACCGCGGGCACAATCTTCAAAAAGAAGACAAATTGCTATTTGGATGCCATGTGAAAGGCCAATTGAACACTTTTATGTGCTAACGTTAGCATTCTTAGCTTTTTGCGGGTCGACCTGACTGCTAAATTTCATCAAGCTAATTGGAGTTGGATTTCTCAAGGGCCTCATCACTGTTGAGAATCACCTGTAAAAGTCAACTCTTGTCAACTTACCATCCTGCGCTTGGAGGTTTGGAAGAAATCCTGCAAGCAGGACCCCCACAAGGGCGCAGAGCGGTATCAGCCGATGCCGTGTCATCTTCACAAGAAAAACAGGGAAGAAAATGAGGCCAAGTTAGTCCACACGGGTGAAACCCAAATCTGAAACTCACAACGCGGCAATAAAAGGGCCATCGGAGACTTTTTTTTTTTTTTTTTAATGGTAAATGACTGCCAAGGACATCTGAAATCAAACAATTTCTCCCCAAATCATTTCTGAGATCAATTTGGGAAAATACCGAAAATGAGTTGTGGATAGCTGAAGTCAATTTGTCATCGGCATTCACACCAATAGACAATTTTGAGTTAACTCGCCGTGTTTTTTTTTAATTTTATTTATTTATTTGTAAATTTAGAAAGCTATGCAGGCACTAGGAGAACATGCAAACTCCACACAGAGACACTCCAACCGCACAAAGCGGAACCTGTGAGGCAACAGTGCTGACCGCTTTTCTACTGTGCTGGCCCACAAAAATACATGTTTGCAAAAATAGCACTCTGCGTGTGTGTTTGTGTTTGTATATGCACGCGTGCGGATATGTGTGGACAACGCAGCGAAAGTCATCTTATGCAACACGCTGACAAGGACATATTTAGGATGTTCAAGTAGGCCAATAGGCGCTCGTAGGGCCAGATTCTCCAGGCTGCAACGAATGCGAAGGTGAGATTGGAATGGACCACACACACACACAAATTGAACGCAGCAGACTGCACACATAACGACGCACTTAATAGAAACAAAATGTTATTCGAGCTGCAAACGATGATGAACGGGCCCTGGAAGCGAGCCCAGGAATGCGGCCAGAACCAAAATGGCCGACTCTCTTGGATTTCAAATATGTATAGGTCCTTGAGACTTTTTCCTCCATCCTGTTAAGATAGAAATGTTGAATGGATTTTCTGTTGATAGCTGAAAGTGGTGTTACATAACATGCGCTTTGCTGCAGCTGCTGTGCAATACGACGTATAATTGACAATTTTGTATTTGCATTACATCTCGGGCTTGCTTGAGACCTTTTTCTAAACATAAGCTATTCCGTTATTTGTCCCACTTTCCCCAATTTCCTGTCACGGTAGCCACGTCCACCAAATTCCAAATACACCTACATATACACACTTAAAAGTGTTTTGGCATGTCGAAGCTCAGAAAAAAGTCGCCTTGTTTGCTGCAAAAGTAAACCCAAGCAACAATAATTCCAAGGGTGCCTTTGCGCTGGCCTTATAAGGCAGAACTACTTTTTGAGAGGCTTCCTTAGAAGCATTCGGAGATGTATTCCATTCGTTAGAAATAAACGCTTTTCCTTCCTGATACTTTTTCTCCACGGAATTCGCTCCAGAGCAATCTTGATACAATTTACCGAGAAACACGAAATTTGCTGGGCGCATCATTCCGAATAGGTTTGACGCCACACCGCCACCTGCTGGGCACAAAATATTCCGGACTTGTGTAGAACCTCCCAGCTGGAGGATGTGACTTGCACAGGAGAGGCGGGCGGTTCCATGATAAAGTTACAAAAGTTACAAGCTCGGGGAAGAGGAGGGGGGGGGAGTCTTCCACACAGCTGCTTTGTGTTAATGTGTCTGACACGGAGCAGACGTCCGCCGGCCGGATGACGGTGCCCATCGCGGGCCCATCGTCACCTTGGCACGGGATGGCAACGAGGACAAGAGTCGCCACTGAGGAAGACGTTCGATTTTCAAGTGGCATTCCTTCAAACACTTGAACCGCCCGCCGCCTGTTGATTTACACCCTTTGCAATTACAGATAGCTGCTGCCATAAATAATAGAGAAGCTTTCAGAACCTTCCAAGTTTCCAAACATCTGCACCGCATCATGGAGGGGAAAAAAGGCGAGTGCGCATGAGAGAGTGGAATAGCTATTAAACATGCTGATTTATAGTCTATTTCTTCAAAACCTTTGTTAGGAGTTCTTCTGCCAGAAACAATACAAGCAGCCAAGGGGGGCTGAGGGAGGGGGGGGGGGTCCTCCAATCTACACCTCACAGCAAAAAAAAATAAAACTAGAGGCTAATCGACAACTCATCGTGCTTTAAAATCTTTAATGAATCGATTAGTCGTTCAAAGGCATCGTTTGACAAAATGGTGACTTTGTCCATGCAGGTGAATGTGTGTCCTCAGCAAATTGCACTAAAACGGGAGATTGACAGATCACACCTGGCGTCACAAGTCACCCCCTCCCTCCCTCCCTCCCTCCCTTCACTTGGTCCTTCTCTTCTTTCTCCTCGAAACACGACTCATCTGGCTCGTTGTGTGGAAAAAAAATACTGTCCTGACACTTTTCCATTCTCTCGCTCGCTTGTTGAGGAAGAGTGAGCGAGCGAGCGAGGAGGGTGTGGTTTTGGGCTACCGCTGCAGTGGAAACATCTCGCCTATCCAAAAAGACTCCTTAGTTATGCAAGTGCAGTCCGTCCAAATCTTCTTGAGCTCCAGACTTGAATGCAAAAGCCAGAGCAACTTCAGCAACTGTCATTTGTGGACAGAACTGACATTTGAAGTCCATCATTTGAATTTGTAGTTTCATTGGAATGCTTGCATTGAAACACTCAATCTGAAATTGTACCATTTAAATGTACGAGTTTAGCAAAGAAGTCCAATCAACTTAAAACTGGATTTATAGTTACGAAACATACATTTAGTCTGAACTGGGATTTGATTCTCACTGAGTAAATGTCATAATGTTTATTTTTTTCATCATTATAACGTAAGAAAACACATGTATCTGTATATCTATTTAATTTTCCCCAGATTTTCAAAAGGTTTTTCCTAGATTTTATACATGAGTTAATATGATCCACTGTTCATTATTAGAAAAATAAAAGTACTTTGATCCTTTTGGGGATGGAAAAAAAAAATCTGTGATTTGTGTTTGCATTGATTTCTGGATTTTGAGCCATTCCCGGAGACGCCACAGCGTTGCCACCAGCAGAGCAGCATCTGTCCAACGTCACCTTTTGCATTGCAGCTCACCTTTTGCCCCTCACTAAGCCAAACGGACCAGCCTGTCATTCAAGCTCACCATGGACACGTGCACGTCATGACCGAAGCTCAGACCGAAAAGCAAAGGTCGCAAAGCTTACCCTGAGCTGATGTGGCGGCGTCCGCTGCTCCACACTCGACTTTCTTCTGAAGTGGAAGGAAAAAAAGAAATGTATCAGTTGTAGATGTCAGCAAGAAGACTCGTGGTCATTATCCTCGATAAGATCCCAAAGGGTGGGGAAAGGGGTTCAGGACAGAACGGGAAGGCGGGAAGGCGAGCGAGCACCCTCTCGGTCTCGACCTAGAGGAGCTGTGGCGCCGAGTTCACGGCTGGGATGGGACAAATTTCCAAAGTCTTGGAATTCTGCCGCCTCGCTCGATTCCTCCCTCCCACTTACTTCTCTGTGAAGGAAAAGGAGGAAGGAGGGGATGGAGTGGGGACTAAATGAAAAGCAGACACATACTGCTGCCCTCTTTGGTCTGCTTCTGGAGGCACTGAGATGATGTCACAGATTTCTTTCTACCTCGCTTGTCATCTCCACCAACTTGTGACGGATGCGCTACAAAAGCTTCACTTGTTCACATCTTCCCTTTCAGACGCACCTCTCTCAACCTTTTTGCCGTTGTTTTGATAAATAAACCGCATTTTCAGGCCGGCAATAGTCAAACAAAATACTTTTTCCTCAGCTCCAGGAATAAGGTAGTCATTTGTGTGTGTAGTTTCTTCCCTTTATGGTGAGTCCCCAGGCCTATGATCATTTCAGCCAGGGTATACGTACCTTGTCTCTTACCCAAACTGCGAGCTCGAGATGTTTCAAAAAAACAAACAAATGTTTTTCTGAAGTGCCGGCGTGCTGGGCGTGGGGCTAATGCTAACCGTGTGCTCGTAAAGCACTTTTATTATTTGTTGTTTTTCTGGATAATGCCACCCGCACCTCATGCTGCTACCAAGTGCCAGCTTTCAAAATGGCGGTTGAGACGCTTGTTGTCAAGGGCTGCAGCATTCAACTGAACTTCAATTCATACATTTCTTCCGTTTTGTTTCAAAGTATGATGAATTCGATGCGATGCTGTCAATGGAAATGGGCGGAAAATATGCAACCCCGCTCTCGAGAATGTGCAATTTGACTACGTTGGTAATTACGCTGCGGAGTGAATGAAAGTCTTTGGCTTCAACTGAAAACAAATAGCCTAAGTGTCAAAAAAGCAACTTTTTTATTGTTTGAGAATGACTGCACAGCAGTTGACCGTGCGAGTCGCCCGTGTGCCACCGCCGAATTTTGGCGGTGTAACTTTTTACGAGGTGCAAATGAATTGATACGTACATATTTACAATGTTGGCCTCACAGTGACTTTGCAGACTAAAAGAACATCAAGCATGTTTTTCTTGGATGGACTGACGTGCTTTCTTGGAGGTCACGTCTCAAAGGTGAAAACTCCGGCGACATGGTTGGGTTGACGTCTGCTCTCTCTCCCCTCCGTGGGCGAAGGTAAGCTCTGGTATCTTCAAACATGCAGATCTTCATTCATGGAGTGCGCGCACACAGCAAAAAAAGACTCATATGGAAGCGCTTATAACGCTGGCCTGTGTTGTGTTGAGTGCGAAGCATTACTCACGCCAACATTTGCAGCACAGCAATGCTCTGTTGTGGCGCCCGCCGGTTGCTAGGCAACCACTGCTGGATGAGCGGCTAACTTGGAGAATTTGATAAGTGCTAAGATCCCTCGATAAATAAAGCCCAAATTGTCATCTACGAGGCTCATGAAAAGAGCTTTATTTGATTTTCTTATGAACCCCACGCTTATGTGGAGGGTTAAACGGACCACTTTTGAAATTTGCAAAGTGGAGGAATCTTCAGTTTTGCTTTTCCTGTGCAGGCAGGCAGGCAGGCAGGCAGGCAGACAGGCAGGCATCTGAATCTTTTTGGAGATGGCTCAGCTGTGGTGAAGAGACGCTTGGATGGCCACACGCTTCTTTGGCTGCATAACAATACAGCGCTTGTTGTCAATCCCCTCTGACTTATCGTTCCCTCCGTTCCAAAATTAAAAAAAGAAATGAGACAAACGGTCGTTTTCTTCAGTGGTCTGGGAGGGGTTCTTCCATATATGTGGAAATTGTGAAGCGTATAGCCGCATTAGTCACCCACTGAGAGTATACTTGGCATTTTGACTCATCCAAGCAAAATGACACCATCACTTAACTGTCCTCGCCTTCTGACGACGTTTGATGCCAAGTCACCGGAGGAGAACATGCACTGGCCTGCACGTTGAGGAGAAAAGTTTCCTCGCTCCAAAAAGAAACTCTGAGTCATGCCTAATATATACCAAACTAACACCACCATTTTCTGTGGTTCACTTTGGCTTAATCCAGTGGTCAAAGCAATCTGTTGCACAAACGACTCGGACAAGTGGCACTCGAGCGAGACTCCCAAACGGAGTCATCGAAGAAAACCAGTAACCCGATGGTCACGCCAACGAGACCCCGTGCGCCGACGCCAAGTTCCAGAAGATTAGCCAGAAGTGCAACACCGGAGGAGCCGGACTGACACAGCCAAAATTCTCTCCACTGATGCAACCTGAAGATTCTCTCTCATTCATCCAGGTGATGAAATAAATCATGGCTGGAAAACATGTTGCAGTTGCCATGGCTTCGACGCCCTGGGGATCTGATTACGAGCCACAGCACGGGCCCGGTTAACTCATTCACTGCCAACCCGGTTCGTATCTTTGACGTCAATGGCACTGAATGGCAATGTTTCCGCAGCGGATCGGATCCCCAGTTTCAGAAGCAGATTGAGCTGAGCGGGGGAAATGTTGTACACTAAAGGAAAATATGGCGCCATTTCTGCTTTGGGTTCTTTTCACGTGGGAAGGCCAACAAACAACAATCTCCAGCCCGCTCATTCTGACAAATCGCTTATCGTCCGTCTCTGTTGTACTTGGCTCGGCGAAGCAGCTGCTGCAGAAACTCTCATCTCCTCAAGCGTCTGCCCGTTTTACAGCAAACGTTAGTCTCGTTGGCTTTTTTTTTTTCCTGTGGGACACTAATGAGTCGATGACAAACGCTTTCACTTTGGCTTCTCCATCTAGGATCGTGGAATGCCAAAATCATTTATTCAAAGTGTGAAAGTTGTTCGCTAATGTTGGTCGTGGCCGGCTTCCTATTTGCGAAGGTTGAGCCGAGGCAACTGGGCTTTTCTTGTTTGTCCAAGACGTTTTACTACTTCAAGCCAGATGGTCATCCCCCCCTCCCTGCCCCCCGGTCCGTTTTGGCCATGGCTTCTCAATGATTTAGCGCCATCGAGTACATTCGGATGGCCCGCCTTCAACAATTTTCACCAGGAAATGTCAAGAGTCATCGTTTCTATTTGCATGCCACGTTTGCGTGTTTCGCTCCACGAAGAAGAGTCACGGGCTCAGGGGGACGATTCCAAGAGGAAGGCCCCAAACTATTTCCCCAGCCCCGTTTGGGATAAAGTCCGTCTTGAACATCTGCTTCAACGCTCTTTCCGTTTTGCATCTGCTCGCGTCCACAGACGGAAAGCGGACGGCGAGATTTCACACTTTGTCGCTCATCCGAACATTGCCTCTTTTTATGGCTTGTTTATTTATTGTTCAAGTAAACAATTAGAAGCACATTTTGGAAAAAAAACACCATGGCCGCATAACTCAAAGCACGAGTCACCATCTTCATCATGTTTATGATTTTGCGTTACTCAACCTATTTGGATCCGCTTGATGGTTTGATTAGGAAAGCGCAATTATCAAAAGAAAAATGTTGACGACCACAAGGAATGAAAACATGGGTTGCACATTTGCGAGGGCGCGCAGCTGCTTCCCATCCCGAGGGATCCTTTGATTTGCTTCAGCCACAGATTATACTGCCATTTTGCTTTTCCGATGCATCGGGCACAAAAAAAAAAAAATCTTTTCATGTGCGGAGCTCGGCGCTCCCGTCACATTGTCGAAATCATCCGTTCATCATGTCCGCACGGCAACATGTCAAAGACTTTTTGCGGAAAGATTTTACAGAGTCGAAGATTATTCACAATTTCCTGTCTCTGATCTCATCTTGTGGTTGAAATTTGGTAAGAGAGCGCAACTGGAAAGGACCAAAAATTGGCCCAAGATGGCCGACGATGCGTCTTTTTGGATGTCTGTAGACTCCCTTGATAGACATGTCTACCAAATTTCATGTTGCAAAGTCAAACCCCTTTGGAGTTTCTTGGCGGATCATGTCGGTTCACCAAAAATGAAGACCGGATGGGCGGAAGCGTTTAGATTGTAAAGTGGTGTGGACCGTCCTAGTTCTTGCTGGTCGGGCCATCTTGTCCTTGACTTGCAAATGTTTTGACCTTCGTCAGCATATTTTGCTTGGGAACGTGTCCAGATTTCGGCTTTCAGATGCGTCCAATAAATTCTTTTTAAAATAACAGTTGGCTGTGTTTTACTGCTTGAGCTTCTGGATGTTTTTGTTTCGTTTGTTCGGACGACGCTTTCCAGAAACTTCAAAAAGCAGTTCAGGTCTTTCCAATCATTCATTCACTTGCACTATAGTGAAAAAGAACTGTGTCTCCAGAGTCACGTTTGAGGAGAAAAGCCGTCTCTCTCTCTTACATGAGCCGTTTAGTGATGCGCACATGTTTCCACAGCCCATTTGGGGTTTGGAAAGTCATTCTGGAATATTCCTCTCCCTCCATCCCTCCCTCCCTATCCCCCTCCCCTCTTACTCAGTCTCTTTCCCACAATGGCCATTTCATCAGCGTTGGAGGTAAAGTTACAAGTAACATGTCCAAAAGAACATTTTTGCATCCTGTTGAGAAGATGTTGAAAAATGTACGCTGTAGCAACTTTCATCTCATCATTTGAAATGGATGCAGGAACAAGCGGTTTGAATGTGGAATGGTGTCCACTCCAGGCTCCCGTTTGCGGCCTTGGCTCCGGCTGGATCCTCAGGTCGGGTTCTGCCAAGCCCAAAAAGCTCCCTAGACGCGACGATCCGAGCGAACAATGGCCGCTATTGAGCGGCCGTACCGTGCGCGTTTAATGGACAGCTGGAGTCGATTAACGTTCAGGCCGGCGGCCATGACGACGACGCATGGCGAGCGCGGTGCGGATGCGAATGGATGCGTCCGTTTTTCTTCCGGGAGATTTTGCCCCCCCCCTCGAGCTTTACAGATGTGACTCAGCTCGTCTTTTCCACCACGCTGCTTTACAATTTCCACGCAACGACTTTTTCGGTCGCCATCTGGAATTCATCGGGCCTCGCATCCTGGTCAATGATGGCCTTCCTTCTAGCTATTATGATCTGTCTTATGACACTTGTTTGACTTTAGGAAATTGCTGTCAAACTTTATTCTCTAATGGTAGCAAATGAATTTCAACTCCGCAACCTTTGTCGGCTTGACATTTCCATAGGTACAGTTTGGATGCTTGATTGTCTGGCCACTGTTTTGCCTCATTGTCTTGCTCTTGTAGAATTTCGGGCTGAGCTGTCTGCTGGGAGACAATGGACTTGTTTCTTTTCAGCCTTTGCTTTTGCTCTTCATTGTTCTGAACAATACAGGACTTTCCACCCAAACTTTACAGTGGATTGTGCTTTTTGGATTGGTGTGTGTGTGTGTGTGTGTTTTTACGAGCAACATTTAAACGACAGATGTTTTCGAGGGTGTGGAAGGAATGATGTTAATGAACATTTTTAGCTTGTGGTCAGCCAAGAAAGACACAAGATACCAAACGAAGTGTAAATGTGGTTGTTGTCTAAAATGAGGTCATTACAACTTAGGTCGGGCCAAAGAACAGCTTGTGTTATTTATTACATTTTGCAATTTTGTGTCATAATGAAGGGAAAGAAACCATGATGTTTTTCTTTTCAAACCCCATAATCAGCTGTGAGTGTGTGTGTGTTTTGGCGGTATTACAAGTTGAGTGTGCTTGCATGTAGCAAACAACTTGAGCGCTGGCCCACATGGCTTGGTGCTACTTCATGATTGGGGAGCGAGCTTCCGGACCTGCAGCATCGGGTTACCGTCTGCATTTCCATTTGGAAATGTCTTTCAGGCAGTCCCCGAAATAATGAGAACAATTCATTTTGATAAAACAAACGGAATCGCAATTGTCCGTGAAGATATTGTCTGTTTCGGATTTGGCCAAATTCCCTCGTAGGAGTTCTCCAAGTACGAGCCCAGCGATTGACCTGGAATGACCGCTTCCAATCGAAATGCCTGACTTTCTCTTCCGTATTGACCTTGAGACTTATTTTTGCGTCTACTTTTTCATATGTTCCAATCATCTTGGAGCTTTGAATGGTTCCAAAGCTAAAGTAGGGAGGAGAATGGATGTTTGTTATTTTATTGACCCCTGCTCTCCATATGTTGATTTGTTTTAAATGAGGGTTAGGTTTTTGCGCGGGATGCCAAGTTACAAGGAAAGACTCCATTTGAGAACCGCCGAACGAGAGCACATGCTTTGACATGTTCTGCAACCCGAGAGTGACATCATGTCATGATCCAAACAGTGTCCATATGTAAAAAGAATCTCCAAGTGTTCCTCATTGGATGCGTGAAAGGAAACTTTGGACGTATCCAAAAGCTATAAAATGGAGGTTTTCCTATAAAACCGCTGGCTATCCTCCACGTTGCGTAACACACGACGACCCTTTGAATAGGGGGCCGAAACATCTCCGTTCTAGTCCAAAGGCTTACTTCACTCAATGTTTCATATACTGTGTGGAATTATCGAGGGAGACACACTCTCGCTCGCTCACCAGTAGGCAGTTTCTGTGTGTATACATTTGCAAAAGTGCATGTTTGGGTTCCCGTCCGGGCTTTTGTAAACATCCACAAAGGCCCGCCCGGTGGGGGGGGGGCATTTGCGTGCATTCAAGTAGGTGGAGCGGAGGAGGAATGCAAGTGCAATTATGGCTTCATCACAAAACTTTTCTTTTTTTTCTCGCTCGATAATTAGCGGCAACTCCGAAGGGGAAAGAGAGAGAGACGATCCGAGACGCCGTGTCAGAAGCGATGCTTACGCTCCGATCTTAATCTGACGACACAGGAAAACGCTCAAGGAGACGCCCAGACGTTATTAAGTTAATTGGTCAGGACATAGCGGAAAACACAACAGCTTTTACCAAGGAACCCGCAGCTTCACCAAATTGGATCCAAGTGGCCGGACCTAAAAGTCTCGACAACCCATGCGTAAAATTGAATCGGCCATTCTCTCCTTGTTGATTATTTGACGTGGGGATGAGTTGACCTTTGATCTTTGTCAACGTCCGCTCAACTGCCGTCATCCTGCAGGTGGAGCTAGTGCACAAGACAGCAGCCAGCCCAAGGACTGATGGAGAAGCCGACGTTCAAACGTTGACAGCTTGATGTGACCTCACTGACATTTGAGGCTAATAGGCACGTGGTTGTTGGCAGTAAAGCTGGAAATGTGCTGTGGTGTGTGATGCGGTGGGGGGAAGGACCCTCAGTGGCCCCTCAGTGGCCCCTCAGTGGCCCCTCAGTGGCCCCTCAGTGGCCCAGGAAGATGGAAGAGCTTGTTGACAAAACAAATGAGGAAAGAGGATATCTGGCCCAAGGGGGATCAAATTAGCCACTTTGAAAACAACAACCAGTGAGTGACGAAGAGCAAATTGGACCATTGTGCTCGTCACGTTAAAGACCACAAATGGTGACCGGTCGACATCCACTAAGTTGTTACGCATGACATGCGAGTCCGTTTAAGATGGCCGCCGCCTCCAACGTGCTGCCCTTTTGATGTGAATTAGCTTCAAATAGTGCTGTCAAATGGAAGCGGCTTGTCTCAGCTCCCCCTTTCGCCCTCCTCCTCGCTAAGCAGACATGTGATTAGAATTGCCGGCGTTTGCCCTCCAGTCGGCTCGGTGTTAGGCTCCTCGCTGGCTCCGCAGGGTAAGCAAGCCGCTTCCATCTTTGCGTTTTACAGCTCCTCGTTGGTGTTTTTCAGATATAATCTTTTTTTTTTTTTTTTGCTGAAAATGTAGGCTACTCTTATTTGAAATGGAAACTATTTAAGGGGAAAAGAAAGTGGGAAAATAAGTTCAATGGATATAGTTTTCCTTTCAAATATGCATCTCTGAATGAGAATTTGTTTTCCTGCCAACTTCTTTGGAAAATAAGCCGCCGCTTAAATACCTGTTGAGCTCATCCACGCTAAAAGTGCTGGACGTGACGTTTGAAGAGGACGCATGGAAAAACGTTGAGCGTTTTGGTTTGAAGCAGCGACATTTTCAATGTCACCTGCCATCCCTTCCTAAGCTGCCACTGATAGATTATTATAATCTTTCTATTTTATTTGAAAAGTTTTGTTTTTATTCTGATTTTTTTGTGTGTCATTTTACATCCACCTCTTCTTACAGAGAACTGTTAGCAGCCAGGCCTTCGATCGACGAGAATGATGGGCGGCGTGAGCGTCCAGGAGCTGGATCTTTCCAAGCTCACCGACGACGAGGCCAAACACGTGTGGCAAGTTGTTCGGCGAGATTTTGACCTGAGGAAGAAAGAGGAAGACAGACTTGGGTAAGAAAGTCGAGCACTTTGTTTACACTCCTCTCTAACCCCGCCCCTCCCAAGCTGTCTTACTGTTCCAATACTTTTGGAGGCCAGTGTCCATGGATGTAAACAAACATGTCAAACATTGTTTCATAATGGGATAAGTTGAGTGGGAGTCCAAAATGGGATTCACATGCCTGATCGTAAAAAGCCTTTTCCGCTCTCATCATGTTTCCTTCCACATGACGCTCGAGCAGCTCTACACTACAAAAATGTTTTGGTCCTCTCTGTATTGGTTGCATCAAAATCGGTTGTAGACTACGTGAGAATTAGATGTTTGAGATGGTTGTCAGATCACAAATTGCATTTATTGATTTTTGCTATGATTTCTTGGCTGGTCAAGTCACTTTCTTCTTGCATCACGAGAGGCTGATTTGACACCAATTTCCTCCCATGATCATAATCAGCCATGCCTGCCTGAACTTTTGGCTCAGTGAAGTTCACAGTTTGAAATGGCCATTTTTTTCTGGAGACAAGACACGGCCAAAAAATCGACACCGAGAACATCGCTTTGTCTGGGAACAATCTGCTGCTTGAGTCTTTACAGCTGTTTGAGTCTGAGTGAACCAAAGTTTGGCCCATGTCCTCACATTCCCCGCTTAAGGTTTCCCAGAGACGCAAAAAGAAAAAGAAAAAAAATCCTCTCTGCTGCCTTTTTTAAATCAAATATGAAGGATTGAGTGTCTTCTCACTCCTAAAAAGCTCAGGCTAAATTAGAGTCTCATTTATGATGCTGAGATATGTCAGAACATGGAATTGGGCTCGAGAGAGCGCCCTCTTGTGGTTGTTTTGGCGAAATTCACCCACCAAAAAGGCTGCTTTCAACTTTCAGGCTGGCATTTCTTTTCAGCGTCATTTTAAGATGGTAAAGAGGAAGAACTCTGTTGTTTTTCTTGACACATCTCGTAAATGTTTATTAGCTTGCCACTGCATTTACGTAATATTGTGGACTTGAATCAGGCAGGCGGTTGCCTTCCAAATCGGTGATCCGAAAAACACAAAGACTTAAACATCAAGTGGCATGGATAATAAACCCAAACTGAATTGAAAGCTAATGCTAACACTGATGCTAGCCAAGTCCAGGAGAAGAGGAAAAGCTGCATCTGGCAACAATAAACGAGTCTCGTTTTGTTTCGTGGATTTGTGCCTGACGTGATGTTTCAAATCAGAGCAAAATTAGATGATTATTCATGGGCGGCTGCCAAATCTGCTGCAGTTTAGCGGGACATTAACAACGTCGTTTATTCCGTTTGACCTATTAATCGGGGCAATGAGCTAAAGATATGGCCTTGTTGTTTTTATTTTTTTGGTGTTGTTTACTTCTATATATATTGTATCCTCTCATCCTTCCTGGGTGTTGTGCCAGGTTCCAGCAAACAAGGCCACGTCTGATGTCTGGGACTAGTTGCCTGTTCTTCAACTTTTGGGCCGGCACATTCTGAAGAATCAGCACCCTTTAGCTTCAGCTCATGCCGCATTTGCTCAAAGCGCTGAAGTCATTCAAAAAAGAAATGCGGCCAAGTCACAGCAAGGACGTGTTTGTTTGAGCAGGACTTGCGCTCGGGTTCTCCGGCCCCCCTTTTTAGTAGCGTGCAAAGTTGCAAAAGTAAAGCTCATCTACCACTTTGGTTTGAAGCAAACACGTTTGAGCACCAATTTGTTCTTCGTCCCCAGAGAACTCAAGAGCAAGATTGAGCGAGAAGACTTTAAGAGAGAGATGCTGGCCGAGTGGGCCGATTTGACGCAGTCTCACTGCATTCGCTGTCTGAAGACCTTCAAGTTCCTGCTGAAGAACAAGCGGCAGTGTCTGGACTGCCGTTTGCACGTGTGCGGCTCTTGCAGCCGTTACAACAAAAAGGAGCACGGCTGGCTGTGCGATGTCTGTCACATGGCCAGGTAGGCCAAGAAAAGTTGCCAAACTGACACGTTCAAATCCAATTGGAACACAATGTTTTCTCCAAAAGGGTCCTCAAGATCGGCACCCTGGAATGGTACCACAAGAACGTGCGCATGCGCTTTAAGCGTTTCGGCAGCGCCAAGGTGATGCGATCGCTCTTCAAAAGACTCGGCGAGGAGAACTCTTGTGATGACGATGACGACGATGATGATGCAAGTGAGTGATCCCGCTCCGCCGTCCGTCCCTTTGCACAAAGTCTGGAGTGAGCTGGAGGCGGAGCGAGTGACGCCTCATCTTATCGCTGCTGAAACCCGTGCGAAAGAAGTAAAAAAAAAAAAAGTGCTTTTTCGCCCTTTTGGTTGCGAGACAGCTGATTCCAAAACTTGGCAGTCAACAATGAAATTGATAATTTAATTATAATGATCAATTGGACGGATCGTCATCCATTTTAGCTGGTAGCTGGACTTCATTGACTGGAATGTTCTCCTGCTTTTTGTCGCATGGCTTCAGGGTTATGCTGAGCTTTTGGGTTGGGGCAGGGCTAGCGGTTAGCGTTGAGGCTTCCAGAAAATGGATTAGCCCGATCTGTGTTCTACTGTTTCTCCAAGCAGCTCTAAATTGGTCCTGTAACATTTTGTGCTTTTTGGGCGACGCCTCCAGCCTTTGTGTCCCAGAGGCCACCCACGAAACAGACTTTTGTTGTCGGGGGTGTTTTGTGGTGAACTGCTTCTTCCCGTCATGAACTTGTGAGGACACAAGATGGAGGAAGCCTGTTTCCACTTAGACAACCATGAGGGCCGTGCTTGGGGTTCTGCTACTGAATATTCATTTATGGTTTAATTGAGTCGTTTCGCTGACTTTGCGCTTGTGCCTTTTTTGTGAAATGAGCTCCATATCAACTTGGCTAAGCATCATTGTGACAAAAAGGGCATTTGTGAAAAAAGCCTGTTGTCCAATTCTCCAGGGACGTGCCAGAGATTTGTCAAAATTCAAATGCGGGATGAACAGCTCCAGAAAGCCGATGTGATTTGCGTGAGCGTCTTCATTCTTGTGACATGCAGTCAGCCTTGGGCTTGGGCTTGGATAACGAGTCACACATTTAGGCTCTGCCAAATCTCTGATGGGATTTAATCTTTTCCATCTTTTCCTGTCCCCCCATCCTGGCTCCTCGCAGCTGCAGCCGCGATCGAGTCTCCTTCTCTGAGCTTTTTTTTTTTCTTTTTCCCTCATCTGGAAATATCCCATGTTCTTGTCACTCGGGATCAACCGGGAGCGGGAGGAAAGTTGTTATGTACAAGTACTTGAGTATTCTACTTAAGTAGCATGCAAGTGTTTTTATGACACAATGTAAAAAAGACATACCATGACGTAAAGACAGCTGCGACTCGGAGGAAGGAACGCAACGATGAGGCCGACGGATTCGGAAAATCGGAATAATCTCTTTTCTACGTATTGCCAAAGGATTATTTGGAGGGAAAAAAAAAAAAAAAAGGGAAACTTTCAGTTAAACGAGTTGTCATGACAACATCAAATCTCTGAAAAGATTTATGACCTTGACCTGTGGGCCTAAGCAAGCGACACTCAATTACGATGAATGACCTCACAGTTGGCGTTGCCGCTCCCTTTCTCAACTGATGAACTTTTGGCAACCTGGCCAATATGTTCTCACGCCCGAGCGTGTAAATCAAGATACGCGAGTGAATTATGCAGACGCAGCTGCATAATTCTTCTCGCGTATTCGTCCCGGTCTCGCTCGGTCTCACGGTTCGGAAAAGATGGCGAGCGAGCGTTGGTGGGCGGGGCTTGGCTAAACCGACCTTGTGATCATCCAGCCACGTGTTTGCTTGCCAATGATACCATCTGCTCCCAAAAGAATGCTCGCTAATGCTTGTTTAGATGAAGTTCATTTGGAAAGGACCAGCTTACGAAAGAGCTCATTACCAGGCGATGGCCCCAACTCTTTTTTTTGCTGTGATGGCCGGTCGGCTGCTCCAAAGTAGACGTTCATGTGACTGCGGGGATTAAATGCATCTTGCATGACTTCACACACGTTGCCTGCGCTTTCCTGTCAACCTTTACGAAAACACTGCACTGCACCTTCCATTTGTGTTCAGCACACTGTTAAGACTAAATTTGACCCCCCCCCACCCAACAGAGCATCACCAATACGACACACAGAGTAACCCCGAAGTCCACAGTAAGTCCATTTTGAGATCATCTATTTCTTGTTTTCATGTTTTCGTCTAAACAACACTCGTGATGTGTCATTTTGCAGCGCTTTGCTATTGTTTTGATGACATCCAGGGCCGGAGCTAGCATACAACAAAGGAAGGGCTCACCCAATCTTGCCAACAGTTTGCCGTCATTTGGACTCTCTTTAAAAAAGAAAAAATATTGTTAGCCATATATTAGATGGATGACATTAAACATTCGATTTTTGTAATTATAATTTTTATTTATATATATTTTATTTTTGATTATTATTGTTTTATTATTTTGATGATTGTTTTGTTATTATATTAGATAGATGACTCAAAGCACATGTCATTATTTGTGCTCGGAGCGTTTAAGTTTATTGGTTTATTGACTCACCATTAAAGAAAGAATTCTTCACAAGACCAAATATTGTGAAAAATGTCAAGATGCATTGATATCTTATTGTGTCCTGCAGCCCTGGGATTGGAAGACAGTTGTATGAATGCCACCGATTCACAGCGCTGCGTTAATCAGGTACACGAGCCCACACTGGAGGAAGTCATCCATCTGTTTTATTTTTGGACTTAATCAAATCAGTCTTGGTCATTTGTTTTTTACCGCCAGATGAAAAAAACCCGAAGGCGTCTCACTGTGGACCCCATCGTTTTTGGCCTGGACTCGGGACCAGGCTCTCAGCAGGTGTGTGTGTGTGTGTGTGTGCTGAGCAAAGTCACCCACGGGTGATTGAGGATGAAGAATTTGGGCACGAGGGAGTCCGACATGACTTCTGTTTTCCAACAGTTGCTGAAAGACCAAGGCAAATTTGTGGACGTCGGTTCGGACCTTTGCTTGACTCCACAACAAGGTGAGGAGCAGAGAAAAATGCGGGATGTATGATTTGGATTCTTACGCCGTGTTGTTTTTCTAGATGACCCGGTCTACTCGGACAACGGCACCTTTCCGTCTCGCTGCACTTCCCGGCTCAGCTACTCTTCTTATGGCAGCGGGAGCGGCGGGGCACCCCAGCGAGGCTACTTCCTGGGACCCTGTGATGATGATGATGACTCAGAGGAAGATGATGATCTCACACGGTCCTACCCCATGTACCGAGCTCATTTGAGACCTCGCGAGCATGTTTCACACGAGAGCCTCAACTACCCCAAGCAGCCACCGCAGGTTAGCGCCGACATGCTAACCGTTACCCGTATCCTCTTCTCCTCCTCGCTGATCTTGTTCCACAGATCAGCGAGCTGAACCGACGAATGTCAGCCATCGAGAGCCTTTTAAGCCGCATGCAGGTCAGGTCACTCAGCTAAATCGGATCTCTTGTAAAACAACAATCCTCTCTCTTAAATGTCTTTTGTCTGTCCGAAAGGAGGCCGAGCTTCGTGACGACGAGGCACCTCAAGCCAGAGATAGTGCTTCTCCTCTTTGCGAGTGGGAGGACATGGACCTGAACATGGAGGAGCATCAACTGAGACAAAAACTGATGGCGATGGCGGGCGACATAAGTGACCACAGCCTGAGTTCTGACGAGGAGGAGTCCACCCGCTCGCTCTCCTCTCAAGAGACCTCGGCAGAGAAAAAGTTCAGCAGAAGCGTGGTGGTCCCTACATGGAATCCGCTGACAAGCTCTCAGAAGGTGCTTTTCAGTTTCTTCTTGCAGGTTGAATGAGGGGGGGGGGGGGGCTCTTCCATTTTGGGCAGATGTCATTTATCAACGCGTTTTGCTGTGGGACATGTGTAGCATGTCTTGGCAGAAATAAGTTCTACATAAATCTGGAGAACAGAACACTAATGAAAGCCAGGCCAGCAGTGGGTGCTCTGACGCTCCCAGTTGTTTCTTGCCATTTGACACTCCACCACGACAATGTAAGACTTGGACTTTGGGAGCGCCGCACCATTGCTTCCATAATTGTTCCACTCAGGCAAAAGGCACAAATGCAAAACTCTGTACAAATAAGTGGCATGATTTCATTTGTTGTTTCTTCAGGCAGAGCATTCCAGCGAAAGCCTGGAGCACAAATGGCAAGAGGAAGGCTCCAAGTCGAGCTTCAAAGGTTCCACGGCGTTGCTGTTTGAGCTGGAGGACAAAATAGCCCAAGCCGCGGCCAACGTGCACGACGCCCAGACTCAGGTGAAGAAAAGGCTTCATGCACGTTCTCGGCCTTTTCTCAACCTTGACGATCTGGTTTTCTGTTCGACATTGAGGTGTCCTTCATAGAAAATCGGATCGCCGCTCTCAACCCTGGCGGAATGCCGCTGGAAAAAAGACAAAAGGTGGTGGCAACTGCTACACAATAGCTCATTATAGTACAAAATGTTACAAAAGGAGCCTTCAGGTTTTCCAAACCACCTTTAACTGACATTCCAATCTCACAGCGGGATTCTTTTTTTTTTCATCCCCATTAACTCCCCAAATGTTTGCTGTTCTTTGCTTCCATCTACTGGAGGAACACACACTCATTCACAACTCAATTCAATTTATTTACCAATCATTTAGAGACAAAAAGGTTAAATGAAGGAAAAATACAAAGGAATGCATTTAAAATGGTTTGCTTTAGCATTAGCGATTCGCTTCCTCATATTTTGTCTTTCATCTTCTGTAGTCCGGAGTCCTGCTCAGAACAAGAAGACTTTCCCAATACTTCCCAACAAGTAAGAACCGAGACGCGTATTCGTCTAGAGCTTGATCCCATAAAAGCCTTTTTGCTTCATTAAAAAACATTTTAATCTCGTTAAACCCCGAGAACAGAATGGAGTGTTGTGAGTTGCATGAACAATGTGCCCTTTTTGCTTCAGCCCGCGCTTCCTGTTGGATGCAAACGGAGCAGCATTCCCATCAGGGATGGGCGGGCATCCAGCACTACGCTGGCTTTTATGGCACTGCCGCGTCCTGTTCACTTTTTCCCCTGCTTGCGATCACTCCTTTTCTCTCTCTTCTCTGTTCTTGCAGCAAATGGGAATGAAACAGGACTCATGAGGAGAAGACTAAGCTTGGTGTGAGATTTCAAGACAACGATGAACCGTCCTGTGATGTTTGTTCTTAGGTCAATACGACCCGGCGCACCGTTTTGGACAAGCTCACCAATGGCACGATATAGTTGACATATTACAGTATGCAAATTGCTCCAATATTTTTTAGAATATAGTCAAAACAAAAATAAGGAAGAAAAATAGAAGAGGAGCATATTTTTTTCTGCGTTTTAAATTAACACACGAGGTTCATCTAAAACAAGTGAACCCATCTCAAATGCATTTAGCTGACATTGCTGTTTGTTTGTTTGTTTGTTTGTTTGTTTGTTTGTTTTAAATATACACTTTGCAATCAATTTATGCAATTTTAATTCATCTAATTCGAAAGCACTTTATGCAATAACATTCCTTGTCTTATTATTCTTGATAGAATGATTATATTTAAAAAAATCATTTCATTTTCTCCTAAATCTATTAAGACACATGCAGCTTGTGACTCCATGCAGATGTGACGTGATTATTGGCCTCGTGTTCTGCGTTTGCTCTTTGTCTGACTTTTGAACATTACGAGCAGCATCACGCAGACGGAAAAACAACAACACAAGTATCTGAGCGTCATGGTGAAAAGAGATATGGTCGAGAGTGCCCAAAAGAACTCCCCTGATGAGGAGGAGGCGGTGGCGGAGATTGAGCTCATCTGGCATTCGCAGCAGGTTTATACAGCAACAGCTGCGGGGAAAGACAATGTTTGGATGTCACGCTCAGCGTGGAATTACTGACTGAACAACGTGACACTACAATCGCCGCAAAACACAAAGAACACTATTAACTCTCATCTACTATTACTAACCTGACTACTAAATCCTTCCACAGTTATAACTACTACGGCTACAACTAGTCATTGCTTGCTACTATTGACCTGCTACTAACTACTTGTCCGTATTACTGCTACTACTCTGTGTGTGTGTTTAAAGGCAGGGGGTAGAGGGAAACTCGAGTATTCATTGGCGACCTCAGGAAGCTCCTTCCCATGACCTCAGTGAGGTTTACAAGTCCCGTGCTTGTCTTCGCCAGCTTCTGCACTCCTCTCATCTAAACAGAGTGAAGACAGAAGAGAAAGCACTCAAAGCGCAGCTGGTACTGGTACTCAGTGAGGCTTATGATGACATATTTACAAATGCACAACTCTCACTATATGGGATCATTCCATTATTTCGATTTTTTTTATTTTCCACTAAATATTCCAGGCCAACCAGGAGATATAGATGCTCCTATCACTTCCGTTCTACTAGTACAAGTTATTAGTAAGACTGTTACTGCATACTACACCCCATTAACTACTACGACTACCATCGCTGTCCTCATTACACCACAACTACTGCTCGCATATCCTCCCATTTCTACTTGTTTTTACATCTTCTCCTTGACCTTCATGCTCGTGGAGCTACAAGTATTCATCGCTATCTAAAGAATGTGGAAAGTGTTTGTATCTTATCAGATAAGTGCCTAGCATGTTAACACAACTATGGAATGCAATAACTCATTTCATCTTAAAATAATCAGACATGCACGTTAACATACCACGTTGCTCACAGTTTGTGTAACGTTCCTCCTTGACACACTTTTGAGCTTGCCTGTCTACTGTACTGTTATTTTTGCCTGAATCCATCCAGAGTTGCACTTGCACAAAATGACCACCTGAGGTCGCCATTGGCTTGACTCACTTGTGACACTTCAAACACTTGGCGTTATATTAAAAAACAAAACAAAAAAACAATCGAGCGTTTATTTAAATAAAATGCCATTATTATTATTAATACGGTTTGGGGGCACTGCCTCTTTAAGAAGAGTCTGTCTTATTTTAGAAGTTAGTGGCGGTGGACTTTAAAAATAGAATGGGATGTTGCGTTCAAACGCCGTGTGGAATTTGAGAAGACTTGTTTAAAGCCTCGCGTACTGATAGCGACTCCATTGACTTGTTCCTGTGGTCAACGCGCGTGATTCATCACTACAAATGAACTGATTACATTTTCCCATACTGCACTCTGCGGGAGTCTCAAAGTGAAATAGTAACAGTGAAATGTCAAACCATCGACATATTCCCACGTTCATTGAAGGCAGCGTTATTGAGTGACGATTTGAAGTGAAGTTCGTCCCTCGCCCCACCATCGATGTTTCACTTTCAACTTCCTAACTCATCCTATTGATTTAATGTTGTGACTTAAGTTTAGTTAATTTTCCGCTAGCGCCGTGGAAAAGGAAAACGCTTTCCCACGTGGGTAAGATGCGGTCATTTGAAATGGATATGGCAGCGAGCCGCGCGTGAGATTGGCTGCCGTCCGTTAAGTCAGGAAGACGCGTGAACAACGGATGTGTGACCGTCCGTGACGACCGCCGACGCGTTTTGTTTCGTGCCCTCGTCTGAAGTTGACGTGTGCCTTCCTCCGGCTTCCTGTGGCTGTGGGTCGGTCGGACACGCACCGGTGGCACCGATCGCGAACTCCCCACAACCGCGCAGCGCCGTGTGTGTTCGAACAGGTCTTCCGTCCCTCCCGTGGGTTCAAAAATGGGCACCCAGGGCTCAGGACGCAAAAGAAACAGTAACAAGGAGCGAACCACGGCAGAGGACGATGCCCTCAATCTCATCGCCAGAGACGTGAGTAACACCAATCTGTCCGTGAAAAGACTGCTTTGGGATTTGAAAGTGACAAAAGTCATTTAAACCGGTGTTTTCCCCCCCATGAAGAAAAAAAAACTATTGTTTTGATTGTCCCAAAGGTGTTAAAAGCACAAAACGAGTCACCAGCCAGCTAATATTGACCCACGATGTGACTCACAGCAAATGTTCTGGTCGGTCGTCATTGTGTATACTTAAAGTTGAATCAGCCGGATATGAAAATAGATTTCTCATATTGGGTGGAAAAACAACCAATTATTCTTGTTGTCCTAACACAAAATGACCTTCATGTGACCCAGACCTCTCAAGTGAGAAACAACAGTTTTGAGCATCCCTAACGCAAGTTATTGAATATTTCCGCCAAACAAACATCCTGGTGTTTTCATATTTATTAAAAAACAACAACCCATTGTTAAATTGTAATAAGATCTATGCTTTAGATGATTGACAGCCTTTGTGGAACTGGCCCAGACCCGATGATTTCAGTGCATCCTAGTGAAAACCAACCAATTATCCACCTTGTTGTAATGTCTCCTAATATAATGTCGGTACGAGCCACCGGTGATGAAAATGATGTTGCTGTTAATCGGCAAGACACATGTACTAACTTGCACCGCAACCAGCTGGGAGTAACACAAGACTGCACTTGGCACACTTTACAATCGCTTTCTAAACACGTGTTGAATTCAGGTTAGGGCAGGATTCTCCCCCTCCACTTTGATGGGGACAAAGTTTTACATTCATACAGCGCTTGATGATTGTTTTGCATTATGCTCTGTGTTTGTGATTATAATCCAGTAAGTAACAGAATACACGTTTGCCGCCATGTTAGTGACGTCACCAATTGTCTAGTTTCCCTAGCATGCGCGGAAGAGGCGAGCCATGGCCGGCCGGCCGGCGCTATTGCTCAAGAGTCTTTTCCTCTCGCCATTTATAGAAATAAATGGAAGAATGAGAACCCAGTCAAAAAAAGTCATTATTCTTTGCTTGCCTAACCAGTTATTCGTAACGGCCTTCCGTGCCCAATACAAAGCCACAGAAGAATGCGCAGAAATGCTAGCGCACCTTTTGAAGCGGCAGCAAAGTCGGGTTGCGCATATACTATGTGACCAAGCGGGTGGTGGTGGTCCAAGCACTCTGATGACTAGGCCTCAAGTGTTTAAAAATAGCATGGCCGAAAAGATCAGCTGTCGCAACACCCTGCTTTTGGAGGAGGCCAGTGTGGGTGGGACACGGCTGTGCCAAGTGGCCGCCGCTGGCACAGACCAACGCCCAATGCAGTGGAAGAAGAAAAATGTGTCAAGGACCAATGCGCTGGTTTGAAGCGGACATTTTTTTGGCTGGGTTTCAATACAAGTCGTAAGTGGGCCAAATGGGAGAAAAATGGTAGCCGTGTTTTGAAGTAGTCAGGAAAAATAACATTGCCACATCAGCCGCTTTTGTATGGGAAACCAAAAAGAATAAAAAGAAGATTAAAACGGGCAGGTTGTCCTCACTGGGAACGTTTTCAAGAGTAGGAGGAGTGGATTAGTCTGCTGGGGTTGGGTGGTGAACATGGTGGCAAAACAAAACAAGCCAACTTTGTTAATCATTACTGTGAGCGGGGACAAGCAAAGTTCATGTCCACCAAGAGCCAAGCCACGTCGGCTTTTGTCGGCTTGGGGCCAACACGGTTCCAACTGGTCTATTTCCTGACTTGCGCCCCCCTAAAGCTGCTTGCCAGTACTGTTTCTCCTTAAAAGGATGTGGTCCATTTTGTGTTCACTTCCTCTCGATGACATCACCTCATCAGATTGTTATCGCAAACTGCTTCCTGTTTATTTGGCCCGGCCAACCACTTGAGGAAGCGAATGGTCGTGGCTGGAGCTCAGGTGTTCTGACATTTCCAAGTCCAGCGGAAGGTCTGGGATGAAATGAAGGGTTCTCGACAAAAAAAGTCGACATTGTAGTCCAAATTAATATTTCAGTCGCTGACCGTGAAGCTTTCTTTGGTGCCACGCGCCACCTTTGTCTTGACGTTCACCCCGGAGGAAGAGTCACGTGTGTGCTCAATGATGTCCCATTTAGTCCATTGAGGCCAATATAAATAGCTGTCATGGAAGCAAAAAAAAAATGCGGTGCCACGTCTTTTGGCCTAGTTTGGCGAATCCCTCTTGAGGTGGCAGCGATAACAACTCCCAAGAAAAGTCACTCATGACGCTGTATTTCTTCACAACGCTACCAAGCAAGTTCAAGTGGGACAAATGATGAGGCTCACTAACACATTTGATATTTTGTTGAGTTACATTTGGGTGGCTACATCCGGCCATAGTCCGCTAACAAAGTGAGTTTCAAAGAAAGCCACGTCCATGGCCATTTAGCGCCTGTCCCGCCCGACACATTGTGCTGCATATTTTCCTTCGTGCCGTATGGGAGCGATTGTGCGAGCTACGCCGGTGACCGGCTGCTGCCCCGGACTATCAATTGTGCCCTCAAATGATCAGACGCCCTCGCTGATTACAAAGTCAATTTTCTGTAAGACGCCCAAAAGTAGTGAGTGTTAGCACTTTGTTGCTGCCTGCTAACGTGCTTGTGTGTTCCCGTTGCTTGGTCATGCTGAGTGACATGAAGGAAACGCATTAGCGCAATCAAAAGAAGAAGAAAAAAAAGCCCCTCCTTCTGCGGAGGCCAAACGCAATGTTCACCGCAATGTTAGAGGAAGGAAATGCTGACGCATTCTTTTCGCTGCGCACACTCAAGTTGTGCTCTGAGAGCTCCTTTTAAGGAAAAGGCCCTTAGTTCCATTTATTGGCGAGTAGAGCGATGGCAATGTTCTCTAAACACGAGGAGAAATACATCCCATAATTCACTGATTTTTACCGTTCGGAAACAAAACGAAGTAGTGCAGATGAGTGGCGAGGTTTTGCTGCGTCAGCGCCCGTGTTTGCCATGTGTATAGATCCAAATGTCCCGATCATAACCATTTCCTTTTCCTCTCTTTTTGTTCCTGTTGCCCCGACAGGCCGAGGCCCGACTGGCAGCCAAGAGGGCAGCGAGGGCGGAAGCCCGAGAGATCCGCATGCGGGAGCTTGAGAGGCAACAAAAAGAGGTAAACAAAATGGCAATGGGCTCCAAATTGGGCCTGAGCCAAGTTTTGAACCCAGAACCGACAAACATGTCAGTGGCGTTCTTTTTTTGCATTCCTCACTTGTTGTTTCCGAGGCCTTTCTTTTCTGGTTTAGCACGTCCGATCTCGACCAAGGGGGCTTTTTTTAGCTCCCTATTATTAGCGGCACGTAGTCTCATACGTGCAGACAGACCCCGCCCCCCCCAATTTGCTGCGACTTAGCTATGAAGCGTTAGCGCCATTAGGCTAACAGGTCCTGAAGTCATATGCACGGGATTACTGACCATTGTTTTGTGTACGTGCGTTAAATCCCTTAACTCAGTTGTAAAGTAGCTTAGCGGGTTGGGCTCTGGGCTCCAAGTTGCAGTGCCACACTCAGTTCATGTTGTTGACTCGAGCAACGAGGGCCACGGCACGCCGCCCACCGTCCGTTAGGCCTTTCGTAAAGGAACGCTTGATGCAAAACTGAAGACTTGGACACGAGGGCAGATGTCTTTTGTCAATCGGATCGAGATTGCTTTCCTGAATCCCGTTTGGATTTAAATTGCGACTGGTTCTGTTGAACAATGCGGTCTGTCCCGGTACCCTGATGTCTACAAAGACGGCCGGGCGTCTACTGGCGGGGAGGAGACTGAGGGCGGCCTTCGGCAGGCGCCCTCGGAGCCCCCCCGTCCAAAAGGCCGGCACGGTGAGTTCAATTGCGTTTGTACAAACATGATAAGCTGATTGATTTTACGACTCCGTCCATGAATGGGCTTACGTGAGCCACTTGGCTTTGGAACTGATTAGTGTCCAGACGCGGTTAAGAAAAGCTTTGTCTGGGTTTCTCTCGGGCTTGGTGACCCCGCCCCCTCAGACCCCAAATTGGAGAAACTGCTTGCGTGTCTAGAAAATAATAGACAAAAGCAAAACGATGTCAGGATTTGGGTCCTACCTTAACCATTGATGCCCCGTTCTGTCCCATCGTTGTAAAAATGTCCCACACTGACCTTCAGCACCCAAATGGCTGATCCGGGACAAACACGCTGTTGAACCGCCAACTCTGCCTCAGTAGCTCATCGGTTTAAATTGACCTAACAGAACCGGAGCCAGAACATTGGCTTCACAAGGGCATTACTGCTATCCAAGCGAGTGTTAATGAGGTCGCAAAGGGGTAAGTGGCAAATCTGTTCCGTCCGTTTATCGGGCAAGCACACTGTACAACAGAGATGCTAGTAAATCTGGATTGAAGTGCCGAGTTGCTGGGACGAACGGAAAGGTTGGCAATTAGCACACCGGAGTCATCTCCGAGTGATACTCCTCTTCCAACTGATCAAACGGATCGTCATGACTTTAGTTCCATTCCTGATCTACAGCCTGGAACGGAAAAAGTGGCTTAGCCTAGCTTTGCTTAGCTTAGCTTGGCGATCAACTGCCTCAGTAAGCTTGCTCTCACTTGAGAGGTTCTGGCTACAAGCCATTTGGAACAGTCAACAACTTAGCCCCATGGGAGCCAGGGCAAACGTTTGGCCGGCCGGGGGGAGGGAGGGAGGTAGCGAGCCCAATCTTACGGCTGTCCGCATTCAAAGTACCTGATGCGTGACAAAGTCCAAAAAGTGTCACGCAGTGATTGGCTGTTGCCTTTCATCCTCCCGTCACTATGACGACTATGACACTGAAGGAGGAAGATCGACAGAACAAACTGGCACCGCCCGTTCTGCGTTGTTTGGAACAACAAGGTAGAAAACCCGTAAGTCGAATTAGTTCTGTGACCGTGCTCGTATTGAGCGTTTGTGAAAAAAAATCCCCTCAATGACATACCTCATGGATTGTCTGGCCTTGTTCTTCTTTTGTGCGATCTGTCCATGATGTGCAAAGGATCTTAGCGCCACCAACTGATCTCGTCCATCCACTGCAAGGAACCCAATGTTCAAGGAAGCCTCTTGCCTGTATTGAAAGCGTCAGCCTTCATTTGTTACTGGCTGCTCTTTATTCCCTTGCCATTTTAGGACTGGTTTATTTCTGTTTCCGTCTTTTTTGACACTCTCGGATCTCTCTCTCTCTCTCTCTCTTTCTCTCTCTTCTGGCCCGGTTGCTGGTGGTGCGCAGATCTTTCAGGTGCAGAAGGTACGCTTGGTATTCAGTGTGCGGCCAGTAAATATTGACCACGGTTGAAGTGTTTCATAACTTTTTTTTTTTCTTTAGAAATATTACGGCTTGAATCCTAAAGCAGATGACCGATCAGACAGCAAATGGGGCGATATTGAGCAATGGATGGTAGCGTTTTTTTGCCACTAACTTTTCCTTCACTTCCATGCACGATATTGTTTGGAGTTGTGATTTGCGGTGGATTTCTTCTTCTTGTTGGTGTCCCCCTTTAAAAAGCAACACGTCCAAGCTGGAGCTCCCCTGGGCATCTGCCCTCTGGCTTTGGCCAGCATGCCGTTTGCTGTGTCTAATTTCTCACGTCAGGACTGAGTTTCAATTTCACCAGCAAACTTTATTTGACCGCACGCCGATTGTTTGACGAGAAGCGCAACGAAAGAAAAGTAACTTTGAGCTATACGTCAAGAGCGCTTGAAGTCCCTGTAAAGCAGTGCTTCTCAAATAGTGGGGCGCGCCCCCCTTGGGGGGCGCGGTGCTATTCCTGGGGGGGCGCGTGTGACCCTGGGGAACAGGCTTTTTTTTTGGCAGTACTAGAATAAAGTGTAATTGCGCGTTTGCTACAGCAGGGGGCAGTGGCGCTCTCATTGTTACTTCTGTCACGTTTGCGACAGTGCAACATTTTACGACTTACAAGACAATTTAGGATAGTCACGGTGGGGAGGGGGGGCGCGAATAGTTTTCTTCTTGCTAGGGGGGGCGTAACAGAAAATAATTGAGAAGCACTGCTGTAAAGTGAAATCAACTTTCTGAATTCACTTTACAGGCTCCTCCATTTCTGAGGTGAGCTATTACTAATCCTGATGAAAGCAAGCAGAACCTGAGTGCTGATCAAAAGTGTCACAAAGAGCCCGTCCAGCATCATCGAGTGCTTTAACGTGTACTCTTTCAAATCCATCGTGTGCGTGTGTGTGTGTGTGACCTGCGACTCTTCATCTCCTTTTCCCTTCCTTCATCTTTTGCCACCGCCATGCAGGAGGACAGTGAGCGATACTCGCGACCTTCGCACACGCATACGGTTTGTAGACCACGCCGATTTGTACAATCCAATACTTGTTGTTGACATCTTGCAGTGGCCAAAATCCGAAACCTCCTGACTGACTGACGGATGATGATGGGGCGTAATTAATATTCATTGACAAAAAGTCATCAGCCCTCCTTTTGAAATGTGTCTCGTTTCTCTCGCAGCTCTCGGATGACGACGAACGGATCTCTGCGGGGAGCCGAGGCAGCACCAGGGTCAGTATCAAATCCACGTCAACGCGTTTTCAGATTTCAGTGTGTGGCTATCGTCGAGAGTTTCCATTGGTGAGAAAACACGCGGTGCCGAGGTTGGGCGGATCGCCCAAGGTTTCCGTTGTCTTAGTGAAGCTTTTCTTGCGTCGTTGTCGATTTGATGCCACAAACGCAGGAGTTGTTTAAACTCGCAGGTTGCTTTTTAAAAGTGCCACAGTTGACGCTTTGGTGTCTCTTGCACAGTCGGAACTTGACGCAGTTTACGGTGCCGGGGTAAGGTCCGACTGTGGACTGCAAGACTTTGAACGACATGATCATTTGCTGTGCTGTGCCTCCCCCCCCCCCCCCCCTTTTTTTTTTTTTTTTAACTGTCTGCGCATGACTTGTGAGCAAGCCGCCATTTCATTCATCTTGACGGTTGCTGCTAACTATGAAGAAAGTACTGCTGAGTTTCACGTTCCTCCCTCGTTTGCACATGTTCACACCGTGTGACTCAGAATTTTTTTTTTTTTTGCTGATTGTGGATATCTCACATTCGGTGGCCTTTTGGTGTTACCTTGACTGCTTGACCCCCCCCCCCCTTCACATGTGTGTATTTCTGAAAGCTTCTGCTGATCTTTTTTTTTTTCTTTCTGCCACTCCCAAGGGGTCGTCCTTGCTCTCGCATAAGTCCAAGAAAAAGAAGAAACATAAGCACAAAGAGAAGGACGTATGTGATTGTCTTGGTAACTGCTGCGGCTTGGCCTAACCTTTGAAAAATGACTTTTGCACTCTTGCCTTGTAGAGGAACGGCCACGATGATGAGCACAGTGTTCTATCCAGCCGGGTTAGTAGTTGTCAAAAGTCAAAAATCGTTCCGTCTCAATCACATTCGAGGAAATTGAACAAAAACAGTAAGTGTCATTTTGGGGATGACACGTAAATGTCATGTTTCCAGGCTGGCTTGATATGAGATATAAGATTCACCTTGTGACCCAAATGTGACCCGTCATCAGGGGCACTTCTTCCTGTTCATTGGCAAAAAAAAAAAAAAAAAATAGCGCTAATTCCTCCAATGACAGAAAATGGTTCCCCGGTCTTACTGGCGATATGCTATGTGGGCTCCCTCTCTCAGGCATCGTACGCCGCCTCATCTGACTTGTACAGCCTCAATGGCCTGTCCGCCGCCGCCACCGCCGCAGGCAGGAACCCGGCTTCGACTGGTTCCTACCAGGTTCGTATGCCCTCCACTTGCACTTCTGCTGGGAGACTCTTTGGCCAACATCACACTTGGTCAGCCAGTCATATCGCGTCGGACTTTTTATGGACCGGAGCGTCATCGGCGGCATGGTTCTTAAGCGCCTGATTGAGGGCTTTTCGGCAAACGTTGTGAAACGGAGCGCTTTCTCACCACTGAATAGAAATGTGTGAACATGCTGAAGCGTGAGCAAAAAACGGCCGTGTGGTCTCTATCATGTCGCATGAAATCCAGAGCTCCTTATACGGGGACGGGCTCTATTCCGGATCGCGCCAAGTGTCCAGCTCCAACTCTGGCTCCCATATCGTAAGTCTAGTTTTCTTTTTTGAGGCATGATGGAATTTTTGGGGTGGCGTGTGAGCTAGTTGAAGGATGGAATCATTGTGGCGTGTCATTTGGTGTGTGGAATGCTTGCTTCGGTTTGAGAGCCCTAACAGTGCAAACATTGCGTCACTGATGCTCGCCGCCAGACGCGGGTCGGGCTCACACCTAAAAAATGAATTTGTGACTACCAAGTAGGCAGAGGTTTGTTGTTGTGCCACCAACGTGCTAGCCTGAGCATGCGTGTGTCCGTCGCTGCACTCGGCCGGTCGGAAGCCCTAACGTCCGTTTCTTTGACAGCCAATAGAGTACGCTAGCTACCGCAGCAGCTCCAGAACTTCCAGTCGGGCCAATTCTGCCCGTACCAGCCCAGTGGTGAGCGTTGCCTGCAACTTTCAAAGATTGAAATATTTTGTTGTTGTTGTGGTGGTGGTGTCAAGCCCGTCCGTCGGTGACCCTTCTAGGACGAGCGCGCTGGCTCTGTTGCCAGTCTGTTGAGAAGCGTTTCCGGTAGCAGGGGACTCCCCAGGGATCTGGCCAATGTTACCATTCCCGATTTTTTAGACGTGAGTTGTCGCCTACCACGGGTGGCCGATGTTTTTAGTCCTTCCTTTTCATCATGCACTTAACCCCACAAAGGTCTTTGTCTTGTGTCGGACTGAAATCACTGGAATGCTGAATGCTAAGACATTACCCAATGGAGTGACTCTGACTGAAAATGTGACCGGGGCACCTCCGCCATCAAGTGTGAATTGAACCCAAGTTTTGGATGCTGCCTGTTTCCGCAAATGCACAGGTGTCAAACGAAAAATTGCAAGCAATGTCTCTTTTTTCAAGTGACGACAATTTGTAATTTTAGTAATGACACAAAGTTGATGCAAAATTTGTCTTGGCCGGCCGTATGTGGCCCCCGGCCGGGCCTTGGGTTTGACACTTATGCGTGTGTGTGTGTGTGTGTGCCAGCTGCTCTGTCACAACACCCCTGAAGTGAAAACCTGATTGTTTTGAAAGCGTGTTTGATGCCGAGTGACCCGAATGAAGGATTCGAGTCCGGTTTGTTTGTCGCATGGTTGCGGGCGGGCCCAGCGGCCTCCGCGTCAGCCTGACTTTGCTCTCATCGCTTTTTATCTTGCTCCACAGGTAGACGACAGGGATTATCCTGAGAAAGTAAGTGGAACAACAAAACGCTAAGCAGGTTCTCGCGCTACCTTTTTTTCATTTGCGCGACTCTCCTTTTGCAGGGTTCTCGAGCGGCTTCCGCATTAACGGCCACCACTCTCACCTCCCTCGGGGGGAGTTCCTCACGGAGAGGAAGCGTCGAGAGCGCCCTCACCGTCGATGCGGAAAGTGCCACGAGGGAGATCAAGGTAGCGCAAGAGAGCGAGCGTCTCTGTAAATGCGTCCGCACCTTCCTTCCTTCCTTCCTTCCTGCTTTGCCGCCACTTGATGCGCCTCTTGCTCTTTGCTGCTGCGCTCTTCACCAGGAAATTCATGAACTGAAGGATCAGATTCAAGATGTGGAGTCCAAGTACAGTCAGAACCTAAAAGAAGTCAAGGTAGAAACCCGAGACCGTTACGGTTTGCTTTGGTTTGCGCGCACGTTGAGAGAAGCCGGAAGACGGCTAAAACTCTCGCGCACTTTTATTTTATGGCTACTTAAGTAATGCTCTTGTCATGTGTCTCATGGTAGAATGTGTGCTCACTGCATCAATGCTTTCTCTCATTTCTACGTTTCTGCTTGCGGAACTTTACAGACGGAGGAAGATGTTGGCTTTTCACTTTCCTTTTCTGAATTTTTATTTTATTTTTTTACAGGAGGCCTTAGCAGAGGTGGAGGAGAAGTACCGCAAGGCCATGGTGTCCAACGCCCAGCTGGACAATGAAAAAAACAACCTGATGTACCAGGTGGACACGCTCAAAGACTCGCTGATGGAACTGGAGGAACTCCTGTCTGAGTCAAGGCGGCAGTTCGAGGACAAGCTCAAGGTACGGCGCCGCGTGCTCGCAACTCTCGACCGCACTTGGCTTTTTTCTGCACAGGGTCCATTGAAATTGTATATTGTGACTGCAGGATTTTGAACGTGAGAAACACACCCACAGTGTGCTTCAGTTCCAGTTCAACGACATGAAGGAGACCCTGAAACAAAGCGAGGAGCTGCTAAATGTGAGCGTCGACCCGAGTCAACGCGGACGCGGTGGCGGGAAACTCGCATGCCGGGATTTCATCTCACGCACATTTTCCGTTCCCCCACATCAACTCTGCTTCCTTCTCCTTTGCTCTTCTTTCTTCTCTGGTCACCGTAGGAGATTCGCCAGTTGCGTTTGAAGCAGGAGGGTTTTGCTAGGGAAATAGCCGATCTCCAAGAAACAGTGGAGTGGAAGGATAAGAAAATTGGGGTACGACCCGCTTGTGTATCGGTGTCCTCTTCTCGGGCCGCCGGCATGACGTCTTGTCTTTGGCTTTCCTCTCCGTTGTCAACTGCAAATGTGCTCAGGCCTTAGAGCGACAGAAAGAATACACGGACGCGATCCGAACCGAGCGAGACGATCTCAGAGAAGAGGTGGTGAAGCTGAAAGATATTCTAAAGGTACTCGGGTTGTTCTTTGACCGTTCTGAGCGAGTGCAGTCTTCCGGGCTTTGTCTTAAAACGTGGACGCCTCAAGCATGCTTGGTGGAAATTGAACGGGAAATGCTTTTGGGCAAATTCCAGAGCTTCTACTTTTGGATCAGTACAGTCAGTCGCAATTGAAGGGTATGTGACGCTTGTGACTTTTTTTGCCAGAAACACGGAATAGTGCTGGGACCCGACCTGAGCGTCAACGGCGACGCCAACGAGACGGAAACGGACGCGGCCACCGGCGGAGACGGCGCTTCGCCGAGCTCCCCGGCGGAGGGGAGCAGCGTGCTTGGTAAAACAAATCATCTTTCCTTCTTTTGCATGGCTTTTCCAATAACCCAACCAAAGATGTTAGTTCCCAAAATGGACACTTGGAGTCAACTGAGGTAGAACAAATTCAACTCGGATATTTTCCCAAGTGTGCTTTTGGACTGACTATCATCTTGAGTTTTCATGCTCCCTCTCTTATTTGTCTGGCAGATCTTAAAGAGGAAGCACACACTGCCAGTACGAGTTGCTCAATCAGACCTTTTAGATCTTTGAATGACGTTGATTAGATCCTGTGAACGTCCACAAGTATGGGCAGTATTCATTCGAATAAGCCAAGGCTTCTAAAAGTGTGTGTAGTTTCTCTTCAAGTGACATGCTTGAAAAAAGGCACTTTAATCCTCTACAATAGTTTGAAATCTTCTTCTCGTCGTACGTCCAAATGGATAGTCTTGGTGCTTCTCGTCAAAATCTCAATGGCAATGTCTTCTCCCTGCTTCCTGCCTGCCTTCTTCTCCATGTCTCGTGCTCCCGCCTGGGGTCCTCCTCCTCCTCCTCCTCCCTCTATGCGGTTCTCTGAATCAAGCAGGTTCTTCTGCCGCTGCGCTCCTGCTGGAGGTTTCTCTTGAAAAACGCTGTCTCCGTATCAAAGTATGCTCTCCGTGATTTCTCAGGAAGCTCAGACGACTCTGGTTTGAGAAGTAGAGGCAAGGAAGCGGTGGATCAAGAAGAGGGCGGACAAGTGTTTGAGGAAGGCCAGACGAGCGCCGCCGATAGGCTCTCGGACACTTATGAGGGGTCCGTGAAAGAAAAGATGGCAAATGTTCAAGAAAATGACGCAACGGGTCAAACGGTTACGCGAGTCAACTCTGATTTAGAGGAGACAGACGCAATAATCAATGGTAATTTGATAGAAGCTGTCCAAGAATCGTGCCCCCAAGATCAAAGAAGTCCCCAAGCAAGTTCCCCAGTAGGCGCGAATGAGTCCAAATCAAGTCGCGAAGAACAAATGAAAGATTCCGAATGGTGTTCCCATCTGGGGCTCCTTCATGAAGAGATGGGAGACGTCATAGCTTTGGAAGAAAATTCCCAAGCGTGTCCCATAGATGGTGAATACGCTGAGCCGTGTCCCTGTGTGCAAGGCGTTGGAGAACCTCAGTCTGGTCTCCAAGCAGATTTGCAATCATCTCCTCAAGAAGATATTCCTCCATCTAAATCCTGTCAAGGGGAAGATGTCAAAACATATCCCCATGGAGATGGGAAAGATTTGGAATCAAACATTCAAGACCCAGAAGTAGAGGTCAAATGTTCCGAATGGCGTCCCCAAGCGGAAGATGCAAAGGATGACGGACAAGAAGACGGAAATGATTCTGAACCGTGTTCCCCAGTACAAGGCGGCCAAGACTCGCAATCTGGTCCGCGGGTCGTGGAGCCCGAGTGCATCGCTGAACTGCAGCAGGAAACTGCTGAAGCAAGCAGCGGTGACGCCGGTAAGAGCGCAAACGTCCGTGGGAAAAAGAAAAAAAAGAAGAGGAGAGGCAAAAGGAAAGGACCCGCCCCTGAGGAACTAACGCATCAAAGGGACAACAAGGGAGGAAATGGGACCACGGAGCAAGACAAGCTCCAGACAGAAGGCACAGGAGCCTCACCATTAGCAAACGCGGACTGTGCTCACGTCATCCAGTGCCTTCAAGAAGCGGCGCCCGCAAACCTTCACCATCTCCAAGAAAGCACGACGGCGCAAATGCTCCATGCGGATGAGCAAAGCGGTCGACATTTGGAAGTGGAAAAAGTAGAAATCGTGCAAGATTCTGCCGAAGCGCAGGAAGGATCAGATCCGATTTTGGACAAAGACGCCATTAGAGATGACACCACCATCGATTCAGGTCCTGGTGACGTGACTTTTGTCCATAATGAAGTTGAAACAAGTTCTCCAACTCCCAACGATAATAAAGAAGACTCCGTAGGCCAGTTGGAAAGCTGCGACAAAGCGCCCTCAGAAAGTCACAATCGGGTGTCTGCGACGTCTCCCGACGACATCGGCGACGGTCTCCAAGACTCGTCGTCATCGTCTGCGCTACGAGCCGATAGCCTCACGGAGGTTGTTTTCAAACAGCAAACGTTTACAAACCAAGAGGATGAGGAGATCTTGAAAAAGGACAATGACCACTTGCTCACTTTTGTCCAGCCGGAGAAATCCTCGCATGACCTGGACGAGGAGGAGACTCGGGCCGGACTTGGTGCCGACGGACAGACTTTGCTTTGCGAAGATCGTTTTGTTGACGCTGCCTTGGACACGCTGGAGTCCCAGAAAGTGAGCCATCAAGTCACCAATGAAAACCTAGCCGCTGCAGAGGAGCATGAAAGCATGGAAGATGACCGTCAAGCCGCCGATCTCGGCGCCTGCCAGCAGGACAGTGGGGAGGATGAAGATGAGAAAGGGCATTCCTTTGATTTTGACGACCTGGACACGGCCGTGGAGACGCTGGGAAATCCTGAGCGGCGGCGAGTTGAGGTGGGAGATGAAGACGTCGCATCAGATGAGCTCCAAACCGACAAGAACAGAAAGGATAGCGAGGCAGTCGCACCAGAGCAGACAGATGTTGAGATGGCCGTGGAAGTCCTGCCAGATGAATGTAGCAAGAATAATAATAATAATAGCAATACTGAAACGCCAACAACGCGGAGAGATGCGCGTGGAGCCGCATCAAACGTTTTGACCAATGTAGAAAGCCACGGGAAGGACGGCCAGCCTTCCAACACTGGACTTCCACAAACCCCGGGCGAAGACCAAATCCCAGCTCAGGCCGCGCCGTTAGCGGTAGATAGCGTTGAGAATGCGCCAGATGCAAGCGCCACCCTTAGCAACATCGAGACGCCAGACGACTCTGGAAAAGACGGCAAGAAAAATGGGAAGAAGGGAAAAGGCAAGGGCAAAGATGACTGCAAGGTGACTTAGAGCTTACCTTTCAAAATGACTCTCCGGTGTGATAGGGAGGTTTTTTTTCTGATTTGATTGCATAGTTTTAGAATAGACATCATGAGCTTTATTACTTTTATTTTTTTGCAAGTTGTATGTGCCAAAAAGCAATGAGAATGAAATGTGCAAGCTTTTTCAACAATGCTGTTGATGTTTTGGGGTCCCTCCCCCTCTCTCTATTTGAGGAACTGATTCAGCTCTTTTTGATGATGTTAAATCATACAAAGTGGAGAAAAAGCATTTTTCTATGCAGGTCAAAATCAAACATGCTTGTCAATTCAGGCTGTAAATGTCAGGGGGAAGTGTTCAAGGTCAGGGGTCGAGATGGGATTGGGTCGGGGTTAGGATAGCAGCATGCACATAACAAACGCATGTTGCTTTTTGTTGCACTTACTGAGTGAGTGTGATCCATCCACAATAAAAAAAATATGAAACAGAAAAAAAAGAAATGTACTCGTCATAATTGTGAAACATTGTCCGCAGTCAACCCCCTGCCTGTTTGCCCTTGGGCATTTTCAAATTTACATTCATGGTTTTTGCCACCCTATCTTGATATTAGTGGAAAATCTGATCGATATGCTGATACGTATAGCAAAGCAATATAATGATGACTTTGGCGCCATCTGGTGGAAGCATAGTGTTGATGTTGAGTTTACTCTGCTTGTATTTCCTTCCATGTAATATTATTTAATTGCCAAAAAGTGAGTTTGTGTAAAGTTCTCGTATTTGTGATGTTCTCTTTTGTGGATGGATTTTAAGGACTGAGCCGTGTCATGGGGAGTCCACTGTGTTGTTGTTGTTTTGCGCGTGTGCTGTAGTTGCCTGTGCCGTGTGCCCTTCTCTCCTGAGATTGTATGCATGTTAACCGAGCTCCCTCCCTCACGCTCTGCTCCGTCAACCCCTCCATGGATGCCTGCACTTTTTGCATGCATCTGCCTCCCAACCAAGCTCCCCCTCCCACACCGCATCTTTGGCCCCGCCCACTCCTGGTATGTTCACTTAGTTATTTTATTTTCTCCTTGTGCAGTTCTGATATGTAGTCATGTTAATCTTGGCACATCCCTGATATTCTTTGCGGCTCGCTGCTAGTTGCTGCAAAATTGTCTTTTCTTTTTTCCCCCCTGCCATGTCCTTGCAGAGATTCGTCTCAGGAAACTTGTGGATGAGCGGGAAAAAATGATAGAGCAGGTATGTCATTGACTTAGAATATGTATTTAATGCATTTCTAGATCATTGCTAAACGTTGCAAAGCTGCTCTGAAGAAGCGCTTTCAATGGCTAACATGGAGGATTTGTCAATATTGTTTGCAGCAATTCTTATCCATTTATAAATAGGACTACTATAAAGCCACCGATTGTCATTCGATCCATCCAAGTAGTTTGTGATCTCCCATGTCCCCCTTCTTGCTCTGTTTTCAGATCAAGACGCTAAAAGCTCAAGTGGACCAGAAAAATGGCACTGAGGGTGAACCTTTGGAAAACGGGAGCGATCCCAACATCGTTGAGCTGCAGAGTAAGCATGCACATCCATCAATGTTTTTTTTTAGCTGCAATTGACAAACATTTTGTGTTTGTTCATTCAATCAGGAGATTCCGGCAGGCTAATAAGCGACATGAAGTTCAAACTGGTAAAGGCAGAGCAAGAAGTGACTGCACTAGAACAAAACGTGAGATCACAAACATGGATGCATAAAGGAAATCTTTTTCTTTTTTTTTTTTTAAAGTTTTTATTATACAGCGTATTTTCTTCATTATTGCGCAGGTGAGCAGACTTGAGGGTCAGGTGAGCCGCTACAAGTCGGCGTCCGAAAATGCAGAGAAGGTAGAAGATGATCTCAAAGCGGAAAAGAGGAAGCTGCAGCGAGAGGTGAGCCGTTGAGCTTGAAGTACTTCCTGTTTTCGCAGTCATTCGAATTTACACTGGCAAACAAACTATAGAAAAGCGAACTTAAGCACACAGCACATTGAGCCAGCCATCTGCCCACTTTGCCTGTCTTAGTTGCGCTCGGCACTGGACAAGGTGGACGAGCTGGAGTCCAACAACAGCCACCTCAATAAGCGGCTGGAGAAGATGAAGTCCAGCCGCGGCATGGCCCAGACGCCGTAGCCCAAAGCGTACTCCTCATTCATGCGCCCGCCAGCTCTCGTTGAGTCCGGTAAGAAACCAGGAAGCTGCTTTGGACAGGCGCTCTGCTCTCCTCGCCTTTGGTTTACCGTAGTGTGGCTGTCAACGTTTTAGGAGCGCCAACGAGTGAGCGAGCGTGTGCTTTCTGTGTCTTTGTAAATCAAAGTGCACATTTCGGAGTGTTTTTGCCATTTTTTTTTTTTTTTTTGCTCACTTTGCATTTCAACGCCAAAGTATTTCGATGATACTGATGAAATGTGACATCCGGGACTCAAAGCGGTGAAGACGTCAAAGACACTGAGGGAAATGCTGCTTCACTGTTTACAAAAAAAAAAAAAGCTTAAATTACGAATGTGTCAAACAAAAGTTATCTTTGTGCAATAAAGTGTCAAAACTTTTGCTGCAATTTAGCCACTGCCTTTCTTCTTTTTTTTTTTTTTTTAGGGCCTGAAATGTGTGTGCTTTAATGCCACTTTAAATCACTTCAGGTCCAGCTGTGGGCACAACGTTCGCTCGCGGATGCGCTGAATCATGCGGCGGCCGTAAAAGTCAGCGTAGTCCGACGGCAGTTGGTCGAGGCAGCGCAACGCCCTCTCGAGGCCTTGAAGGGCGCGACTCGCAGCCACGGGGTCTTTGTTGCCGTACGGGTCCTTTTTGTCGTAGCTGTCGGCGGGGAGCTGGCGCCAGAAGACGTTGACTCCCACGCCGAACTGCAGCGCCAGGGTGTTGTGGAACCACAGGGCTGCCAAACATACACAAATGTCATTTTCTGCAGCTAACCCTAACGAGGGCAAGCGCTGTGGAAAATGGACAGATGGGAATGGTTTTACCAGGAATGAAAAGCAGATCTCCAGGCTCCAGCACGCATTCGTATCTCACAGCCTTCACAAACTCAGGATACAAGTTCACATCGGGCGAGTCAATTTCCAAGACTTGGGATTTGTCACCTAAAAGAAGCGGAAGATGTAAAAAAAAAAAAAAACGGATCCACCACCAACCAAAATTTCAGACCTGGATAATGGTGACCCACTTGCCTGTCAAATAGAGGTGCAATGCATCCCGGGGGCTGTAGAGGACAACTCTCTTCCTTCCCGTCACCTGAGCCAGAAGGTTATCCATCACCTGGACAGTGTGAGGCTTGAATGTTAAAACAGCAACGGTTCGTTTCCCTTCCGGCTTCTGCACTCACATCGTAGTGTGTCCACAGCTGCAGATGGCGGGAGCTGATGCGGAAGACGCTGGAAAAGAACTGACCAGGATCGAAGAAGTTTGGGATGTGAAAGTCCTCTGCTAGCTCAGGGAACTGTTTATGCAGGTCAGCTGGCTCCTGAGGAAACACGACAAAGGCAGAATGCAGCAAATTGCTTCAGATGAGATCAAACAGATTATAAAGAAGCGTAACAAGTACCTTTCGAACATCTTCTCCCAGGGACCGAAGGTAATAGCTCTCATCCTGAAATGAGATTTCAAATGTTAGAGAACGTATGTTGATCGTCATGCCGAGCATGTATCCAGACGTACCTCACACAAGAAGAAATCCGTATGTTTCTCCTCAGACGTTCTTTTCACAAATTCATGGAAGGGAAGAGTCCTGTTCCCCAACCACGAGGCGTGTTGACCAATGTGTTTGAATCCCTGCTTTTACATTCAGATGAGCTCACCTGTATACAAAGTTTTTTTGGAGGAAGTTCATCTGTGGTAAGCTGGAGACATGGATCTTCACTTCCTTGTCACCTCCCTTCTGGGCAAGATACTCCACAGTCCACTTGTCCACGCAGGGACCCAGAGACACTCCTCGCAGCACAGCAGGAATACGCTGGGGGGGGAAAGGGAGGGTGTACAACGGTAATGTTTATTCAGAGAGGTAAATAGCTATTGAGGGAGACATAAATTTGCCAAAAACTGAATCCCCATAGATTAGTAAACAAACCAAAAATACAATAGTATTTCATATCACGTCTTGTAGTTACTCAGGTACTACACTAGTTGATGTACAGGGAGAATAATAGAGTGAGTGAAGTTGAAAACATCACCTTTGGATATATTTGTCGGAGAAAAACATCCCTGTCCACCTCTGTAAACACAGGAACAGATATTTTCATCTGAGTAGCCATTTCAACATAAACTGGAACATAAATGCCATGTACATGACAGCACACTGTTTTGTGTAACATTCACAGTAATCCGCCAGCAACAACAGTTGTTCCGGTATAAAACAGGCTTCATAGTGAACTCTAAAAATCTTATCCTTCCATATTTATATGACTCGAACTTTTAAATTTTGGGTTCAACGTAGACTTAAAAAATACGAATTATAGACATAACTATAATTTATACATTTTAAAAAAAATGACAAGTGCGTAAACGATGACAGCCAACACACAACAACAACCGAATGGTACAAAGTGACGGACCGGAAATCCGTTGAAACAAGATGGCGCTCTTCACGTTAAGAAATTGTTCCAAATTGGCGTCGTTACGCGGCTTGGCTCGCGTTACAACCCACGAAAGCGTTCACTTAAAACGGTGCATAAAATCCCACATATGTGTCCTTTCTCCCCCCGGGGTCGGGCAAGTGGTGGCGCTGCGGCCGTACAGCTCCGACCGCGACGAACCAAAACCCATCCAGAAGCTGGTGGTCGTCGGCATCCCGAATCCCTTCATTTGGCTTCGGACGCGGGTCTACTACTTCCTCATCAGAGCTTATTTTGATTCCGAGTTCAACATCGAAGAGTTTACGGAAGGGGCTAAACAGGTTCGTTGGATGACTGAACGGAATCTATTCTGCCATCTGGAAGTACCTTCTCATTTTCCCGTGTGCTTTCAGGCTTTCTGCCATGTTTCCAAGCTGCTGTCACAGTGTCAGTTTGCAGCTCTCGAGGGGCTGGTGGCCGGTGACGTAAGTCCACATGGGCAAGCTGCTGTCACGTCAGCACATCTTGCTCGATGGCTCGCCCACTAGTCAAAACATGTTTGAAGAATGTCTGGGTGACATCTCTCTCTTTGCATTTTCGGCTCAGTTAATCGGAAAGCTGGAGGAAAAGTGCAGCCTTCTGCCGCCGAGCTACAAGACGGCCCTGTCTGCCCGGCCCGACGAGCTCATGTACAGCACGCCGGGGGACGTGGGAATCTACTACGATGACACGGGTCAGTTTCGATAAGCCTAAGTTAAGAAATAAACTACTGGTGTGTTCCCCAAATTCAACTTGAGTGATATTGTGTTGTCCATCAGGGAGAAGGTTTGTGAGTATTTTGATGCGTTTCTGGTACCTGACCAGCGCGCATCTGCCCGAAGACACTCTGGAGGGAACTCGCGTCTTCCAGGTGGCCATTGGTGGAGAGCGGGAGGCGGAGAGCAAGAGGCTGCTTACCGCTAACTATGAGTGAGTGTTAACTGCACCCGCCTATGTTCTTTTCAAATCTGTATTGAATTTTGCATTTTTCCCCCCCCACCATTACCAGATTTCAAAGGGAGTTTACTAAAGGGGTGGCACCAGACTGGACCATTACACGGATAGAGCACTCCAAGCTTTTAGACTGAGGCACAATAAAAATAAAAAATAAAAGAATCCTGTGATAAGTGCCCCAAAACATGAACTTGAATGAATGAATCCACAATGTACTGTCTGCAAGATTTCAGAACCCAACTGAGATGATGTTCCACGAGGGTTTGTCTTTGTAGTTTCCACTTATAAAATGAATTTTGTTAATTTAACCTTCAAGAAGTGTATGTGTCTTGTTGCCACACAGTCACGTTTATTTACTTGGTCTTTATACATGGGCGAAGGGTCAACATATAGTGCAAACTCAGCTGACTCTGAACTCAGCATCTGAATGAAGACATCCATTGACACACTCAATATGGCGGACGTGTTTACGTAGCAAGCAACGGGTCGTCTTCAATGCCTTCCACAATGACTCCGACAATGATTTACTTTAAAAAATGTCCGCATTTTATAACCGAACTATATTTTATAACGTTCTCTCACATGTTTTCAAACAACAAAAAGTCAGACGTCACCTATATTGTGACGTTTCATGATTTGCGAAATGAGCATTAGCGCCACCTACAGCACCGGAGTCCTCCGCGTCAAACAGCGTTCCCGGAATAATGACTTTTTAAATGAAAATCTGAATTGACACTATAATGTACTAATGTTTTTATTGACATCATTGTTGATGAAATAATAAATAAATAAAAAGTGCAAACGTGGGCAGCTCTCCAAGTCCCTGACTACAAGACTTCCTGAATATGAAGCGCACTGAAAACGAAAGCCAGAGAAGCGTGCTCACGGTGAACGACACTGACGGGAAAACGTCTCAGGTAAGAAGACAACAATTCCCTAACTTTACATCACATTTCAAATGTCATTTGACGCTGTCGTTTTCACTCAAGTGTCCAAAATGAGCCAGTGGAAGCAAATTCAGCAGCTGGAGATGAGACTACTGGCGCGTGTGGATGAGTTGTATGATGATAATTTTCCGATGGACATCAGGCAGGGTCTGGCCGGTTGGATCGAGGCACAGGATTGGTGAGTAAGAGAAAAGAACAAAAATTCAATATTTTATACAAAGCAGTAGCGTGTGTTTTTCACCAGAAAACAAAACAAAACAAGACCTATATTATATAAGGGAAGCTGGCATATATGTTAGGGCAAAAGTTATTTTGAAGAAAAAAAATTGTAATGCTTCGGGGATGATTTTTATTATTATTTTAAATGTGTGTCTAAAAATGTCTTTCTCATTAGGGAGTCGGCGTCTGCCAACGTCTCCATGGCGGCGGTGCTGTATTCCAACATGTTGTCCCAGGTGGAGGTGGCATTGTCTCAGGAGCTCAACTTCCTGCACAGACACAACATGAGGATTACGCAACAGCATTTACAGGTAGGCCGATTTGGATCCTTAAAAGCAAAAGGAAGTAAAGGTTGTTTGGTATTTCAAGCGCACTTTGAGCTTTTCTTTTTATAGCATTCTGTTCCTCCTGCACTTTGAGCTTCTGTTTGTAGAGCATTCCAACCCCGTGACTCTGAAGGAAAGTTTCTTTTCTAAAAACTCAAGTAAAATAAAAAAAAAGAACATCCTTTCTCTTTTTCATGTACTTTTGTCATTCTTCTTTTTTTTCTTATGACTAAACATGAAGCGGGTTATCTTGACCCAAAAAGCCAAATGTGGAAAACTAAACATCTTATAGGTGTTGTTCGTCATCTGCGAAAAAAATGCGTTACATACTGTATTGAGATGAGAGAAAGAAAAATCCCTCCTTACCACAGAAGCCTTTCTACTCCACTCAGTGGTGAGGGTGCATTCAAGCCCAGAGGGGAAATTGACTTTGTGCAGAAGTAAGAGACATCTTTCTTTACCAAGTTGACGTGACTGGTGAAAAATCATCTTCTGCAGATGAAATACGCCAGCAACCCGGTGGCCATGTCTAGAGAGATCGCCAACTGCCTCGAAGAAGAACGGCGGATCCTCTCCAGCGCTTGCGTGCAGCAGCAGGTTTGAAGACACAGAAGATTCATTGTTAACATGCAAGGGGAGCGAACGTGAGGTCACTTTTTTTGTGACGCAACATGTTTAAACAGAGCCCACTGGAGAAATCACTACAACTGCAAAATTCGGCCGTCCTCGAGAGGCAAAAGAACTTAGACCACAGACTCGGGATGATCCGGACTAGTGTGCAGGTAAAATATCCCAGATGTAAAAAAAACAAAAACAAAACAAAGCCAAGAAAAGGGATTTGTGCACAGATCATGGAGCAAGGAGTCAAGTGCATCGAGAACATGCAGGATGATTTTGATTTCCGCTACAAGACCCTTCAGTCTCGAGGTTGGCGGTAGAAATGCGCAAAAAGCAGAAGAGCCACACTTCCTACCGCCCTCCATCTTGTATCTTCTTTTGATGTTTCGCAGAGCCATCGGAGAGGAACTCTGAGTTGATGAAACAGGAAGTAACCAGACTACAGGAAATACTCAACAGACTCGATTTCAAAAGGAAGGTAGGTGTCTGAGCGCACGCTGTCGCCGCCGCGCACTTTCCTTTCATCCACGTGCCGCTCTTCGGCTAGGAAATCTTGTCCAAGATGGCCGTGGTCATCCAGGAGATGGACGACCTGATGAGCTCTCAGCTCAGCGTTGAGCTCCGGGACTGGAAGCGCCAACAGCAATTGGCCGTCATCGGGAGTCCGCTGCTCACCGGCCTTGACCAGCTGCAGACTTGGTAATGCGGATTGAGGGGAAAGAGAAAATGTGGGACTTGAAGAAGAGGAACCTTTCTCCCGTCGTCGTTCAGGTTCACTCTGACGGCGCAGAGTCTGTTCCAGCTCAAGCGGCAACTGGACAAGCTCGGAGAGCTGGTTTTGAAAGTCACCTACGAGAGCGACCCCATCCCCGCTCAGAAGCCTCGCATGGAGGAACGCCTCAAATGCCTCATCTATCACATCATCAAGAAGTAGGTGTGCGCCAACCATGATGCCTTTGGAAGGAGAAAAAAAAAAATCCCATCTACGCTGTGTCCTCAGTTCCTTTGTGGTGGAGCAGCAGCCCTGCATGGCCACACATCCGCAGAAACCGCTGGTCATCAAGACCGGGGTGCAGTTTGTCACAAAAGTCAGGTGGGTACTTTTTTGCATCCATTGGTGGCTTGCTTAACGGCTCTTTTCTGAAGGCTCCTGGTGAAACTTCCAGCGGTGGATTATCAGCTCAAAGTGAAAACAACGTTTGACAAGTAGGTGTTTTCTCTGCAGATGTTGCAGAATTGAATTTGATCCTCCTTCTGTTTTTTTTTGTATTTAGGGACCTCCCCCCCGGCCGTGTGTGAGTACCGAGAGATGTTCTGCCGTCCGTGGTTTGCGGAGTGGTGGGAAGTTGTCCGTGGCTTGACTTTCCTTTTCAACCTTAGAAGTCGGCAGTTTTTCATCGTGACCAATACCACCAAAGTCATGGACGCGGACGAGGTCAACGGCTGCCTTTGCGCCGAGTTCCGACACGGGGTAGGTTTCGGGCGGCTGGCGTTGCGCCGACGCACGTTGACGTTGAACTTGTCACTCCCGACAGCTGAAGGAGAAGAAGTGCGGCAATTCCGCTAAGAGCAAAGAGGTAATCAATCAATCAATCCTCGTCATTCCTTCAGTCAACCATCTTGGAATTGAGCCTGTCCACGTGTGCTTTTCCTTTCAGAGTCTGCTTTTTGTAACAGAAGAGCTTCACTCTCTGAGTTTTGAGGCCCACTTGACAACGCAGGGCCTCAACATTGACTTGGAGGTAAGCGCCAACATCTGGGGCTGGTCTGGGGATCTTGGGTCGGTCACACCTTCACCGACACCCGCTTCCAGACGTCTTCCCTGCCCCTGGTGGTCATTTCCAACGGGATTCAGATGCCGGGCGCCTGGGCCTCCATCATGTGGTTCAACCTTTTGAGTCACGAGCCCCAGGTCAGCCATTTTTTCTTTTCCAATTTGAACTATTTCCTTCGCCCAGCCCAGAGCGTGTCGGCATTTTCACTCCCGCAGAATTTGGGCTTTTTTGGCAGTCCGCCGCCAGCCACCTGGGCTCAGCTGTCTGAGGTTCTTAGCTGGCAGTTCTGCACTAACTCCGCTCAGGGTCTCAACAAGGAACAGATTGACATGTTGGGAGAAAAGCTTCTTGGTAGGCTTGGCCTTGTGCTGCAGATTTCCTTTTTTCTGCCACTGACTAGGTACTTTGCTTTTCGGTAGGTCAACACTGCTCCAATAGTGACCAAGTCCACTGGTCCAAGTTTTCCAAGGTACGTACGTAAGTCTCAAAGCAGGATTTGGATGGATCTTTGTCTTATTTTATCTCCTCTCATCAGGAGAATATTCCAGGCAAGCCTTTCAGTTTCTGGGTATGGCTGGACTCTATTCTGGAATTGATCAGGAAGCACTTGCTGCCTGTGTGGAACCAAAAGTAAGGGCGAGCTTTGTCTGACCGCGTAAATGGATTTTATTTGTATTTCGTATCGCTCTCTGGTGGAATACCAAAAGAAAAGATGGTTCTCTTTTGTTGTTGTAGCTACATCATGGGATTTGTGAGTAAAGGGAAAGAGCGCACTCTGTTGCGGGACAAGGAGTCGGGCACCTTCCTCCTGCGCTTCAGCGAGAGCCATCTTGGAGGAATCACCTTCACCTGGGTGCAGCATGGCGACGACGGTGACCACCTTGAAGCCACCCAAAACCAATTGTCGGCTGTGCAAGGTTTTGTCTACCCGGGTGACTTTTTCTTTTGGGGGGGGGGGGGGCAACAGGAGAAGCGACGTTCAACTCAGTGGAGCCGTACACCAAAAGCTTGCTGAGCACGCTCCCCTTTCCTGACATCATCCGCAACTACAAAGTGATCTCCGACGGGCTGGTCCCCACCAACCCGCTCAAGTTCCTCTATCCTGACATTCCGAAAGATAAGGCCTTTGGGCAGCTTTACAACAATCTACCGAGCAAAGGTAGATCAGTCTGCCCCCCCTTTTGATTTTTAGGCCTGGATTTGGATCAAAGTGTAACATTCTTTCATTTTTCCAGCGAATCCATACATACCGTCCACTCTGATCCCCTGCTCGGAAATGCGGTGAGGTCACGACACGTTCAAATACACTCATTTTATTATCATTTTCAGCAAGATTATTTTGCTTTTTGGGGAGTGCAGACTTTGCTGGATGCAGGAAGATTGGAAGCTGCCAGTAGGGGGTGCTGTTGTAGCTGCTCTTCCAAGATTGATTCCAATTGACCCCATTTTAGTAACATTTTGCACATTAACGAATAATGGAATATCACAGGAATCAGGAAAGATTTAAAAAAATGAAGGGAGGAAAAACCATCGAAAGCAGTGCAAGTGAAGCGTATCATGATAAGAATAGAAAACCAATTCACCTGGCCCGGCCGGTTCCCACGCTCCGTTTCATTTTTAATTTTCCTTCGAAACCTCAGCCCTGAATCCATATTAATATCACTCCAAATATTCATTTCCGAATTGGTTCAAGTCATTTCTCTGTTCATCAGCAGCTCCAATGTGAGCCCCCCGTCGGCCCCTTGTGATTCGCCCCAGCCACCCATGACCCCGGGAGAGTTTGACATGCTTAACCAGACCCTGTGCTTCGACATGGACGTTGTGAGTCACACAATCCCGCTGAACCTGATTGTATTCATCACACAAAACATGATTTGGCTTTTTCTTTTCCAGATGAATTCTGCCTATTGAGAAGAAAAGCGGACTGACAGGATGCAAACCAAGAAGAAGCTGCTCACGTCATAGCTTGCTGTGCATTTTGTTCATATTTTGGCTTTTTAGTGCGCAATTGCACGTTTTGTGTGGTCCAGGGAGTAAATAAAGGCAAAGCAATTATTTGCATAATAAAAAGATGTCAAGAAAACGTTGTATTATTAATATGAATGTAAAAAGTCCGCAATCATTTTGTCATTCTATTTGGGGGTGTGGCGTTCCGGTGTGGATTCACGTGGCCTGGCAACTTGTCGGTAGGTAAGCAAGGAGACCGCTTGCTTTCCTTCCTGCAGGAGTTTCCCCGTTGAGGGAATAATAAAGGATTATCTTCTCTTCAACTTCCTGGCTTTATTTGGTTTGCAATGCACAAAGCGCATGACGCGACCACGACGCGAGCGACACACAAGTAAGTAATGCTCATTCTTAATTTTTCACTCCGAGGCAAGTTGCAGTTGCAAGTGTTATTTCCGGAAAGATTTCTCGTCAATCCGCTTTTTGGATGAATTCATGCTAACGCAGTTATGCATCCATCCATTTTCAACACCGCTTATCCTGTTCTGCGATGTAGGAGACCTTCTCTTCTCTGATCACTATCAATTTGGTGGCTTTGGTTCATTCTGAAAATATTTGCGAGCAGATCTTCATTCACGCATAGCAAGAATAATTCAACTACTTCCCGTGGTAGGAAAATCACATTTATAGTTGTGAATGAGCATTTTTCATGGAAGTGGTCCCCAAATCAGCATTTGTTTGCTACAAAAGCGCTTCATTTATCAGTCGATGCCAGTAACGTCTAGTGACAGGCAAAAAAAAAGAAAAGAAAAATATCTTCCTCTCACACTGAGTTTGTGGATTGAGTTCCACTGTGCTCCTTTACTCCGAAGATTGACCGTCCTTGTGCTTGCCAACTTATTGCCTTGGCATGAAACGGCAGCCATTTGGCATTTTTTTTCACGAATACAGGAAGTCACGATTCTGGGAAGAAGAAAAAAAAAAAAAGATAGCTGATGCCTTTAGTCGGTGTACATTTTCTATAAAGCAGCAGCGTCTGTTGCGAGAGTTCTTTTCCAAAATGCCATCAAGAAAAATTGGACACCCAAATTTTGCAACCATTGTTTGATTTTAGTTAGATGTTCAGTGTTTATACCATAAATACCTTTTTATTTAATTTTTTTTAATTTGGCTTTTTGGAAAAGAGCTCTTTGAGTCATACCGGAAAATATATTTCAAATACATTCTTGATCGTGTGAGTTGATTAATAGGTAGAACGCTTTTCTAAAAACGGCGGGATTGCAATAAATGTCTCCACAAATATACAATTCTATTTTCCCGTTTCCACACACGGCAACGAGCGCAAAGAGAGAATGCACGACAGTTCACCAAGACACAATTTCCACTGAGATAATAGACGATATAGCCATCCGGCTCGTTTCCTGCGGCTTCTGCTCCTACAGCAGACTGTCCAAATTCTTCTCCGCGCTCTCCTTGTCGCCCGAGTTGTCGGCCAGTCGCTGCTTGTTGGCGTACGGCTGCAGAACCGCCACCAAGTCGTGGTGGCCAAAGTGCACGGCCTCGTCCATCGGCGTGTTCCCCCATCTGCGCGCACAACCACGTGTTTGTCATGCAAATGGGAGAACCCGGGGTGGGGGGGTGTAGACTTTTTCTCTACCTGTCCCTGGGGACCGGGTTGACCTTGCAGGCCTCCAGCAGAAAACGTGCTACCTCCGTGTGACCTGCAAGCACACCTTGGGTCAGTGGGACACGGACAAAGTTTTGCGCTACTTTTTCTTTGCCTCGCTGCCAAAATGTTGCTCGGCAGGCTCTGCGTCCTAAAATTGCTTCAAACCTTTCTGAGAATTCAATTTTATGCCGTTAACTTGTAGAATGTCGATCTTCTAAGTTGTATATTATATTGGGCAAAGTTAATCAAGTTTGCTCAAATGAAGGAAATGACCAAAGGTGAAAAAGTCAATGGACGCTACCCTCAGCCGCAGCCACGTGGAGGGCCGTTCTGGAGTCGTAGTCCCTCTGCTCCATGTCCATAGACGACAAGGCGAACCTGGAGCAAAAAAGGAGCAGCGCGTGCGTATAGAAAGGGACATTCAAAAATAATGGGCAAAAAAAACGTTCAATTTGATTCCAAATTTGGAATAATAATACAATCAAAATGTTTTGTTTTTTTTCCTCGCCCACGTGCACATTGGATTTCTTTCAACTGGTGGGTCAATTTGAACCGCAGTGTAGATTTCTGAAAAGTTATTCAAAAGTCATTTCCAATAAAGGAGCATGCGTGCACAGCGTTTCACCTCCTCAGTGCCGAGACGTCTCCCGTGTAGGCGGCAAACAGCAAGTTAATGACCGATTTGACCTAAAGACACAAAGCACACAGTCACACTTTTGGGACTTGGTCAGGTGTTGGCCATGCCCTTCAAAGAGCCATTCTTGTTTTTTTGCTCTCTTACCACCCCCGTGAGGACAAGCGCTGCACATCATGGATGGATGGATGGATGGATGGATGGATGGATGGATGGATGGATGGATGGATTGATTTAATAGAAAGTTAAAAAAAAGTGTTTTGCGCACCTTGGCCATCAGGGGGCAGTGTCATGCTAGATTTATTTGACCGCAGCCACGACGTGAGTCTTTTTTACAGAAGATAAAGAATCTATGATTAGGAATGTTATTCTCTTTACATGCGTGGTCATAACGTGTTCAAATACAAGTTGTTTAAAGCGTCGTTACTATTACCACGACATTTAATGCTAACATTTTGCTTTGTGCGTTAGCAATAAACGAGAAGACGTTTGTAAGACAAAGGCTTTTTTTATTGCTTCATTTTTTTTTCTTTGTCGCCTTTTAAACGAAGCACCACTGTGTTGCGATTGCCATTTTGATTCCCGAAACTACGTTAGCAGGCTATGTTGTTTTTTTTGTGGCTGTGCTTTTGATCTTGCTGTTTTCCCTTCTGTCCAACCGCACGCTAGTTTTTTTTTTTTTGCTGTCGCCTAGCTTCACCTTGTCCTTACCACACACATTTTAGCAAGCAGGTCTGAATTGTCCAGTCTGGGCTAAATGCATCAATTTTAACACGGAAGTAGAGTCTTAAAATGTCCATGTGAGGCGCTAAAAGTGCTTTATTTGTTTTTTTTTTTACAATACCATATATCAAAATATATACTGTAACAGTCAAACAAAACAAAAAAAGCATGAGGTAATGAAACGAGTTACAAGTGTGGATTTTATGGAGACGCTTTGACACACTCAAGGACAGAAAAAAATAAATCCAAAGACAGAAAAAATGAACTTGGAAATGCAGGGTTCATTCAGACAACAATTTCTTCATATTTTTTTTCTTTTCTTTTTTTAAAAAATCACGTCATTTTGCCAACCTTGCAAAACCTTGCATTTCCAATGTCAAGCTTAATGTACATAGAATTAATGATGTCCCAAGACACAAATCAAGCATGATAACATTACAATTTTGTAATTTGACATGATGATCATACAAATGATACAGCAAAAAAAATGTGTGCATGCAAACAGTGAGGATGACAAGTCAAGAAGCCAAACCAAAATTCAGATGCCGCTGACTTTGATTTTGCGCTTGTTGGAGAATGTTCAGAAGCGAACAGCAGATTTGTTGCGCAAGTGATTTCAAACGTTTGAAGAGCTCTGATTTAACAAACACCCGCATGCATCCATTTGAAGGCAGGCAGGCAAGCAGGCGGCGCTCCTTTTTCATGCACGTCGCAATCTCAGACACGTTTCTTAAGAAACGGGCGGCTCGTAAATACAAGTGATTGAAAAATTCATCATCCTTGCCAGGTCCCTTCTGAGCGGAATCATTTGTCCTTTGCAAAAAAACAAAACCGTCACTAAGCAGTCAAACAACGCCCGCGACCTGATCGTCACGACGACGCAATTTCAGTAGCAGCGTTGAACTGAAGTCAAGTCAAAAGTATTGCTAGTCTGAGTAACCAGAGATTGAGGAGGACCCGTCGTGACCATCTGAGGCGTAACGCTAAATTGAGGCAAGACTGCAAAACTTTTTAAAGGAGACATGTGCCTATGATTTTTTTTTTTCCCCCTCCTCAGGCGTAAAGGTCGTCACACTCGACAGGGAGGCAGGCCACCGAGATGCTACAAAAGGTGCCGTTTCCATAATATGTGTTGGCTTTTGCAAAACTTTTCCTGCACTTGGCTGGCCAGGACAAGTGGAGCAGTAATTCATGTTAAGGTCACTTATTTGAGAATACTTTCTTCCCATTTAACTGTCAATGGCTGGCTCTTTGGATTGCGCCGTTGAACACGCACAGGTGTTCTTCTTATTAGGTCTGGATGGGTTCATATGAATACAGACTTGAAACATACAAACGTAGCTTAAAATCAAGGCCAGCAACTATTTCTTGATGCGCTAGCAAGGTAACAGGAGGGTTGAAAGACACCCGCTTTTTAGATCTTAGGATCGCCCGTCGGCACAGTTTGTAACCGGCGAAGCGAGTAGGTAGCGGCGGTTTGCAGCACCCCATTACGAGCGGAATGAGTCAATCCCGAAACTGAGAAGCGGTACTGCACAGATGCTTCGCATCTCTTGACCCGGACAGCCAATTTGTCTGATTTGCGCCAGCCAGCGCAAAACAATATGTAGAAAAACAAAAAAAATACAAATAAATAAAAGTTGTATTTAAATTCAAATAAATCAAATTTGTGAATAATCAGGGATATATTTGAGGCTGATAAGCTTTTTGAAATTGTTTTCCTAAATAACGGTAAATATGTCAAATTCTACTAAACCAGTTTTGTTATTTACAGTAAATCGATTAACCGATTGTTTAATACAATATAGATATTAAATATGAATACATTTGAGGGCAAAAAATGGCTAGATTATTATTAATACAAGACATACACATTTGTGTGTATGTTTAACACGTGTGGAAGTTTACTTTTAGCTCCAATAAATCAATCAACCGTTGAATGAGGTCAATATTTCTTTTGACTCATTTTAGAAAAAAGAAAAAAAAACACACACACACGGACTCACACCTTTTGGTTTCAAATGTTAAGTGCTGAACAAAGGTGAGCTTGTATTGCGTGCGACTAAGTCACAAGGTCGTGCACACACTAAGGCAGCTAGCGGGTCGGGTGGAAAAATAAACGGCCAGTAATGAATCCCTTCCATCAGTCACAGTTTTAAGAAACCCCCCAAAAAAGCCCAATAGTAACAGCTTCACAAGCAATAAATAGTGGTGCAATATTTAAGGGTGACGCGGTTGCGCTAATGTTCCTTTACGCCAATGAGCAGATCTACTCGCTGACGTTGTCCATCCTATAGACTACGGTGGTGGAGGTATCCTGGTGCGACTCGGTGGCCGAGACTTTTTTCCAAAGGGGGGCTTTCAGAGCGAGCTCCTGTTGGAGGCTCTCATAGTCCAAGGCTCCGCGCAATGGCTGCACGAATAACAAAGGAGTCACAAATTGGACCGCAAATGCTATCTCAAGTAAAAGTTTGTGTCGGCAGGTTGACGTCAATACCGTCCGACTGCTACAGCGCGCGCGCGCGCACACACACACGCGCCTCTGTGTTTACGTGTCCTTACCCGCTGTTCTCCTCCCTCCCGGCGAGGATCGTGCTTCTTTGCAAAGTGCCTCAAGTTGTCGTAGTTGTGGAAATTAAAGAGTTCCACCAGTTCCTGCAATGCAAATGACACTTGAGTAGAATCCTCCTTTGTTTTCCTGACCAGCAGAATCCGGGCCAGCCCGTCCGTGTCTTACTCAATGACTTACTGCTAAATAGGATTAGAACACTCACTTCCAACTCGTCCAGAATGTCACGAGAGGTTATTATCATCATTCAGTGATCAGGCCAACACGAGACAGTAAGACTTGGTGCCTATTTCCCGCCCTAAAAATAGCAAAGGATGACTTCCGTACCGTGCAGAAGTGGATCCCTCTGACCGAGTTGCCCATTTTGTCCAAGGGCGGCGACCAGCACATGATGCCCATCACGTTGGGCACCACCAGCAGGATCCCGCCCGCCACGCCCGACTTGGCCGGCAGACCCACCTAGCGCGGGAAAAACAGGAAGGACACGATACGTCAACTGAACATTAGCTGTGCAGGATCGTTAAGACAAGCCCAAGTTTGAAGTGCCTTAGGGCGGAATGTATGGAATGACGTACACAAGATGAGCCACTTTCTAATCCATTCTCATCCATTTGACTCATTATCAGAAATAAAAAAATATATATAATTGGCTCAAAATGCCCCCCACTCCCCCTTGCACTTACGTGGAAGGCAAACTGTCCGGAGAAGTCGTACATGCCGCAGGAGTGCATGAGGCTGAGGGTGTTCCTCACCGCCTCGGGGCTGAGAACGCGCTCGCCCGAGATGGGACAGATGCCGCCGTTGGCCAACGTGGCTGCCATCACGCTGGCGCTCTCGCAGTTCACCTCGATGGAGCACAGCTGAAGGGCCCAAAGGTTAGTCGAGTTTTAATCATACACTGCTTCATTGCCCTTTTCTACCCACTTATAAATGGAATTGAAGCAAATATTTATATTTGATTAAGTTTTTTAAAATTAATTTAATTTTAAAAACATTTTTCTTTAAATGACATTAAAATGTGTAAATTTGTAGACAAGGCCAACTTGGCAATGGAACGTCACTGATGGGCAACCTGAAAGTAGAGGTCCAGCACAGACGTCATGTCGGTCCCCTCGGGGAAGCACTGCAGGGGGGGGGGGAAGAAGAGTGGCTTTAGACAAAAAGCCAAACACTCATGGCGAGGCTGAATATTTGCAGCGCCCAACCTTTTTTTCTTTCAAGTAGTAGCCGATGGCGAAGTTCCTGTCTCCCGACTCGCGCTCCGACTGGAATCTGTTGCGCAAACAAAATAAGGTCATTTCAGTCATGTGACCATCTTGCGAGCCCCCTCCGGTGGAAAAATGCCGTTTGCGAGTGACTCACGTGGCGTTGCTGAAACCGACGTACTCGTTTCCTGCCATGTCCTTCAAGAAGTTCATGATCTGGTGGCAAAAAAAAGAAAATTCTTGACATAAGCAAACCCCTTTGGTGGATTTGAATCAGGAGGCGCAGACACTTACATAGTCAAATTTTTCTGCGTTTCCTTCACCTTGCTGAGAGAAGAAGAAAGAAAAAGCAAGGTGGTTACGTGCGGCCCTTGGCGGGTGGAAGGAAACATTGTCGCGGTCAAATGATAAAACGCTAGGGCAGCAGAGTTCTAAAGAATGAGCAGATATGAATAGATGCTTACAAACGGGCGTCAAATCACATAGTAATGCTATGAGTTACAGAGAATGGCTACGGATTTGTGCCGAGGTTACCAGGAGGGAAACGCTTTTGTACTTGCCCGGCTGGCTGGCTGGCCGGTTGGACGGCCGTTTAGTAGACAAAAGTGTTACAAAATTCAAATGAGGTGATTATGTGCAAAAAAGCTGTTTTTAAGCACAGCCCCTCCCTTCCTGTGTTTACCTTTTAGAAATGACTGCAAATAATTTTGGCCACTTGTGTCGCTGTTGTCTTTGTTGAAATGGAAATGCATGTCAAATGTTGCTGAATACATTTGCATGTATCTTTTTCTCTTTTTGGGCTGCTGATGAGCACCGAGAGAACACAAAGTATTAAATGGACATGCATTTGTTCATCGTTTTACATGTTACATGTTTTTTTTTTTTTAATACCCCCCCAAATATGAAGTTGTACTGTATTTGTAGGTTCTCCACTTAATTGTGGCGAAGAAATCGAAAACAAAGATGCACGGATGGGGAGTCACTACAAAGGATTTCTACAGGCTGATTGGAGAAGAGAAGGTAAGGGGTGGGGAGTGCGAGGAAAAAGATATGGAAAAGGAAGAAAAAATTACCAACGTCATTTGACCTGCAGCAGCAGTCATTATTTCCCACAGTTCCTAAGTCTGGAAAATATGCAACATACAAAAACAGCAACAGTATGTGTAGCACCACGCAACACTTTGGGGAGGGAGGGAGGGAGGGAGGGAGCCAGGGGGGACTATTTGCTGTCACCAAATGTGAAAAGTGCTAGGAATACTTTTCCGGCACGCTTTTACTCTCTTTGTCACAAAAGTCTTACTCGAATCCCGCTCAAAACCGGCTCAAGTCCAAATGGGGCATTCCCAAGCACATGTCATTTCACTTGCAAAATGCAGACACATGCGGGCACTGCCCCCGGTCAAAGTCGGCCAAAGAGGGAAGACTCACACATTTCCTATTTTTCGGGCAACAATCATCACCTGCATAGTTGCCGTACGCAATTGACAGATTTCATTTTTTTTAAAGCAAACGTATAGGCAAAAAAGGTCAGGCTCTTTTTTGTTAAAAATGAACATATAGGCGGAAAAAGCCAAGCTCTTTTTTATTTTATTTTTCAAAGAGAACATATTGGCACGAAAGGCCAGGCTCTTTTTTTTTTTTTAAAGCTAATATATAGGCAGAAAAGGCCATCCAGGCTCATAGGAAAGTAGTAAATGGTGTCAAGGAGGTATGTTGACTGAGGGTTTAGCCTGGAAGCTGTCGCAAGAAAACCCAAAACAAAGCGAGCTAGCAAGGTTGCTGGTCCAAAAAAAACAAAAACAAATCGAGCATGGAAGTTGATGTCCTTGAATCGATCCTATCATTGAAATATCACAAAGACTGTTTGCCTGGGTGATATTTTCCAAAGGTCATGATGGGTTCTTGTTGCTCTGTTTACTTGTAGATATTCTGCCTGGCGATCGAGGCAACCGAGGCAGCGTTTCTTAACGAGCAGGCGTCAAATCGAATTTGCTCAAAAGTTTGGCACGACGTCCGCGTAGCGATCTTCGGAATGAAGCCAAACCGGCCGCGATCCTCTCGCGGTCTGGAATGGAGCCTATCTTTGGCTGTTGAGTCCAAAGTTTGGAATGCGTTGACGCATATCAACACTTGTGTCAATCGGCAATTGGGGTCCTTCCGCAAGTACAAGCACGTTGGACGTTGTCGGACGAGGGAGGCGCAACGACAAGTCGGACGACCGCTCAAACGTACGGTGCGGCGACGCCTCGACAAGAAAGCGTGACTCGTATTTGTAGATACAAAGAGCTACATTTGGTTTAGCGTCGACACTAAGTGAAGTGAGAGAGAAAACCAAAAAAAGCTTTTACCTTGATCAGAGAAGTACAAACAATGGCGCCGGCGTTCACCATGGGGTTGTGGGGCTTATCTGCAAAGCGTCGAGCGCTCGGTTAGTAATTGCCGACCCGTGATGCAAAGCAAGATCGTAAAGCCACGCACGTCGCAGTTTGTTTGCCAGTTAATCATTCGCCGTGAGATAAAAACAATGCGGTTAAGCGAGTCCCTCGCTAAGCGGCCCGGTTGGGTGCGTCACCTTCGACCGCCCCGACTGGCACGGCATAACTTCAAATGAAGAGATTTCCTCATGCCGTAGAAACGAAAGAAAGAAAGGTGTGGTGGGTCCAGTCTACCCACCGTCTTCATCCAGAAAGAGCTTGTTGAAACGCAGGCCGCTGGGCTCCTTGCCAAGGAAACTGTGCACGTACTCGGTGCCGTAGTCGTTGACGGCCACGGCGTACTTGAGAGGCTTGACGCACGACTGCAGACAGAAGGGGACCTTGGTGTCGCCCACGGTGTGTCTGCAACAGACAAAGCTTTTGGAACTGGGAGCTAGGCGGTCCTTACGAGAGCATGCCATTCCACACTTTGGAAACATCAGTGCACTTAGTCACGGTGTCCCGCAGGGGTCCGTACTCAGACCGGGACTGTTTACCTGAGCAAATTAGGTCAAGTTCGACAGCTATGTTGATGGCATGCATGCAAGCCTGCCATCATGATGAAACTATTCAGCACCCCCTCCCCCTCACCTCTGACCATCCACCGTGCACAGAGAGACAGCCCACATGTCTGGGCTGAATTTGGCAAGTTGAGGAATGTAGTCAGCCACCTGAAAGAAGAGGAGGGGAAAAATCATCTGAAGAAAGAACATCACAGCCACAGCTTGAGAAATGTGACACCTCTTCATGAATCAATCGTCCAGTCAGGACAGCAAGCACAAGGACCACGCGATTCATGATTGATACACAAGCTGCCATCTTTTTTGCTTCAAGCTAACGCATGATCATGCGAGAAAACAAACGTGACGTGGATCTACGGACAAACCTGCCCTTCAGAGAGCGATTTGGCCTTCTCGTAGAGCTCGTCAATGTGGGAAGTGAAGGACTGGAAGTCGGGGATGACGAACTTCTTGCGGAAGGCCTGCGTGAGCAGGATAATGTTGCTCTGGACACACCTGATGAACAAGACCACAAACAAATAGCATGCTCAAACACAGCCAACGCATGCAACTAAGAGCGGGGGGAGGGGGGGGTAATAAAAATAGTTTGCTCATCGAGTTCGCAACTCCGATGTGAAACAAACTTTTGTCGATGAAGAGGCTTCATGGACAATATGGTGGTTTATGGCTTCAGCCGCCATGAACCCATATTGAGAAGATGGCCGCCGGCCGTCATTGTGCTTGATGGAACAACTTCAAATGGCCGGAAGCACGAGAGAAACCACATTGGCCTTAGTTATGTGCGTTCCTCTCACTCACTTCTTGAACTGCTGCCTGTCCAAGGTGACGCCGTCCGGAGAGCTCTTTAAGGTCTCTTTCAGTGTTTCCATACATTCTTTCAGTCGGGGATCTCCGCTGCGAAGTCCTGTGCTTTTAAGAGCCTCAAAAGATAAGAGAAGAAACATCAGCCTTTATTTCGCCTCTCGTTATCTGAGAGCCAGTCAAAATCGGCCCAATTTCACATCACTATGGGAATTAAAACAATTCCAGGGGGCGCTGTTAGGATGGTAAAGGCCTTTCCGAGCAGCAACCCCAACGAAAGCGAAGAATCGACACCTTGCCTTTTGGAAAATCGTCAAATGTAAAAATAAAAACAATTGCAGGACTTACTGTAAGGAATTTATGCGCCGGAATAGTTTCTTGACCTTCGGCGACTGTGTAGAAAAGCAAATCCTCCAGACTGGGCAGGATGCCGGCATTTCTTCTCCTAGGTGGGGGAAAAAACAACAAGCCGTTTGCAACGTAGAGCTCATCTTGTTGCTCAGCTCCGCAACTTGCTCATAAAAAAACAACTCTGAGCAAGAATTGGCTCAAATCCAATGCTAACATTTCCTGCTGCTGATACTGTTCACGCCGCAGATATCAGTTGGCCATTCAAAATCGCTCCCGGTAGTCTGAGATGCACCGTCAAAAAGGATCGATAAGGGCAGCGGGGTCAAGGGTGCTACCGTGACGACACAAGCCGCAGGGAGAAGAGCATCCGTGAAGACGCTAAAAGCATCCGTTCCGTATCGATTGCATTTCAGTTGAGTGTCATCGGATGCCACAGCTGATTCATTGTTGTCGTTTTCCCCGTTGATGCAAAAAAAAAAAAAAAAAAAAATTGCACTTTGCTGGTAAAAGCGGCATGGTCGAATTCCGGGGATTCTCCGGCCTTGAGCCCCGCCAAATTGTCTGTGACGCTCGGATTAATAGAGTCAACACGGCAGTCCTGTTCACACGCCGATTGGGACAAAAAAGTCACAGCACTCCAAATGTTCCCCTTTTGAAAACAATGCAAAATGCGTGCGTGCGTGCTTGTGTTGCACATGGATGATGCATTTCGCAAGACTCTTTTTTCCCCCCACTGACGATATTTTCGCAAGACTGCCCCCCCCCCCCCCACTGACGATATTGCCCCTTTTTTTTTTTTACAGAACGTCACGAGGTTCTAAACAACGCGCAAACATCCCAGCCGAGCTGTTCAAGGTGAGTGTGAAAGTCTCGACTCCGAGTGCGTTCGGTGGCTGGATGAACTTTAACCCTAGTAATGCCATTGAGCACCATGAGCAGTGCGTGTGTCACAACTTTGAAATGTGTCACGGCCATTATTTGCACATGTCAAAGTAGATGAACGTAATCATTTGGTCAGCTGGGCGGCTTATCGTGCCCAGTTGACTCTCAAAGACGGCTTCTGCTTTCTATTTCTGTCCGTCATCCAACACATTATCCTTAATTTGCTTTTGTTGCGATGACTTCATCCTTCACGCGGCATCTTCAGCGTCCTCTTATGTTTGTTTCCCAAGAAGCCACGTGTCACACTTCATGTTCAAGCATAAATTAGGAGCAGTGCGTGGAAAACCTTAATTCACGGCCATAATGAAAGCTTTTAAATAGCACCCCGCGTTGCGTGCCGAGCTAATCGACTTTGTCAGCTCCAGTCTCAATTAACTTTGAAGAGAGCTTGCTGGGATTTTTTTTAAGAGGGTGTCGCTACCTCCATACCCCATTTAGACATTTGGCACCGTGTCCTGCTGGCATGTCGTGTGTCCTAAATGCTGTCAGCCAGTTCGGCACACAATGGGATTTAATTTGGAGCTGGTAGCCTAATCAAGTAACCGGATAGAAGTTTCCAGATTCTTGAATTGCACAGTCGCACAGAGTTGGTTCCTACAAATGTGCATAATTGCAAATGCTGCTTTTCACTGCACCATCGGTTCTGAGACGCACGCTTTCATTTTTTTTTCTGTCAAATGTTGCTGTTTCACATTACCTCAAGCCAAATGTTTGCACACTAGCACCGAGCTGGTCAAGGTCATAATCTTCTCGTAGCTCTTTTCTGCTGAGTGGAAATATCAAAAGGGTCGGAAGGGAATTTAACGTACAGGAATTGCTGTTTAGCAATTGAAGTTTTCACTTCATTACGGTGCTATTACCTTTTTAGTTTTAGGAATTGGAGCTTTTGCCTCGTGTTTCTTGTTTTCCCAGGTACCGCAACTGGATTTTTAGATTTGCCTTTTTTTTTTTTAAACCCTTTAACTAAGCATGTTAAAAATCTAAACGTAAACAAACAGAAGGAGTACAGGGATAGGCACAGTTTGTACTTTAAGTCGGCGTGTTTACATTTCAGCACTCAGCGCCAGGACCTATTTGCGCCATTACGACGACAAATATTAGCGGCAGAACCACGCGCATGTCAATGTGTGACTTCTGCTCCATATAAGCGGTTAATTCCACTTCCAGTGGACCGTTGCACATGACTAGGTTTCGTTTGGCGTCTTTTAAATCCAGAATAGCGAAACGATCAAATGTGACGCCATAAATACGGGCCCGGTGACATCCTGTCATTGAGCTCCAGACAGTCTTCGCCCGCACGCCAACTAGAAGCCACGACGGTGCCCGCCTTACTTCTCTGCGGCCGCATCAATGTCGTCGTCCTTCTTCTTCGGTTCGTCTAGCTTCAGCTCTCCCCCAGCCTTCGCGCAGTACGACCGGAGATGGACGGACGCCGCAGGGTACGCGCGGCCATTGAGGAGCTTGAGTCGGGTGGAGGAGGCGGCGCCCGAGCACCGGTGGCGGCTGGCGAGCAACCCGACCGATGGACACTTGAGGTTGGCTTTCAACAACTCCTTGAGCGCTGTGGCGATTCTAAAATGGAACATTTCAATCCCCGTCGGGTTATTGAAGACGCGTTGCTTAGATTAGAAGAAGAAGGTCCCGCGTGGAAAAAGACGAATGAACACACGTTAGGACGTCTGAGGCGATGACTCATAATACACCGGCGCCGATTTATAAATACAGACGCAGGCCACACCCACATCCGCTTCCATTGGGTAAAAGACGGCGACGTCACATATGACGTTTACTTACAGTAAGTGTGTACAGTACAATGTGAGAGGAACATATTCGGGGAGAGAGGTACATCGATTTACGAGCCTCTACTAGCAGTACGGGGACACATCCTAAACTGTTCAACACCTAATCTCACAAAGTCCTTTTTCAATATTAGTCTCTTTTTTTTTTTGTTGCAGTGGATCAAGAACAATCCAGTACAGGCAATCATACCTGTCAAACGGGACTGAGGGCAACAAATCCCAAGTTCTTTCCTCCACCACGCCCTCTAGTGTCCACGCGCCAGAAGGGGAAAAGTTGCCACGACTGCAGCAGATAGACGGACGTCGTACCGTGTTGCTCAAACATGTGCAAGTTGGTGAGCTACTACACGCTGTGCGTCTTTGTGTGCTCTCAGCTCCGTTTTGCGAGCGTTTGGGCGGACGATGAGGTCAAGATCGAGGTGGTGCAGCAGCCCGACACGTGCGAAAAAAAGAGCAAGAAAGGAGACCTGATGAACGTCCACTACGATGGCTTCCTCGCTAAAGATGGAACTCAGTTCTACTGCAGGTTTTTATGCTTTTATTCAAATGCCTCTCTCAAATGCATATCGTACCACCTTCGTATGTCGTTAAAGTCTCGACACACCTTCATTTAAGAAACGCCAGAGATGTCTGTTAAAGACACCAGCAACAACTTTTTATCTGGAGCGTTACAAAGCATGCTAAGAAATGAGATGATGGAGAAAAAAAATCTCACCTGGTCATTATTTCAGCCGCCACGACAAAGCCGGTCACCCGCAGTGGTTCATCCTGGGCGTAGGGCAAGTCATCAAGGGTCTGGACTTCGGGATGCTTGACATGTGCGCAGGGGAGAAGAGAAAAATCACCATTCCACCCTCCTTGGCCTTTGGGGAGAAAGGCAAAGGTGTGGACGCCATCGTCGCTGGTGTCTCTGTCCGATCGGATCTTCTTTCACATTGTGTCTTTGCCTTGCAGCTCCTCTAGCTGAGGGGAGGTCCTCGCATCCCCTTTTTCGTCTCTCCGTGGCATGACTGTAAGCATGCGCTCAGGTTTTTAAGCTTCTACACTTGACTTTAAAGTCACCACTTCTGCTCACTTCATTGACTTGCCTTTGCACCAATGCATGCGTGTGGGGGTGTCTTGTTGAATTGAATTGGCTTTAGTGGTTTCTGTTTTTCACTTGTGGAAGCAGCTCTTCACCAAGATACATCAAGCCCCCCTCCAACAAAAACAACTACGGGTATACAAATCATTTAAAAATCTTTTAAATCCAGGTCCTGTCCCACCCAACGCGACGGTGGTCTTTCAAGTGGAGGTCTACTCCGTGTCCCGAGGTCCACGCAGCATGGAAGCTTTTGGACAAGTGGACACCGACCAAGACCGAAGTCTCACAAAGGCCGAGGTAGGAACAACGGCGGGATCCCAGCCCAATTGCCCTCTCAACTTTTGCCCGTACTTTCAGATCAAGGCCCACTTGAGGATGGAGTTTGAAAGAAACGGCAAGCCGGGAGACGACGCCCACTACGAGAAGATCATCACGGACATCTTCCGCAAGACCGACACCGACAAAGACGGGATCATCAGCGCCAACGAGTACAACATTTATCAACACGACGAGCTCTAGTCCCCTCGGCCGGTAGTACGTTCCTTTCTTTTTGAACATTTATATATTCCACAAATGTCTTTTGGGTCTGAAGGCACTGAAGTTAAAAAACAAAATGCAGAAAGGCGTCTTTAATGGCTCATCCAGGAAAAGGTGCCAAACCATGAGAATGTTGGAATTGATTTCATAATGGTGGTTTGAGATCTGTGGACGTTTTGAAGACACTTAAGTGTCAGAAAATGTCAAGGGAAAAAAAATTTTGAATAAAATCTTGACAGATGCGGTCTGAGATGACATCACGTCCCATGTGCTTTGCTTCTGTGACATCGGATCGCAAGTTTATGAGATGTTGATCCGGATGGACGGCACTCTGATGGCGGCCGCCTTCACTTGTGACGTCAGGTCCGCGCCCAGCGGTGCCCTGCAACACCACGTTTCAGCGGGGAAAATTCGGAAATATGACGACCCAAACGCGCGCACGTACTTTGGCTGGTAGCTGACCTCCGCGTTGGGAGGCAGAATCCCTCTCCCTTCCCTGAGTCGCTCCACACCGTTCCTGCAAACGGGTCAGTTTGAATTGATTCAAAACGTGTCACTTCCTAAAAATCGTGGAGACGCACCAAGCGATCATCACGCCGTTGTCAGTGCAGAATTTGGCCGGAGGGCAGAGTAGGCGGAGGCCCGTTGCCTCGGTGATGACGCCCAGAGCTTTGCGGACATACTGGTTGCTGGCCACGCCTCCCGACACAACCTGGAACCGAGGAAATTTGAAAACCCACTTCATGTATCGTGCCTGCATCATTTTGGCATTTGGTGACACGCGCACTCACCAGTGTGGGCTCGAGCGAGGGCAGCAGTCCGTTGGCCTTACAAAAGAGGACGGCGCGATGCGTACGCTTGGCCAGATGACACGCGACCGTGTGCTGCGTCGCCGCCGCAATGTCGTTGACGCAGGAGAGCAGAGTTCCCTGTTTGATTCCTGCGGATGGAGGGAAAGAAGAACTCATTCTACTCGTGATCTCAGTTGCTTTTCCAAACAACAAAATATGCACGTGAACATTGTTGTTGCCATCTTCGCACTCTTCACCCGTACCTTCCTCCGCTTCTTTTTTTTCTATGGTCATTTTAATTTGATTTCGTAGGCCGGCAAAAGAGAAACTGCAGTCGTATGTTTGTCCCATGGGTGTCTTGAAAGGAAACCTTGAGCGGTCGCCGTCCCGGGCCAGCCGCTCGATGGCCTGACCTCCGCTCAGCGCGGAGCAAAGCGGGTGCTTGGTCAGCGACAGACGTCTCGCCACCTGTGGACGTACACAAAAATGCATGACACGGCAGGGCGGGGCACTTTGGTGGGCGGTGTAAGACTTCAACGCGTCTCACTTTATCCAGAGTATCACCTGGAGCTTCATCCAGTGTGCGACCCAGTAGAAGAAAATCGTCCACGCCGCGAGCCACGGCTAGCAGCGAGTGCCCGCCCGACACGAGCAGCACCAGGAAGGGGAAGGGGACCGGCTGGAGCAGGCGGACAGTCAGGGCGTGGGCCTCCATGTGGTGGATGGGGATGAAGGGGGTCCCGTGGCGCCTCACAAAACTGAGGCTGAACTCCAGGCCCACACCCAAGCTCAGGGCCAGGCCCGGCTTCACCGTGGTGGCGACGGCCGACAGCTGACGCGGGTCCACGCCGCTCCGCTCCAACGCCTCGTGGACTACGCGCTCTATGTGTTCCCTGTGAAGCTGCTGGGCCACAGTGGGGATGATGCCGCCTGTCCTGCAGTGGGAGACCTTAACTCAGGGAAGCAATTTTCCATGTTTTTGGGGTTGCAATGGTGCCGAAACAAAAGTTTAATTCAGTCTATGACAACACAAGTCAAGGGACCACACTGTATTGCTCATTATGTATTTTGTTTGTACTTTTAAAACATGGGGGGTAATGGCAGGTGAACAGAGGATGCTCACCTGAGGTGCACCTCTTTCTGGGAGTGTAGGGACTCCCCCAGGATAGAACCTGTCTCGTTGAGTACGGCCGCTCCGGTGTCGTCGCAGCTCGTCTCGATGCCCAAAACCAGCCGCGAGGGACCAGAACCCGGGGAGCCTTCACCCGTGGCGACGTCGCCATACCGCCGCTGTTTAAATGGTGACCGTAGTCTCTGAATGAGCTTGTTCGCTTTGGAAGCGAACATACTAACAGAAATTTACAGTCAGTTTAAATGAGCAAGTGACTGAGAAAAACTTCATCCCACGTAAAATTTTAATCTATACAACTAGAAAGAGGACGACTGTCGATAGAAAGAAGTTTGTTGTTTTTCCGAGGTCAATCTATCTACTTCCGGTTCATGTGTTCTTCGATTCCTACGTAGTCATCCCTGTTTGGCACCTCAGTGCGATGGCGTGCAGTGCAATTAAAATAAAAAAAATAGCAACATCCATAATAATAATAATAGTGATGAATTATTCGTCTTCTTCTTCGTTTCCTGTTCCCTCCATCTCCTGTGCCGGGGTATCTTGTTAGCACAGCGACATTTATTAGGACATAAAATAATATAAACAATAAATAAGATATAATAAAAATAAACCCAGGAGAGCATTTACAAAAGTATGGTATTTTTCTTTAATTACTTCGATTTTGTTGTTTTTTATGCCCTAGCGGTGTCACATGGTCAAGGGGGATGGCGTTATAATACGTCATTTCCGTTTAGATGAGGGGGGGACGCTTTAGTCAGCTGTACCAAGTCACCGCCGCTTGAGTCACGTTGTAATTGGCTCTTTTTGCGCTGGAGAATCATCAAATTGATGTCCAAACGAAGGTAAGGATACTTATTAGTAACTTTATTCATGCTGCTTATCAATGCGACGTTATGGCTATATTTTATGGCGGACCTCAGGATCATGCTGTCTTTGTTTCTTCGATGACAATATCGAGCTAGCCACAGTTGTTGGCAGACTGTCATGGAATAAAGACATGTTCCTCACTTCAGCTACCGTATTGCTGCAACGTTTTGGGTTTGTGCTTCCTACTCCCTCGTGATGGTGTCTGCACTTTTTTTGAACGGAGTTTTTATCGCCAACTTTTCCATATAATTTCGCCCTCAAGGAGACATGGAACATCCGACATCTATTTCCCAGGAATTGAGACAATTTGTCGTGCCCGGTGCCCCCCCGACAGTCTATTACATACCTGAGTTCATATCTGCTGAGGAGGAGGCCTACCTCCTGCAGCAGGTCTACCAGTCCCCCAAACCCAAGTGGACCCAGTTGTCTGGAAGGAGGCTGCAGAACTGGGGAGGGTTGCCACATCCCAAAGGGATGCTGGAGGAGAAGATCCCCGCATGGCTTGACAATTATTGCCAGAAAGTTTCTTCGCACGGGGCTTTCGATGGGAAAACGGCCAACCACGTTCTAGTGAACGAGTACAAACCAGGAGAGGGGATTATGCCCCACGAGGACGGACCCCTGTACCACCCAACGGTCACAACTGTCACCCTGGGTTCGCACGGCCTCTTGGACTTTTACATGCCCGTCAGCCGGCTGGAGGGCGACGATAACGCCGTCACCACATTGGAGGAGGACCGGCATCTTTTCTCCCTGCTGTTGAGGCCACGCAGCTTGTTGGTGCTTCAGGACGACGCGTACCAGAACCTTCTCCACGGCATCGGAGCTCGTGAGATGGACGTTCTGACTGACAAGGTGCTGAACTTGCGCGGAGCTGTGGCCCGGCCGGGCGAGACGCTGACTCGAGGGACCAGAGTTTCGCTGACCATTCGACACGTCCCCAAAGTCTTGAAGACCAAGCTGCTCCTTGGGCGGAGGTGATCGAAGGAAAACAGTGGACCACGTGAAGGCTTAACTTTTGTCATATAGTGGAAATTAAGTGAATTTGGATCATGGAAATGTGTGAACTCAAATCTTTCTGCATCATGACAGATAAACTTCATTGTCATTTTGACTTGAACATGAAAAAAATAAAAGCGTGAAATCAAACAATTCTGTCAAATTGCATTTTTGTATCAATGAACCGAGAGACTAGAATCTGGCCAGTCCCGCTGCCGTGTGCCGACGCTAACCTGCTCCAATTTGGTCTGACAGGAGGACATAAACAAAACAAAGAAAATAAAATGGAACCGGCGAGCAAGCGGCGGAAAAGCGAGGCGTCCGACTCCTGGACGGCGTACCCCGTCCTGTCGGACGAGCAGACTTATGCCGTAGAGATGATTGACTTCTTTGCCGCGCCCGTCCTCGACAAGCGAGCGACGTCCCGATTGGTCGGAGAACTCAACGACCGCTACCCCTTGAGGGGTCTCCAGCACCTCAAGAGGGTTCGGCCCGCCGCGGCCCGGGATGGCCGCCCTCCCTCACTGGAAATCCTCCTGTGTCCCGTCAGTAAAGTTCCAGACTTGGACTTGTTGTGCGTCGGATGTGACGGGCTGGGCGAACCCTTTGTGGTCAAGGTCCCCGTCCGCCCTCCTTTGACCAGACCCCAATTTGAGCTAGCAAGCAAGCACTGGCCCACCGCCTTCAAGGAAGACAAACAGGTGACCGAGGCCCTCCGAGGAGAGTCCTTCGGCCCGGCTCAGAAGGCCCAAATGCACGCTTACATGTCGGTGGCTTTGGCCGCCGCCCGAGAAGGGAAAGCCTTGGGGATGGAGGCCGTGGGGGCCGCGGTGGTAGACCCGCTCAATGAGAGAATAGTGGCAGTGGGCCACGATTGTCGAGGGCGACGGCCTCTGCATCACGCCGTCATGGTGTGCATCGACTTGGTGGGCCGAGGGCAAGGCGGCGGTCGCCACCGGTGGGACTCCTACCCCGCTTGCCGCTCTACACCCGCCTCGGACTCGGCCGAGCAGCCGTACATCTGCACCGGCTACGACCTGTACGTGACCAGAGAGCCCTGCGTCATGTGTGCCATGGCGCTGGTCCACTCGCGGATCGCTCGCGTCTTCTACGGGGCGGCCTTTGCTGACGGAGCGCTGGGGACTAAGTTCAAACTCCATGCGCTGAAAGACCTGAACCATCGCTTTGACGTTTACAAAGGAGTCATGGGACAAGAGTGCGAGGAGCTGGAGGGATTGTCTCTTTGAAATGTATATTTTTGGACTTTTATACAATGTGTAGTTTTGAAATAGTTCGACAAAGAAAATGGGCCACGCCCGGAACAATTGTTGAATTGCACAATTTAATAGGATACATGAAGTTTCAACTTTCTTTAATCAATAAGACGACATTTCCCTCACTTCCACAATACCATTTTACACCACAAAAACGTTCACATTCTCAAAAGAAATGCACGAAACACCCGCCCAGTGATTGACTTAAAGTATTCATAGAATATATAAATACACACACATACATATATACGTAGTTTAACAGTATAAATTCCATTATGTTAGTTAATGGGGAATAATTTGACAGTCTTGACAGAGGTAAACATTTTTGTTTGCTGGGAAATAATACATTTGAAGTATTGCCGTGGTTAAAAGCAACAAACTGAGCGTCAGCTTGTCAATTCAGGTCGGAGAATAACAAACATAAACAATCACTTTGCTGATACCTGGGCCAGCCCGGGTCAGACCCAACTAAAACTGCATTCATGGAGATGACTCAAATGTAGCTTTGACTTAAAAATGACACGGTCCTCAGAAGCTCCCGTGATTACAAAAGTTTTTCTCTCACTGATCTCCTAATTGCGCCACGTGTTGCATTTTGCGTAACACGCCAAGAGGAAAGACACCGTCGAGAAGGACTCAGTACTTGTTGATCCCAAAGAGTCTCACGCCGTGCAGCTGCGGTAGCTTGGGGATGAGCACGCTGAGAAGCGACGCCGTGTTGATGAAGAAGTGCATCGCGTCGTACTTGGTGTAGAAGCTCGCCAAGAAGTAACTGGGAACAAAACAAGACAGTAAGACCGACCGTGAAGAATTGGATGCTAGCTGACAAACTTACAGGATGATGGGGGAAATGGTGAAGAACTTTCTGGAGGATGTGAACTGTCTGCCGTAATCCAGCTGTTCCCAATGCGTGAGAAGTCTGGCCTTGCCCTGATCGGGGGTCTCGAAGGGCGTCCCTTTTACCGCGTGCATGAACACGTACATTCCCTGCAGCGTGACGAAAGGAGCTTGTTAAAACCACCAAAGGAACGTTAAGGCAAAATGGAAGTGGCAGCTGTGTTCTTCCCACCAAGTTGTGGATGACGTTGGTGAGCGTCCACACCAGCGGCACGCTGAAGAAGGGAATGCTCAGGAGCACAACGTGAAGGATCCCCACGCCCAACGCGTAGCTCAGCCAGATGCCGCGACTGTTCATGACCCGCGTGTTGGGGTTCACCTCGCTGTGTGCCACACCCACATTCATTCTGCTCTGGAACACACACACACACAATAATATAATAATAATTTAGCTTTCCAGGACATACTAATGAAGAACGATTCCAAATATAAGACATTCGGGGCACTATTTTGAAACCATGACATAAATGGTCCAAAGAATTTCCAGACTTCAACTTTCGCCCAAAATCTGATACCAAGAAACTAAACTAGCCAGTCTTGTTGAACTTTGCTCCCTGGCCCGATTTCAGCTTCCAGCTTGGATGAATGCTTGCACTGTTATCAACAACACAAAGTGAAACCTGTTACATTGGAGATTAAATTGACTTAGAGGAAAAAAAGACATCTGGATGCTTTTAGAATCCCTGTCAACTATGAACGATTTAGAGGTTTAGTAAACAAAACAAGCAATCTCTCCAACGTGAGCCACTGAACTAACCACTAATTGTTTTAAAATCGGTTTATTTATACGTGCTCTTTTCATGATGTAAAAATGACGTAAAAAAAAACATGTAACAAAAAACAAATGACACAACTCGGGCCAACAGATGTTAGATAAGATCGGTGCGTCACAATTGACAGAACTGGAACAAACATCTGAGATATAATGGCAATTCAGTTATTTTGCATTGTTACTAAGTGGAAATATACATTTTGTGTAGTGTTTCGCATCTAGCGGTAGACAATCTGACTGTCGATGTGTAGCAGATGGTGTGTAAATGTACTTTTCGTTCGATTAGGTGAAAAATGGAAATCCAAAGGTCCCGGACACTTACAGGTTATTGCAGCGAGTCGAGGAAGAGCTTGAAGTGCTTGGCGATCTGCAACGGAGGGGAAAAGAAAACAACCTTGTTGTTTTTGTTGATGTGCTTCACTTAGCCAACGGCGACGGGCGCAGTGAGATACAAAGCGGAAGTAGGTGGAGACCGCATGCTTGACGTCATGCATTGTTATTAGATGACTCGCAGGCAAATACAAGTTTACATTCGGGCCAATAGTGCGTGATTGTATTAAATTTACATGCACTCTACATTATTTTATATTGTAAAAGTACGTGCATTTTTTTATTGCATTTAGTATTAACGCCTAACAAAGATGAAATTGCCATTATCACGTGCCTTGCAGTTTCAATTCTGGGTAAAGATTAAATGTGAGTAACGCCTACTTTTCTGTTTCAACCAATCAAGCTCTTAGTTAACCGGGGAAGTAGTTTCCGTGTTTGTTTATGATGCAGACCCCAAACGAGGCGATTTAACACCGGACCATTTTTATTTTATGTAACATTCAGGCTTGGTAGTAACGTGTGAATATCCGCGTGACTATTTATCAACGCCTTAGTTGCTTTCAAACTGTCGCAGCGACCGCAGTCAGTCAATATTTAGCTTCGAAATAGCATGAATACATGACGTCATCATATTGCGACACATGGTCCCCCTTCAGTCACAAGTAGTACATCTACATTGTTTTTGTATCGTTTAGGTCATGAAGCAGCTGCCCGCAGATACCGTGCGGCTCTTGTCCAGCTCACAGGTCATCACTTCGATGACCAATGTAGTGAAAGAACTGCTTGAGAACGCACTCGATGCTGGAGCTTCAATCATTGACATCAAACTGGTACATGAGTGAAATGACACAACTGTCATTCTTCAGTGAGCTCCGTGTTTCTTCGAAATATGTCTGAACGTGGGCTTTTGAAATTGTGTGTCTAGATTAGTAGGGTTAGATCAGTTCAAGTGATTCACACGCTAATTGAGAATTTTCTGAAGTGCTGCCTCCACCAGTGAAAACTCGTTCTTAGTCTTCTGCAAATCGACGCAGCTTGCCTTGCACAAAAAGCATATGGAAATTCTCTCTGATTTGCTACCGTAGGAGAACTACGGCCTGGATCGAATCGAGGTTCGCGACAACGGCAGTGGAATAAAAGCCGCCGACGCCCCTGTCATGGCCGTGCGCCATTTCACCTCCAAGATCCATAGCCACGAGGACCTGGAGCGCCTCCAGACGTACGGCTTCAGGGGCGAGGCGCTTGGCTCTGTTTGCGCCGTGGCAGAGGTTAGAGGCTCACAGGGTTTGAATTTAGATGTTGTCGTGTGTGATATTGAGCATTAAATGAAGTATTCTGTTGATTAGACCTTTGATTAATCAAATAATTGTATGCAATGTAGTTTTACACAACCACATCTTTATTACATTTTATTGCTGCTTATTTTTTGACACGCTTTGATTATGGTTTTCTGTGTTTGCCTCGGTGTTATTTTTATGATCTCGCTCCAGGTTACCATCACTACCAAGAGCGAGAACGATGACATCAGCACCCAGTACTCTCTTAACGCCCAAGGCAGTATCGTTTCTCAGAAGCCAACTCACTTTGGCCAAGGCAAGGCATCATTTAATATTTAATTTTGTCATCGATTGTTTGAAAACCATGAAACTTTTTTCTTCTTCAATGCTATGTCTTCTTTGATGATTGTGGATGACGCGTTTTACAGGTACAACGGTTAGCGTCATGAAACTTTTCAAGAACCTTCCCGTGAGACGACAATACTATTCGTCGGTGAAGAGGTGCAAGGACGAATTGAAAAAGATGCAGGACCTGCTGGTGGCCTACGCCATCATAAAACCCCAGTTGAGACTCACACTCGCACACAACAAGGTAAGCCTCCATCTTCTATCACCACCTTTTAACACAGCCTATGCGGAAAACTCAAATGTGGATGTCACTGTTTAGTGTAACCTTGGCGTTATGAAGTTTAAAAGTCGAGCAATTTTTACGCTTTGTCGATTGAATATTAACACACAAAGTTTCTTTTTTTGCCCAAGAAACAGACCATGAGGCTTAGACATGTTACAAGTGAGTACTGCCACAAGGTGTCCTCGGAATCCTTCTCATGTTTTCGATTCCGTACACGGAGAAGAATGAAAGTTAGCAATTTACAGTATGTAACAAAATACTGCTAGTATAGTTTCTGTATATTTCCTCTCTTTTCTCACGTGAGAGAAATGTCGTCGCATACATGCAGCGGTGTATAAATATTTCCCAGATTATTTGAAGACATTAAATAATTGATTGAGTCATCTTGGTTGGTTACGCAGTCAATTTTATTGTTGATGTTTGATTTTGAATGTCTATTTGAATCTTTTTCAAGTAGGCTGATTGGATTTGCTGCGTTTCCTCGCTCTTGGCACAGGAGTGAGTAGGTTGACTTTACCGCAGCCTTTCTCGGCGTAGCTAATCACGGCCGTGAGGCGCTCGCAAACGCAAATGTGAGCGAGCGTCAACTCGGATTTAGCCGATTCTGACGCTTGAGTAAGTTGCTGAAGTCAGCCGCAGTTTGAGTTTCAGGCCGCGTGGATGTAGGCTGCGCCGCGGGTCAGCGAGAGGGTACGGCAGCGCCGACGTGCACGGCGTTCCTAGAAATGCCTTTCCAGGTTGTTAACGATGAGTAACGAATGCCCCCATTTGGTACATTCGGCTCTGGCCGGCCCCTATCCTTTACAAGCGGGCCGTGTGTCATGTTTCACGGTTTCTTTACGAGCTGTTTACAGGAGCGATCCGTTTTCATCTGCTAACTGTACGTCAAATCGCTGATGCGCGAGCATCTCAACTGCAGCAACTGAACTGAGAAAGAAGAAGTTATTCACGTCAAACTTAATGTCAAAGATCAGGTGCTTAGTTCCACATTGATTCTGTTTTATTATTACCTTTGACAATTGCAATAGGAAGTTTTGTTTTTGTTTGCTTTGTTTATTGCCTGGCTGCTCTTTCATTCGCTTCTCAGAAACAGCAAATACGGTCGTGAGTCAGTTAGACCCCCAGGCCTGTTTAATTCATTCCTCAAATAGGTCATGTGAACGAAAAAAGTATTCCTATTTTTAATTCACGCAAACAAGGAAAGGGTGGATTTTGCTCGCAATATTTATGTCACCGCTCAATTGTTTTTTTGAAGGCGTGCTTGGCTTTCTCCTGCTATTTCTGTTTGTTTTAGGGATGGCAAAGGTAACGTTGCACGGGTGTCCCATTGTTCCAGGTGGCGGTGTGGCAGAAGGCCAAGGCGGCCGACCGCAAGAGCGCCCTCCTGGCTACGCTGGGCTCCAGCACACTTGCTAACCTGCTCCCGTGTCACCATCGTCAAGAGCAAGCAGAGGTTGGAAAGCGTCTGCTTAATATTAAGCCTATGGTTTCACTCCATTCATTTGACCCTGGCAAAGATTGGGGAGAAATGAGCGGATGCGCATCCTCCACCCATTGACACGGCACGTGATGAAGCCGGCTGGAAATCAATCCGGCTGGAAGCATAACAAGGAGATTGTCTATAGAAGATGGATGAAAGTCCACGTTATAGCCGAGCGTGAGCTAATAGCCAAGAAGCCTGCGCTGGTCTGGAGCCAGCAAATGTGCCCAGTTGGATGCCCGCCAACTTCTCCTTCCATTTCTTTGTTAGCTAAGTTTGTTGTGCTGACGCTAAGTGAATTACGCTTTGAGCGGTAATCGCGCTAGGTGGCGTGTTCACCACCAATGCGCTCTGACAGATATGGAGCAGCACCTCATTTTTCTCTTTTGCCCGTTGTCGAGTCGCCGCCGTTACGAGATCGACCTTTGGAGATTTTTCTCCACTTTGTCGGTGATCGAGGGGGCGGACAATGGCAATTGAGCGCGGCCACCGTTTGACGCCATCTTCCCTTCGACTTAGCGCCCTCGGAGGGAGGGCAAGGAGTCGCCTTTTGTGTTGCCGTAAAGTGATCGTAATGAGCAGAAAGGAGGAGGAGGAACACATGTGGCCCCCAAATGAAAGCCTACTTGGTTTATTGACGAGCACTGCAAATAATGAGCCCGAGGCCGTGGGCATAAAAAGCCCGGCCACCTGGAATCCATACGAGGTTCATAGTGCCTCGTAATGTCTTACAAGCTTGCTTTCAAAATGGCCGTTTGAGGAGGATTGTTGGATTTTATGGCCACCCGTCCAAGTTTTGCTCCCAGGTGTGTCCAAATGTTGACCGTGTCCTTTGTAAGCCACCTTAACGTGTTTTCTTTGCCTCTCTGTACTTTGAAGATTCTTCTGGAGGGTTTTTTCCCCAAGCCGGGAGCAGACGTCGCTTTGACCAGCACTTGCGTTCCAGACAAAACGTTCATATTCGTCAACGATCGACCCGTCCACCATAAGGACATCATGAAGGTCTGCTCCTGGATGCAACACTCTTAGCGTTATTCTCTTCTTTTCAATTTGTGTTCCGTCGTCAGCTACTTCGCCAACACTACGCCGCGCAGTATGCGGCGGACGAGTCGGCGCAAAAGCGCTACCCTATCCTGACGCTGGAAATCACCGTTTCCCCCTCGGCGGTAGATGTCAATCTCACGCCTGACAAGACCCAGGTTCTTCTCCACAACAAGGTATTTGGGGAAGCTTCAAAAGTGACGAATGAGAGCGGCCATCACGTCTCTCTTTGCCTTCAGGAAGCCTTGTTTACCGCCTTGGAAGCACTGCTGGTTTCGCTCTACGGGTACCGGCCCGCTTGCCACGCTCCGGCCGAGCAGATCGGCCGCGGTACCTCATCTTTGCCATCTGCCGCCGGAGAACCGGAGGATGCCACCGCGCCACCGAGCGGGCGGGCTTCCGACGGTAGCTCCTCGGCGCCGGAGGACCGGAGTGTCGGCCGGGCGCCCGACGGATTCGATTCCAACTTCTCTCTGGGTGATGACCAAACTGGACACGTGCCAAGTGAAGTCCCCGAAGAACTCGAGGCGGACGCGAGCGGACCGCGCATATCGGCGGAAGACTGGAGTAGGGGCACGGCGCTGACAGACCCGGTATCGGGAGAGCCCCTGCAGCCGGTCAGAATCCATCAAGCCGCCGAGCAGACGGAGACAAACAAAAAGACGTTCAACGTCATCACAGAAAAGCGAGCGGCTCTGACCGCCTTTGACCTCATCAGCAACCGGACGATGAGAGCGCCGCTGTCTCCCGCCGCCCTGTTTGAGAAGGAAGCTCGCGTGGAAGTTCTGAGGGGGAAACCGAGCGCCAGCCTAAAGGAGATCAGCGACGCCATCGACGACAGGTGGAAGAAGCTCGTGGAGGACGAGCGCAAGACGTAAGTCTGAAAAGCTCAAAGGGTTGTTGTCGAAAGACGAGCGTGACATTTGCCGCTTCTCACCGTTGTTTGCGTTCATCCACACTTACTTCACCGGTCGGTGCTCAGGGAAGTGACACAAAGTTGGCTTGTCAAGAACAGAGTTGGCAGCCAACACATGGACGTAATGAGCCTTAGCGTTTGACCCCTTTCGGCCCCCCTGCGAGTCAAAGGATTTAACGTTTGTCAAGTTAGCCAGGGATGGAGTCATTTAGTGGCAAGAGAGAGAAGAAGGAAAAAAAAAAAAGCCGGTCTCAAAATTGTGGCCTCGTCACTCTCATTTGTCATCGTTTCATATCTGATCGTTTGGAGGATGTTTCCGAAGACGAACCTGCTTTGCTGCTCAACGTGACATTGGTCAGCACACTCTTGACAAAAGAAGCCGGCTTGTCATGCATTTCAGGTTTCAGTCCCTTTTTTGGGTGTCTGTATTTCACAGGTATGAGGAGAAGGCCCAAAAGCACCAGGAGCACCACCAGCGCACTTGCGCTGCCAAACTAGCCGGCGGTTGGAAAGAGAAGCGCGGCAGCCCCGCTCTGGCTCGGAAGCGCAAGACGCCGCTGTCCAACCAGCAGCTGCTGGACGAGCTCTTCTCAGCTCCGCCGCCTCAGAAGAAGCCCCGGAGCCCGAGTCCGAAGCCCTGGCAACCCCTCCCTTGTTGCGTGTCCGGCCTGGGCGCACGGCTCCGGCGCCTCTGGGCGACCCGGAACACGGCGCCGCCGCCGCCGCGGGGCCTCCGACTTATAAACCGACTGCCCTCTCAGAGCGTCTGGATCATTTTACGTGGTCAGAGGCTGATGTTGTTAAACCCCTTTCGGGTCCAGGAGAGCTTGCTGCTGAAGAGACTCCTGCAGAATCAAATGGTTCCAGCGGTCACTCTGCAAAAGGCTCTGCAAGTAACAGAAAGGTAACGCATCACTCGCAAACGCCGCTGGCCACCCTCCAACAATGCAAATTAGAAATGGCAGAATATGAACGTTGCTGATGCTGCACCATTGTCCCCCGTGCAGAGGTTTAGGGGGACGGGACTACATGGAGACTTTGCGCAACATGGAGAAAGCCAGCCCCGATGTCAACGGCAGGATGTTCATCTCCGACCCGAGACTCGTGGCCAACGGATTTCAAATCAGAGTCACGCCAGGTGAACCAAACGGCAGTGGAGAAAGCTTTGATCGCTTGTTAACGGGATCAATAACCTGCGGCGGGCATGGCTGCAGCCGCATTTCAGATGAAAAGAAAGTCAAGGCTCTATAGTGGCTCTGAATATTCCTCTTCTTCTTTCAAACGAAAGCAAGTTGGCTGCGGTTTTTGTTTGTTTTTTTAGCATTAATCTTTTAAGAATGACTGACTTCAAGTTTCTTGTAACATGACCTGATGGCAGCAAACCTTTCATAACATAATGGCCGCTCAGCAGTCAGTGTTTGGCAGCATTTTGTCTTCATTAGCGGGATTAGCTTCCCGTGACTTTTGCTTGTTTCTGTTGCCGCAGTGCGAGTTGGTGTTTTGCCCGCCGCCGCGGCGACCTTTTCAGCGGGTCTGTAGCCCAGCGTGCAGGTGATGGCAATGATTGCCCTTTGAAAGAATTTGAGGAATTTTCAGCGCTCGCTGCCAGCCACCTCCCGGCGGGGTGTGTTGCCTCAGTGGCTCGGACGGACACGGGCTCTTGGAATAGTCGCTTCTTGGAATGCAAACTAAAACACTGGCCTCGCGTCAGAAATATACATTTGCGTGATTTGTGATATTTCCTCTTTAAATGACAGGCCGTCTTTTTTTTCCCCCCGCTTCCTTTTGCTCTTCTGGGCCTTCTATTAGTCATTTAACACTCCATTTGGCCCTCGGCGGTTTGACTTGGTCGGCGGCCAAGCTGTAAATCACAATATTTATTTATTATGATTTCCCGGAGATAGAATCTTCGTCCGCAAATATATTCATGCCGGTTTTCCACTCATCTCGGCCAGGCGCCGTGTCCACCGACGGACATCTGGAAGTGACGGCGCTGGCCGACTGCGTGCCTTTCCTGGGCTTAGAGGACCTCGGGGAGATCGTGACGGCGGTTCTTCGCAGGAAGGCCGAATCCGTCCAGGAGTGTCGCCCGCTCAAAGTCTCCAACTACCTGCAGGTGAGCAAAAAAAAAAGGACCTTGACGGCGGGCAATATCCAGAGCCCAAATGCGGCGGTAGGTGAATCCGGCCGGCCCTCTGGTACGTGCAGACCGAAGCCGTGCGACTGGCCCGACAGATGCCGACGCGTTTGTCCGAGGAGGACGTGGAGGACATCCTGAGACGGATGCAAGAGCAGCTCGGTGAGAGCGAGCGCACCTGTTTGCACGGAAGGCCTTTCCTCCAGCCGCTGTGTGACGTCCCTCAGACGGAGCGCCAGGCCAAAGGACTTTTTCAACCTTTGGAACTGTGAAGGTAGTATTTTAAACATGAACACATCATTGTTTACAACTAACCATCAATTTGACGATGTACTATTACGGAGCGTGCAGGACATGACATAAACAATTATGGCTCCCCCTTGAAGACTTTTGCAGATGGATGCTAAAATGTCATTGAAGGAAAATTGTCACGTGGTAAATGTAATAAAGCTCTGTAAAGTAGCCAAGACGTCCTAGTTTGTTTCCATACGAACATTCACTTCATTAGGTACACATGCTCTGTCAGATGGCAGCATCAAATCTTTCTTTCTGATGGAGATGATGATAGCCGATGGGTCAAACTGTCACGGTACAGTGCCACCTACTGCCGAGGAGGACTTGGCGGGATTTGTATTTCCTTTTCGAGACTTTGGTGTTGGTGGCTGATATCGGCAAGGCCTGCAAGTAGCAGCACCTTAAAACAAATGTTCAAGCAAAACATGAAATGGGAAGCCTGCCGGTTTGATGAGGTGGCCGCATCGGACTTGCGCAGAAATAATCTCCTTGGCCACCGGTGGCTTTTCACTCCCCGCCCCGTGGAGGACATCCGATCCCCCGAGGGGAAAAAGTGCAATCCGATCGCTTATCTTAGGATAATATTATAGTTGGGCCGGCGAAAAGGTCAAAGCGTGAGAGGTCTCCTCTTCCGTATGGCTCCAGCATTGCTGCAGGCCACGCAAGGGCCGCTTGGTCCCTCGCTGCCGCCACCGCGTCAAACTCTCGCAAACACGCGCCCGAGCTTCTCGTGTCAGCAAATGCGTGCGGCGGCGGCGGAATCTGCTCCCGACGCGCTGGCCTTATCGCCCGAGGGCCGTATCCCGGTATTTGGGAAGGATTCAAAGGTCAGCAGTGCGAGGTGCTGCCTTTTGCCAGCTGTCTTGACGCCGCCACCTGTCACATCTCCTCCCTTACCATTGAGCAGATTTGCAGAATGCAATATTTGGGCCACTTCTCGGGAAGCGTTCGGCGCGAGCCGAGGTTTGCTTACGCTGAGCTTTTTCTTGATTCCAGTCATCAAATCTAAAATGAAGACGTGAATCTATATTAAACGGCGTGTGCCGTCTATTTTCGGAGCCGTGCCTGGCTTTAATTGGAGCACCTGTTTTTGTTTACAAATGTGACACTTTGCAACCGTGTGAATAAGCTGACGCGCATGACGCGTCGTTAAATGGAATCGTTTTTCACATTGTGACTTCAAATATATATTACAAAAAAAAAAAAAAGAGAGTTGCTGAATCCCTCCCTCAATTTAATTGCAGCGATTAATACAGTCTAAGTATGCCACAATGAATGATAGCAAAATATTTCATTTTTATGATGTAACTCATTCATTACCTTTAAAAAGAAGCATTTTTACATGAAACAAAATGACAATCAGCAGAGATGTTGCTAAGTCCATTGGGCTGCTTCTTTTATTCTTATTTAAAGAAAAGAAAAGGTTGATTTTTGGTTGGGTCCAGCATCATTTGCATCTCTTGCAAAGGCATTGCGCACAAACTATAGGCACGAATGCTATTTGGGAGATTTGCAAATCCCGCTTGACGCATAGCTGAGAGTCCAGCACATCCGTCTTGCGTTGGGAGAGCGCGCCGCATATCATCTCCTGACAGCAGCTTTCCATAATCTGCCCTCTCTTGGCCTCTCTTACAGGAACATTTATTCTTCAACACCGTCACGTCTCTTCCCAAGGGGGTCGCGGCCTTGGACCTGGGCCGGCTCGGGGGGCAGGAGGGCTTTTTTTTTTTCTTTCCGAAGGCTCCCTTTAACCCCTCCGTGGACGGTGATTCATATTGTCAACCCTTCTGGAGTGGACACTGAGTTTGCGTCCAAACTTCCAGTGGCTGTACAAAGTCATAAATCATCGGACGGCGTCCCCGAGGTGACTGTCAGTGTCCACGTAGGAATAGTGATTCCTTCTCCCTAAGTGAAAAAGCAAACGGCCAGCCGACGGAAAGGATAAATCACTCCTTCAGGCGAAGACAGGTAGCGTTCAACAGCTGGCCATCTGGCCGTTATCATGTCCTGCGTTGCTTTTATGACTTTTCATTGCCTTCCGCAGACCCGGGAGGGATCGAAACAAACAGGCCGTCGCTCCGGACCGGCCTCGGCTTGTTTAAGACATTACCATTTGTGACAACGGCGGCAAAAATCTCCAAAGTGCCAGGCGGGAAGACACAAGTGGAGCACGTTCTGCCCCAACCTTCCAAAAGCAGCCATGCTAGCTTCATGAAGACTCCACCAAATGGCTGCACCAAAGTCAGCCAGGGCAAGGTAAGCACTCGGATGGATTCCCAAAATGCCTTTTCTTTTCAATTCTCTCTCGAGTTCAACTTTGTTAAGGCTTCATGTCTTTTCAAGAATCAATTCTAAAAATGAGGCCATGACCAGGAAACATGCAAAAAAAAGGAAGTCAAAGCCCAAACGCTGCTTTTATGACTATTGAGCGTCCCTAAACAAATATATTGTTGAACATTCAAAAAAAAAAAAAAAAAAAAAACCCCGAGTCCCGGTCACATCCATTCCAGTTCTGTTAATGTTAGACAACAAGACCTGTGTCCAATAACAGGGTCTCCAGCTGTCTTGGAGCACTGGCGTATCCCCTAACATCCTTCTTCCCTGTTCTCACACTCTCACTTCCTCACCTGTCAAGAGTTGGAATGTCACTGGCGGATGCAGTCCTCCAGAGTCCCGCCGTCAAAACAGATGTCGCTGCGCTCAGGCCGTCATAAACGGCAAAGGACGCCTCAACCTGGCTCGGGACGATAGGTCACGCCGACAAAACAGAAAGTTGCCATGTTAGCGAGACGTTTTGGACCTTTGGGCTGATGCCGGACAAGGACAAGGATCTCTCTCATTGGGTTGGTTTGCCCGTCAAGTGTTTTAGCAAATATATTCATCATCATAAAAATGATAGTTCTCTTGAGAAAGACGGAGGGAAAGGTCTCAGACGTGCGTTTGGCTTTGGCTTTGGCTCTTCTGACAAACGCACAAAAATAGGCCATGCAGTCTTTTCAAGTTTCCAACGGGCCGGGCCGGGCCGGGCCGGGCCGGGCCCCGTTTCTGCCGGTCGTCACTCAGTCACCCCCATTAGCGACCAAAATCCATTTCAATCAGAGCCCAGGTCCCAAGTGGTGGCCATATTGGATGTGGCAAGACCCTCTGGCATCCGGGCGAGACGAGAAACACCGTTCCTGCCTCGGGTTGGCTCGATAACAACACTAAAACTTGTTTTTCTGTCCTGTGTCAAATGAGAAGATGTTTCTTTTCACATTGGAGATACTCGAAGGCCGCGGTTGAGCAATATCTCGCTACTACTCCGCATCGGTTGCGTCATTGCCCTCTGTTCAAGGAGTCAAAGGTACGCATGCATATCTGTTTTCAAGTATCAAATTGATTTCAAATAACGACGCTCCCTGACAAATGTGACTCCAAGTCACTTTTTTGCACTCTTCGAGGAGGAAGAAGCCAAAATGTCAAAAATGTATAAAGCGAGGCTTTTGTGGCCGGGCTGCGGTCCAGCTCTCAGCGGGGAAAGGAAGCGACTCTCCAGGGGCTGCGCTCAAGTCGCCCTGCCCTCTAAGTCCAGTCTCAATCGGGCCCGCCAGAGGTCACGCTGTCACTTCACATCCTCTCATTAGGCTGCCGTGCCCGCCCGCGACAAGAAGCAAATAGCTGAGTCATGGGATTCAAAGCATAGTTGCACCTTTGCCATCAGGTACAGTGGATAGGACCTGCGGGTTCCTTTCGCTCACACGGCGCCACGTGTCTTCTCCGTTTACAGCATGTGTTGAAGACATACAGATTCTCAGCTGCTGAGGCCGAGCTCTTCGAGTACGTCAAGTCGAGCCTTGCGCCCGCTTGTAAATCGACAGCTGCAAAAAAAATTCCAATATCGATTAGCCCAAGGGGCGGAAACGAGGGACACGTACATGGAGCTTTTTATTGGACGCAGTTTGCAAATGTTGAGCCTTGTGGGTCGAACGGAAGCCACGCCTTGGGAAAAGTGGCAAATGTCTTCTACACGTGACACACGACAGGGAAGAATATTGCCCACGCCCGCCAAAAAGGAAGTCACTCCAACTGATTCCAAGATGGCGTTTCTGCTAGCTAAAAACAAAAAGACCAAAAGCCAAGCTAAACATTTTATTTGGTAAAATAAGTACGATATACGGAGTTGCTGCATTACATCATGTTAAATTGCAGTTTGATTGGTGTGTACGCAAAGCGGTTATGAAAAGAAAAAGAAAAAAAAGCAGGTATATGATGTCAACATATAAAAATCACTTTTTACAATTTTCATAGCCACCGACTGTTTCCTTTTGGTGTGCCGTAGTGTCAACCGCATTGCGCAGACGAGTACTCGGATGTCAACGTTCGGACAAGATCCACTTTTGTCTGCATTCTTTGTGCCTTCGCTTTGAGTTCTTTTCAATCCTGCCATGGAGTGTGATTTGGAAAAGCATCCGGTCGTGATGTCGTCGACGATGATGATGATGATGAAAAACGGAGCCGGGAAGCCGACAACGTTTGAGTCCGTCCCCACCAACGCTTTGAGTCCACACGTTGGGGAAATTAGAAAGTCAAGAGCGGGTTGGAAAGTCTTTTCAACTGTGTGATTATGGACACAGGATTGAAGAATTTAGTCTGTTTGGATCAGTGATCACAATCTCAGACGAGCTTTGTCTGGGAGAAGCAAGTTAGTAAGCAGAGGTGGGCACCTGACCCGGTTAGTGACAATTACGCTGACCAAGGAAGATCCTCTTCCGTCCGTGCTCGGTCTGTCATTTTTCAACGTCATTCGCCGGCAAAATGGACCATTAGGCCAGACTGACGGAACATAGTGCCGAAATATGGAGGTCAAAACGATACATCTGGTTTTGGATGTTGGGGAGAAGTTAAGTTTAGCCTGGGTTGCGTGTGAGAGTTTCCTACACCTTGGTCATTTTCTTTTCAATCAAATCATGCGTCAGACATTTTTTTTTTTGATGATCATGTTGCAAGAGTAGCTTGAAAGTGTTTTGTTTAAAGCTCGACGACCGTTTATGACGTTTTTGCTTGGGTCGGATATGTGCCCAGTTGGGTTAGCGTCTCCTTCGGAAGGAAGCGGCAGTAAGCCAGCCGCCCGAGCGCTTTGGGCCTATCGGGGCCTCGAACCGCACCAGGAAAAAGAGCGCAATTGGTGTTTTGGGGTGGAAAGGTCTGCGGGGCGGTGGCCCCTCTCATCGGCTCCCAACTCTCTCGTAACGGGCCGGGGGGGAGGGGCTTCAGGAGCAGCCGCAGCGGTCCACCACCATGGACGGGATCTTGCCGTAGATGATCTGCTCTTTGCGGTTGAAGTAGAGCATGTTGATGGGCGACATCTTGGTGGGCGTGCAGCAGGGGCCGGCGTTGCCGCGGGGGTTGGCCTTGGTCACCAGGTGGGTGTGCGGGTACTTCTGCAGGTGCATGTACTCGCACTTGCCCGCGCAGTAGTTGGCCTTGTAGCGCTTGGGCGCGATAATCCAGTCCCAGCCGAAGTCCTCAAAGTCTACGGTGAGCGGGTAGCGGCAGCAACGAGACTCGGGCGAGTTCTCGTCGCAGTCCAGGCCCGAGTCCCTGCGGAGGCGCCGCGGAGCCTCGCTCAGCTTCACCTCCATGAAGGGTAGCTGCAGACACAGGCGCAAAGAAAAACAAACAAACAAACGTGGAAACACCGTTGATGAGCATCCATTTTTTGGGAAAGTGGAACAATTCGATTCAGTAAGGGTTAGGGTTCCAATGGTTTTCTGGTCAAATCCAGTTTTGTTCCACCCCTACTAACTAGCGTGTCTAATTGGCCGATTTAAAAAAAAAAAAAGAAAGGTTCTTATGTTACAATAGCAAATTTTAAAGGGGGAAACATTTTTGCCTATTTTTCTGAGAAAAAAAACGTTATCTTTGCAAGAAAAGTGATCGCTTTGGTCGGTAAAAAAAAACAATAATCTCATGTTATTGTTCATATTTAAAAATATGCTTAGAAATACATATTTCAATAAAAAAAGAATATAACACTATAAATATGAAGTTATAGTTTCAAATAAGCATATTTGAGCATGCAGCAGGCAATTATTATTAGTGTTGTTATTGAATATGATGAGAAGGATGATTATTATTATTATTATTATTATTATTTAATTATTATATTATTATACAAACAAACCAATGCACTTTACATGAGCAACACTTTGGAAGTAGAACAACCGGTGTGCAGGTTGCAGCTTCTCTGACGGCAGTTGCCAAACGCGGCGCAGTCAGAACAGTATGAAACCTTTAATCGCTTTTTTTTTTTTTTTTTGGGCTTCAGAATACAGTGAAGGCAATTGTGCGAGCCGTTTTGCATTGATCCAAAAGTCGCCTCGAATCTTACCAGTCCTTCCTCGCCCGGCTCGGCGGAGGTGACGGCCAAGTCGTTGCCGACGTTGTCGTAGGCGTTGATGTGGATGCCCCAGTTGGTGTCGGGCTGGCGCAGCCAAACGCTCAGCACCTGCTTGACGTCGATGCTCTGCCACGAAGCCGCGCCGGCCTTCACGTCCAGTTTGAGCGAGCGCAGGCGCGCGTGGCGCCCGCCGTCCGGCGTCAAGCGGGAGATCTGCAGGAAGACGGCGCTGTCCTCCTCGGCCGCCCGCATGTGCACCCATAGCTGCGCCCCCAACACGCGGCTCGCCTGGAACTTGGGTGTCAGCGAGAAGAGGCAGCATTTGGGCCAGCCGTCGGTTTGCGCCGCCGGCTCGGCTGAAGGAGACATTCATCGATTACTGAGCTGCCTTCCTCTCCGTTCGTGCAAGCAGACATGAATCAATTACTGCTCGTTCCAAATCAAAGGAAAGTCCGCGCGTCAAAGTGCACGACTTCAGGTGGACCGGATCAAGAATCCAATTGGAGATACACTTACGTTCGGTAGCCATCAACATGATGGTCTCGGTGACGGCGTGCTCATCGTCGTCGTCCGCGACCACGTCCCGGTTGTCGTCCCCCAGGACGTCGTACTGGTCCAGCAGCTGCTGCAGCGGCGGCGCCCTGGGCAGGAGCTGCCTGACCACGTCGCGGCTGATGTTGGGCGCTTCTTTCATGCGCAACTTGCTCAGGATTTGGTGCTTGATGGCGTTCAGACGCATGCTTTTGATTTGCTGCCGCATGTCGCAGGTGGAGCACGACTCCGACGTTTCCTCCGGCCCGCCGGAGGACTGCTGCGTCTGCGTCTGTGTCTGCGTCTGCTGCTCGCACAGGCGCACGGCAGCCAAAACCAGCAGCAAAGTCAAGCCAACGTGAGAGAAACGCATTGTGCAGCCCACAATAAAAAACACGCGCGTGCTTTAGGAGTCAAGTCCAAACACTGATTGGCATCACTTGATTAGCGCGCACGCTTTTATACGCACACGCTTTTTTTAAGGCGACGGCCCAAACGATGATTGGCTGGCCAGGCCAACAATGACTTTGAACCATGATGACTTTTTTTCCTTTCCTTGTCAAACCATAAAGGGATGGATCGGAGGGGGGCTGTCTGGGTCACGGGCAGATTGTGGATAGATTGACTTTTCGTCCGGCGATTGCGCAACCAGCGGAAGCAAACCTGACCTTGTTTGCACAAGATGTAATGTGCTTGTGCGCCATTTTCATCTACAATATGGGCACGGCAATGTGGCAACTTCATTTTACATAGTTACACGCGAAGAAAATATTTTTCCCATTGACGCACATGAGATGAGATTTCTCCTTTATTCATTTTTCCGAACAGAATTTGTTCTCTTCATTTTTGAAATAACATCTATCACAACATTGCCATTTTTAAAACTATTTCGGTTTTTAAAAACCAAATCCCTTCTTTACATACTAGAGGAACTAATAATTGTAAACCTAATAATTACTTGTCATTAACCAATGACGTTTGAGTTCAAATTCAATTTGTTATTCGGAATTCAATATTGTTATTGTAATTCTGATACAAAGTATTAAATGACATAAAATGGATGATTTTAGTCGAAACGGACTCTCACGCACAACCACACTGACAGGCACAACGTCTGAGGCCCTTTTCAAACACGCACTCTCACATTGATTCATTTTATACTCACGAGATTCAACGATTTGGATCCAATTCCAAATAAGAAGCGAAGGAACTGAATTCTAATACAACAGCGTCACCCAGTGGGCATTTGTAGCAGTGCCTTGAATTTTTATTCCTAAGGGTTCCGCCACATTGCGGAAGTGACGTATCAGTGCCTCCTCCGTCGCCATGGTGCCAGTTGTTTCCGGTGGCCGTGCGTGACAGCCCGGCGGAGAGTCGAGTCGGGGGGCAACATGACAAGTGACACGCAACCCCCGGGAAGATGCGAGTGGTTGGCAAAGTGGGGAAGAAGCACGAAGGCGGCGACGCTGCTCTTTTACGGCTTCGCTTTGGGGCTCGTCGCTCTCGGCGTGAGAGAGGTGCTAACTGGCTTTGAGGAGAACCGATGCAGTATGACCTACATGTTCCAATACCCCGAGTACTTGGTAGGTAACCTCGTAGCTAATTCTGTCATATATAAAAGAACAATGTTGTCAACATGAAAGCCGTTGGTGAAGAATAAGTGAGGCCGCCATTCCGCGACATGGGACGGAGCGGAGATTCGTTACTACCACGCCACCCGAAATTGTACTGACGTCACAGAGACCGACGTCCTAATAAATCCACTGTCAATATGTCGATTGGCCAAGAAATACACAAGTCGAAAGGAATACACGAGTGACCGCTTGCTTCCAAAGCGTTTTATTATTGTTGTTTTATATGACTTTGAGTAATTAAGCATATAAAAATAAGAATTTGCACAATAAGAAGACCTACATATGAGGTGCGAGCAGCTATGTCGAGGAGCCCTGGCAACATTGGGATTGGAATGTCGTGTAAATCAAGTACGTCGGATTCAAAGATACTTTGATCAAATATGACCTCAGTCAAACGTCAAAAGTGAATCAACATTTCAAAGGAAAGTAAATAAACAATGGCCTACTTCCTGTTGAGTTGAGAGTAGACCTTTATAGGCCTTGCTTGGGCTGTTGCAACATTTGGTAGATCTCGGTGAAACATTCAACAGAGGCTCTTTCTAATTTTTGCTGTTGCTGACAACAATGGAGCAATGCGATAGTTGTCAAGCAAGTCAGGCGGGAGTTTTGCGCATAGTTACGACAAGTGGTTGCGCTGCCTTCTGCCCTTTCCAGCAGGCTTCGTGCGACAAGTAAAACGCAAAGCGCTCACCAGGCAGAATTCCGTAATATGGCTGCATTCGAAAATGATCTGTCCAGCGTGTGCCGTTGCCTCGTCGCGTGACCCGGCAGTACCCGGCGTACAGGCTCTATCTGTACGGGGAAGGCGCGTACACTCAGGAGTCCCGCGAGCTGCAGCTCTTTGGGGCCCCCGTCATCTTCCTGCACGGAAACTCCGGAAGCTACAAGCAAGGTACCAGCACCACCAGGAATTGACCATTTTTTCAACCAGCGCATCTCGTCGTCGGACTTGCGAGGGACGTTCTGTTCTTTTGTGCGTTGCAGCGCGCTCTCTGGGTTCGGTGGCCTTGAGGAAGGCGGAGAATGCGGAAGGCGGTCTCCATTTCAACGTGTTTGCCGTGGACTTCAACGAGGAGCTGGTGGCCCTCTACGGCGGCAGTTTGCAGCGGCAGACGCACTTCCTCCACGAGAGCATCAAGGCCATTCTCAAACTTTACAAGGTTGGGCCTCAACGACTTTTTTGAGGACAGCACAACTATTTGGTTTGAGACGCTCTGCTTGGTTCTGTAGCACCTGAAGACGCCCCCCAAGAGCGTGCTGCTCGTGGGCCACTCTATGGGCGGTCTGCTCGCCCGGGCGCTCTTCACGCTGCCCAACTTCGACACGGCTCTGGTCCATCTCATCATCACCCAGGCCACCCCTCACTTGGCCCCGGTGCTGGTTTTGGACCATTACCTGCGGGGTAAGCACCACGCAGCCGCACGCGCGGAGTTGCGTCCTATTCTGACCCGTCGTCTTTTTGCCGCCAGATTTCTATTCGGCACTGAGGAGAAAGTGGGCGGAGCAGGCGGACGGGCTCAAGAACGTGACGGTGGTGTCCGTTGGCGGCGGACACCGCGATTTCCAAGTGCGCTCGGGTCTCACCTCCATACCTTGCTCTCCGGGAGACCCTACAAAGTTGTCATTGGTGGTGAGTTGAATGTTGTGCATCACAAAAACAAACCAACATTTGGTTCCAGCTGTTAACACGTCTTTGTTTTGTTTTTTTCTCCCCCCCCCCCCCCCCCCCCATAGGCCACTGCAGTTCCGAGGACGTGGGTTTCCACTGACCACCTATCCATCGTGTGGTAAACACAAACAACCCATTGGCTCTTATTGTTTAATGAAGCTATCAAGCAGATGGTGTATGTTCATATTTTCCCAACCAGGTGCAAAGAGCTCGTTCTCGCCACGGTCAGAGCTTTCTACGACCTCATCGATCCCAAAACGAGACAAGTGCGTCCGCCGTGGCTGGTTAAGTTTGATTTGAAATTTGGCATGTAACTGGATCTTTTTTTCCAGTTCACAGACAACCTGGCTAAGAAGAGCGCTGTGCTCAAACACCATTTTATGAGACACTCTGCCCAAATGTTGGGAGACACTCAAGAAGCCGCTGTTTCCCCGCAAGGTGGTTTTATATTTACCCCATGGACTCACATTCAGTCATGTTCATTTCCTAATTTTTAAAAAATATTTTGGATGCTTTCAGATGCCGAGGAGGCTTGGAGCGAAGTGAACACTCTGCGTCTGGCATATCGCACGCCAAAGGTACGCCGTGCAATTTGGCGTGTAAGATGACTTTTACTGCCTTGACTGCAAGCACCCCACTGGGCTCTGCGCTTCCAGGAAGCCGAGGTCAAATACTTTGTGTTCGCCCTCTCCAGTCGCAGGAAGGCCTACAGCCATTTCTACTGTCGGAGCAGCAACTGGGTGAGTTGCAAGGGGGGGGGGGGATGTGCTCCGCCGTAATAAGCCAATGAAAATGTCATCCGCGTGTTGGCCAGGACACGAGCAGCTGGGTGTACGGCTGCGTGCGGCAGAACGCTTCTTTGTGGTAAGCGCGCCGGCGCTACTCGGCCAGCGGCGACATTCCACGCGTAATGGTGTCGCCCTCCTGTAGCGCAGTAGAACTCTTTTTTTTCCCGCAGTGAGCATGCGGTGGATTTGTCCAAGGCAACGGAGCTTCTTCCCGCGTACAAGGTGATTGGATGGAGGACATTGGCTGTCTGAGCGCCACTCGTGCCACTTGTTGATTTGCCCCGTGTGTCCGGCAACCCTCTCCAGGTGCTGACGCTGAGCCTCGGCGACTTGTCGCCGTTCACTCATCTGATGGTGTCAGCCTCCAACCCCACCGGCAAACAGGTGGCGGCCGGCCGCTCGAAAAGCCAGATAAGTCCGCTTGCGCTTTGCCTGACCGGCGTTGTGATTCGGTGGCTTGCAGTTCACGCTGGAGTGCGAGTGGCAGCGGCGAGAATCGTCGCTTCTGTCACTTCCTGTCCCGCACGTTTTATCCTTCGGTGAGTTGTTTGCGCTCCAGCCGAGATGAGACGACATTTCAAAAATACATTATTTAGGTTTGACACTCAGCGAAGTCACCGTGAGCTCCAGTGGACTTTTCCACAGCGTCAAGCTGCAACACTTTCACGAGGTACGCGCGCGGCGAGACGTGATCATGGCGTCCCGGTTTTGTCGCTGCACCGCTGACATCTGCCGGGTGTGTGTTTAGGTCTATCAGGCTTTCAGGATTAACGTCGCAAGTGAGTGTAAGCGAGACAATGGTAAGCCTTGACGCTCTTTAAGCAAACCTTTGGGCAGTAGGTGGGGAGAAAAAACTTTTTTTTTTTCTGCTCAGTCTTTCGATTGCCAAGTGTCTACAGAATCAAGGTGCCGTGGTTCCTTGAAGATGTTTTAACAAGCGCCAGGTGAGTGATCATTTGTGTCCGCTGTCATCCGTATTCCCGTTCTGACCCGCTGCTACGCGTGCCATCGTTGCGCCAGTGCCCCGTCGGTGACGGAAATCTCGGCGATGCTCCACACGAATCGTCCTGACAACGAGTCCAGTGTCCACCTTCAGCTCCACACTGCCCCCAACTGCCAGTATAAGGTTGCGGATGCTAACTTTGAAGCCGTTCACATGTAAAGTGTCAGATATGGAACCAGAAAAAACGTTTTTAAAAAGTCTCCTTTTCATGAGGACCGTCTACTTTGAATTCTGAGCAGCTCCAATCCCTTCATATTTTGTCTTCACCCAGGTGTCGGTGAGGACGTCTTTACCCAAGGTGTTGGGACAGGTAATTGAGATGGATTTTACTCTTTTCATATTTGGACACTTTTGGGTCGCTAAGCAGGCCCTTTAGTCCAAATCCTGGAGCGTTAAAGTGGGACAGTCCCCGAACGTCAGCCCGGCCTCGCACTCTTGACAGGCTTTTGTGTTGAACTCCTGGCACAGATCCTGCGCTTCTTCATCCCCATGGTGCCGGTGTACACCACCGTAACTCTCCTGCTGGCCTGCGGCGCGCAACTGTCCAACATCTGCAAGTCGCGCCGAGCTGTGTCCATGAGCCTGGCGCTCCGCAGTGGCCTGCAACCCCATAAAGTCAACTTGTCCGTTTACATCCTCCACATCTTCTTCAGGTGGGCGCGCGCGCTGCCACCGGCGGGCGCGGGCACGTCAGCCTCGTTGAACGTCTTGTGTGCTCATCAGTTGTAGTTGGTTGAAAAACACCTGGACGCTGCTGTGCCTTCCCATGATGGACGTGGCCCCGCCCATCTTTCCCGACACGCTCCTGGGCGACGGCACGGTGCCGTGCGCCGAGTGGCCGTACCTCCTGCACCCGCTCCTGTACGTCATCGGCGCAGCCGTGGCCTACTGGGGCACCGTGCTGCTCCGACTCAGCACGCGGCTTCTGTCGTTGCTCTTAGCTCTGCTGCACAGGTATAAACATTTCAGTCTTTTTTTTTTTTTTTTGGTCTAGTAACGCTTGTCGATTTTGGATTCAATTCCACTGTCGACCACTGGATGGAGACAAACTAGTTGAGTCGGGTACATTTCAAAGAGCAATTAAAAAAAAAAAAAAGTCTTTTGTTGAGAAGTAATGAGTAGCCTGCTTTTTACGCCTACAGTTGATGGTTAAACATGCAGCACGGACATTTCGGGTGTATGAAAGAAACGCAACAACTGGGGGTTCTTATTAATTGTTCCCGTACCAGATCGTCCGTCTCAAGACATTGCGGCACTCTGCGCCTCCCCGCTCAGCTCATCGTCATGGTACTTCTGACCATTTTGGGCTGGAACACCTGTGGAGCAATTTCAATCATGGCTGCCTTTGGCCTTCACCTGTACAGGGTGAGTGAATGAAAAAGAAAAATGTCCCTTTCATGATTTTTGTTTGAATCCTAAAACAAATGTGCCCATTGTACATCATGTCCAGGTACTGAGACTACAGATGACAGAAAGATCCTTGCGTCACATACTCAATCTGGTGAGACAAAAGTCAACAGCGCAATGCAATTGAACACAGGAACAAATTTCAATTTTTCCCGCAACCGCTTCCAGGCCCCTCAGAGGCACAGAAAACATTCCGGAACAGAGTCCAGGGAATGCGAGAGGGCGCCGCTGCTGTCAGAGTGTGTTTTGCGGGAAATCCGTGATGACCTGCAGCTCCACCTGTGTCTGTCGGCGCTCTTCACCGTCCCCGTGGTCCTCAGCGCACCCTCGCTCGTCTACTGGAGCCGTAACCTGAGGTGCATTTCGGCACTATAACGACTCTTCCATATTTGACTTTTCTAATGCAAAGTTCTAGACTTTGATCTCAGGGAATCTGCGGACAAAGTCAAGATCTTTTTTTTTAACGCAATGATTTACTGGTTGCTCTCTGTTCTTTGGCAGCTACTCCACCCATTTGAATCAGGACCCTTATTGGCCGTACTTTGTCCCCCTGTGCGGCATCTACTTGAGGCTCGTCAACTGCGACAGTCAGAGGCTCACCGACAGGTAGGTGCACGCACGAACGCACGTTGGCCCGGCTGCAGAAATACAGCCACAGCATCCCAACATGGACTTGCCCTTTCCCTCCCCCCCAGTAAACTGCTGCCCCTGATGTCATTTCTCCTGTTGCCCGTGTCCATCGCAATGGTGATCTTCTGCCCATTCCATCTATACAGAGTGACGTACTTCCTGTTGGGAGCCCTGGCCCCCCTGGCGTTATGTTGTCTCTGACGGTAGTTGCTGTTGTTGTTTGGGGCTTTCTTTTTTTCTTTTCCAACAAGCCTCGCCACTCAAAGGTCTTTTTTGTGAACACTCGGTGGAGCAGAGCCATAGATATACACATGACTCGGCGAACCACACTGGCGCCTTGACGAACGAGCGGTTGAATTGCCAAAGACGGCCGGGCTGGCGAAAGTTGCGCTGATGTCGCGGCCGTCGTAAGCCTTTAAGCAATGGCGGCGGCGCACACAAACGCTGCAGCAACACGTATAGCGGTGGGGCCGGAGCCCGATCCCCAGTGAATAGCGAAGGTCCTCTGAAAAACGTCTGAATCTTACTGTGCCTTACTGAGCTCAGATGAGACTTTTCTTGGTGCCAGTATTTCTAAGCAGTATACTGCCCTCTAGTGGAAAAGGAGCAGTACAGCGTCAATGGGCGTGGAAGCGTCAAATGAACATTTGACATTCTCCGTCATTTAACGATGCTGTTTGAAGTGCAATTTTTCTCATCACAAAAAAAGCTGGAGCAGATTAACGGAGCGGAACGTCGAAAAAGGGTTTGAGATTTGCCACTCGTATCACGAGTCAAGCCTGCACAAAGTGCTGCCAAAAAAAAAAAACGGCTTGCCAAGTTTGCCTTCCGCTGTGCGTCTATAGCTCTGCCCCACGTAACACTTGGGATGTCGACAGGGCTCGGACCCTGTGAATGTTTTTATGATTTTTAATTTATGGCATGATACTGTTCACTGTGCATAAAGTCCTACACTGCCTTTACCGACGGACTGTTGAAGCTCAGCCGCATCTCCTGCCAGTCGTCACGCATTCCAGCCAGCCAACGCAGTACACGAAGAACACAATGGGAAGCCCTCATGTCCTCCTTAACCTCTCCTCGTCTTCTCTTTTTCAATGTCCTCTCTCCCTTCCTACGTTGACTTGTCCTCCTCCTCCTCTCCTCCCCTCCAGTTGCTCATTCCCATTGAATCCAAAGGACATAATGAAGGCAAAAGTTGACTTTTGAATGTGACTTGTTGCCCCTCCCGTCCAATGCAAAACGACACAGCCAATGGTTTTTGCACAGTGGCGAGCTGTCTGTCCCCTTCTCAATTGCGGGGGAAAAGCTTTTAAGTTGAGCAGTGATCAATTGACCTCAGTCTGTGTGGACACCAGATGCCTTCACACGAGCTGGCTTTGGTAGCCTGCCTCACAAATCCCTGCCGCATCATTTGATCGGCAAGCTTCACATATATATGGAGCAAGTCGCTGTCCATTTTACTGCCCGCTAACGCTAAGCTTGTCCGAGCTTGAACTCGTGTGCCTCGCTCCACCTTCCCTCCCTCCCGCTCAGCAACGGCGCAAACGCTGTTCAAGAATGCAAAAGTGATGTTTGCAAAACCGTGGCCATGTGTCAGGCGGGCGGGCGGGCTAAGCATACAGCGCTGACCTTAACACTTGATGAGCCGAGCGCGTGGAATCATCATTTCATTTCAAGTGCCTCTTTGGAAACAAATAACAGCCCCCCCGTGTGGTCCTTTGGAAAGGCAGAAAGTGGGACTCATTTGCTGGATTTTGTTGACAATTTGTAATAACCAATAGCAAAAGCTGTGTGATGACGTGCCAACTTTTGTGCTTTTGGTATCTGTTGAGTGTCTACGTGGAACGTGTCCAGCGATTTTTATCCGATGTACTCCTAATGGTATTTAGAACAACAAGGCCTTCTTCGGATCTGACGATATCCGATTTTCAAATCTGCCACTTGATGATACAAACTGGAAAGTGTGAGGCCGATACGCGTGGTAACGCAACGCAGTATTTTTGCGCTATCGTGTCAACGTGATTTGTCAGCACACTTTAGTATTGTGGATCAAATGTAAAACTTTCACTCCAAATGAATCACGTGGACAAAACCCTTTAAGAACGGTCCTCTGTAATGACTTGAAACTGATGAGTAATAAATAAAAACTAAAAAAAGAATTGGAGCCTTGCCTGTTTTGTAGTCCACCATAATTCAAGTGACCTGGATGACATTTTATTATGACATGCACTCTTGGCGCCAACCGATGAAGCTAAGCCACATTCAAGAAGACACGAGCTGGAAAAACGTCAGCATGTCAAAGTCAAAAACTTGTGAAGATGTCTCAAAGAAGGTAAGTCCAGTTGCATTTATTGGGGCACACATCTGCTACACTCAGTGAATCATTTAGCGACGTGAAGTGCTGCAAATGGAAAGGAAAATACAATACTGTCCGTGCCATCTTGTTTGGAGTCGGTTATAGTCGTCATGGTAACGAAATGGGCGGGGACACGGATCGCCCCCGCTATCAAGCTGTGCTTTTTATTGGCATCATTATCCCAAATATTTCCTTTCAAAGATGCTCTGTTTCTGTGCTTTTGGGCTCTGTGGAGCCATAGCAACTAAAACGCTGCGTTGATCATCTGCACTCCCACTTACGCTTCTCTCCATAAGTGGAAAGGCGAGCAGGAAATTGTCAAGTAGGCTCCCGTTGAGCGGGCCGCCGCTGCTGCCATTTCCTGTCACTTTGCCAGCCTTGACAGATGTTTGCAAGCGCCACTGCGAGTTTATCTTGGACTGCCCCATGTCCATCGGTCCATCCATCCATCCATCTATCCATCCATCCATCCATCCATCCATCCATCCATCCATCCATCCATCCATCCATCCATCCATCCATCCAGCCGTGATCTTAATGAGGACAAGCCCTGTTGCAAACGGACGGGTGGATTTCTTTGAAGGGCAGTTGTTGGCCAAATTAGAAGAAGCCATTAGTGAGTCGGCAATGAGCAATTACTCGCAAAGTGGGAGGCTGTGATCATCCAAATTGGGTTTAGAGGACATTTAGGAAATTGTCGCAGTAAATGCTGTGGAGTTGCACCCCGTTGCAATTATTTCCAAAGCAAATAGCTCTCGTCCACCCGCTGGCACTCGCCTTTGTATTTGTAGGAAGCAGCCCAAGGCACACACATGGTAGGACACTATTATATCTTTTCAAAAGTCGAGCATGTTAGACACTGAAAAATTCCTCAACCCACAATTTGTTTCAGCTAAGCCAAAATAAAACTGAGGTGATATAGTTTTTGTCAATGACAAAAAAAAGAATATATGGGTGTCAGAGAACTCATGTCGTCACTGTCTTTAGAAAACCAAGACTTAAGTGTACCTAATGGCGTGTCCGTCCACGCTCCGTCAATGTGACGTCGCAGCCGCCAATCAATTACACTGATCTCCGGGAGGCTCCGCCCATTCCGGAAATGGACGAAGCGTGTTATGACAGCTGAGTGGAAAAAGAAGAAAAAGGAGTGAGTGAGTTGGAAAAGTCGCATTTCTACCGACCAACTGATTTAATTTCGCTCTTGAAAGTTCGGCTGAGGAGCACCAAAGGGTGCAGGCAGGCAGGCGTTGGCACAGAATGTGAGCGCGCCTCAGACTTTCGCCATTATTTGGACGACACAAGTTGTGTTGTTTTATGTCAAGTAACGAGCTAACGCTTGAATAGTTTGTCAGGTTGCTGTTTTGTTTTTCCTGAGGACTTTTACAAGTACCATCTTGTTAATTTTAACTTAGAAGACGGAGTGTACTTCAACTTTTCTATGTTGTCGACGTCATGTTGTCAACAAGCGCTGACATGACGTCCAAATAAATGCATAATAGCGAGTGGTAACATTTAGTTTTTAGGTTTAGCTTCCCAGCTGTTTGTGTGATGGAGGCCAACTTTTTTGCCTTGTCTGTTTCCCTAGTGGACTGCTGGAGTCTTCCAAAAGTGCATCTCTGCTGCATCATGACGTCACTGGAGCAAAAGAATTCCCTCTTCAGCCTTTGAGCTCTGGAGAGCAGCCTTGCTGGGTCCAAACCACTGCAGCGGTGAGATTATTATTAGTTTAAAAAAAACAAAAACTTGCAACTCTTACTTTCAACTGGTCCTTCTCTGATGTAATTTTCCCCTCACCCTATACTTGGATATATATATATATATATATATATATATATATATATATATATATATATATATATATATATATATATATATATATATATATATGATTTCATAAAAGACTTCAAAGTAGGCCCGGGACTGGTCGACTTAAAATACCTGTCACCTATTTTATTAGCATGCTTGCTTGGGAAGCCCTTGCCTCCTCAAGGGGGCGCAAATTACCCATAGAAACCTTCATGATCTATTTTTCATGATGCCAATAGAAAAGCGATACACGTCCCTTTTTCCTCAAAAGTCTCCGGCACTGTCGGCAGATATTAAAGTCAATCAATCCTTTTTCAAATGTTACTTTGGTGACCGATATTTCAAAGTCAAAGTCTGCTTTATTGTCAATCTCGTCACATGTCAAGACGCACAAAGAAACCGAAATTACGTTTACCGAAATCTATCCTCAATATTTACACGTCGCCTAAGGTTTGCCCTGCTTTGTTTTGCATTCTTTGGATCGATGTTGATCATGCCAGCTTTGGCACACACGGTCGGACGCGAAACAAAAGCGAAAGCTCGCCGTGATGCCTCTTTGCCCCGTCGCATCCCCCATCATGAAATATGGAGTTGACGAGATGAAAGAAAGGAAGGCGCTTATTGGCCGGGAGCGCTAAAAAGCAGACAAGGGGAAGATTCAACGCAGTCAAATGAACATCCAGCATCTAATGGGTGACCCTGCAGAATCGCTCAAGCTTGACTGATGCGATTTGAGGCTTGATGAATCTTTGTGTTGATCCTATGAGCTTGCCGCCGCAAAGCTCGCTCGACTAACTATAGTTGGCCGTAGCCCGCGACACCAACAGTAGCCCCCTTTTTGTGGAGCGAGGGGTGGGGGGGGTGGTTGGGGGGGCAGCGCTACGCCTGGCCGGGCCCCTGTCCTGACTTTGAACCCGATTCCAAAACTCATTTAGCAAGTGTTGGAAGGGTTGGCGCTTTGGAAAGGCATCCTTGTTTGTGGACATGTTGTGGATGTCACGCTAATGCTTGCTAATGGAGTCTATTAATGGCGCCTCGTGAAAGGAGCACGCTGTGCTGGGGCACGCTTAGCCACGACCATTGTGGAGGCCGTCAACAGTTCATGCCTTTGGTCGCCTCACCGCCACCGTATGGACGCCCGTACGGCCATGGATGGATGGATGGATGGATGGATGGATGGATGGATGGATGGATGGATGGAGTTTTTCCATAGATGGCGTTTTTCCATAGATGGCGTTTTTCCATAGATGGCGTTGATATCCGCCCTTGCAGATGTCGCGCGCTCTCGCTCCGTGTCCTCTTTGGACGCGGCAAACCAGCAGCTCGGCCGGCGTCTTACGTCAGCGCACGCCCGTTGGAGCGGAAAGTGTCACTTCCTTCTTCCCTCGCAGTGGCACCTACAACACTTTGATCAGTGACTCCTTGACTTAGTCACACTCACAACTTCCTTCCTTCCTTTCTATCCAATGCTTATGCATGCCCATGTTTCTTTCTTTCCTTCCTTCCTTCCTTCCTTCCTTCCTTCCTTCCTTCCTTCCTTCCTTCCTTCCTTCCTTCCTTCCTTCCTTCCTTCCTTCCTTCCTTCCTTCCTTCCTTCCTTCCTTCCTTCCTTCCTTCCTTCCTTCCTTCCTTCCTTCCTTCCTTCCTTCCTTCCTTCCTTCCTTCCTTCCTTCCTTCCTTCCTTCCTTCCTTCCTTCCTTCCTTCCTTCCTTCCTTCCTTCCTTCCTTCCTTCCTTCCTTCCTTCCTTCCTTCCTTCCTTCCTTCCAAGTCGATGTTGTGTAAAATGAGGCCGATCAAATTCTACACGTCTTCGGAGAGCGTGTCGGTGGGACATGTTTGGCCGCTGGCGTTTGAATTATTTATAATCAATTAGAGCAGAAACCCCGGCCGGCCGGGGGTTGTCGGCGTGACACGGCGCAAGTGCATTCTGGATGAGCCATTTGGCGAGTTATGGCAAAGGAGGCCTTTCTTAATCCCCTGTTTACTGCTAACTATTGCACCTAATGACGGATTTTTAACGATCCATATGCAGCATTTGAACAAGTATCAACATTTGCCCTTTTTTTTTTTTTTGGGTTAGTGGGAGTGAGAATAAGATAAGAGAAAGTGAGCAGGCGTTAGTTCCCGTATTCCTCCGTCCGGTTTCTCTCCTTAAGGCCTCCTCCAAGTCCGTGACAGTTTGCTCTTTGCCGTTTGAGGAGCGCTGAAGGGCTTTTTTGTGCGCCTTAAACCTGGGTGGCAGAGGCTGGCATGTTGACACGCTACTTGGCATTTCGGACCTCTCCTTATGGCCTTGGACGCCAGAGTCCGAAGACACACACACAGTCTCTCATTGGCCGCCTGGTGCCAGCAGCAGTAATGGCTGGTGGGCCCTTGCGTCAATAAATAGCGATGCAGCTCGCTACCTCAACACACGCAAGTCCGAGAGAATCCCTGACGCCTCCAACTTTGAACAAAATGACTGGCCGACGCTATTCTGTCTTTATTTTGTCTTTATTGACGGCAGCACGGCGGAACAATGGTTGGCAAGAGCGCCTCGCAGGTCGCCAAGCTTTCCCTCGCGGCGTTCGCACGTCCTCCCTGCGTGTCTTCGGCAAGTGTTCCAGCTTCAAGCCAATAAACGCATTTCCAAAAGATCCGCGCTGTCAAATTGAGAACGGAAAGGGAGTTAACTCGCAGATGTTGAGCTCGGAAGACGTGGGTGACATTCTGTCTGTCAGGTGCTGCATCGGGCTCAGGAAATGTGGAGAAAGAACAAAAGCATCTTATTCAGAAGAGTGATCCGTGACAGGTGGTTGTGAATTATTCATGTGACGTGCGTGCGTGCGGGGAGCCGGGCGGCGACGTGTCGCTTTTATCCCGGGGATTTTTCGGTCACAAGGAGAAGACAACAAAATTAAGACGGCTCTTTGTAAAGAAGAAAAGAATGAACGCTTGTGATTGGTCCTCACCTTTACTTATCTAAAGGAACACTTTTGACTGTCTTGAATTCTAGACAAAGTCATTTCTCACTTTTGCTGGCAAGTTTGATAGCATTACGTTCATCCTCTCACGGTCAGCGGCGAGATGGAAGGAAGGCGCCGAGAGTTGATGGCAACGCTCTCTTTCGGAGCACAAGGGAAGCTCTTGTCAGCGAGGACACATTATAGCCTCATTATTGTTTGCCCTCGCTTTCTCTCTCTCTCTCTCTCTCCCTGGTTCTCGCTGGCTGTCCAGCATATGCGCCGCTTCTTTGTGGAGGACAAACGATTGTGCTCGTGTAACTTTGCATTTCGCCGGAGAGCGCCGAGCTTCTGCGACAGCTTGACCGGCCGGCTTTGTCGTTGGAGAGATTGTGTCGGCAGTCCAGATGTCCCTCGCAAAAGATCTGCAGATTAAGTAACGCCTCAAAATGAACCCCAAAGGCGGCACATCTGCTGCAGTGGTCAAAATGGGAAACTGGATGTTTACTTCCCACCGCTGGCGTATTTGCGGCCCTCCTCCATGTCCCGTCGAGGCTGCGACCACGCGAGATTTGTCGCGTAGCCTGCGATCAGGTGGTTCGCTCGGCGAGGATGTAATCCCGCGGCTTCGATAACCCCAAACAAAATCCAATGTTACACAATGCCGCTGAGCCCAGCAGAGCGGAGGATTAGCGCCGGCTGGCTCTCTCTCTCTCTCTCGGCAGCCACAATGAACTTTTCCAGCCACTAATCTGCGCGGACGCCACGAAATCTAAAAATGGAGCCGCAGATCTGGACAAAATGGCCGACGGATCGGGTGGCTTCTCCAAATGGACGCGATGAAGATTTTGTTCTTTGCTTGATTTCCCCAGATTTGAAGAGATCTCGTCAAGTTGGGACTCCTTGAATTGAATGTGCCATTTTTTCGTGACGCTTTCATTTGTGCGTGGCCATTGCGGTGACATAACAAGTGAGCCCGTTTGTTTTTCTTTTACGACGAAGCAACAGAGGTAGCGATGCTTGTCCCGCTTGTCACCCCGGGCCGATTGTCTCGTGTCGGCATCCATCGGGCATTTTCACACGATTGCGCCAGGCAGGGGGGGCGGACGCTCTAATGAGCGAGCATCCGTGCGGCGGCGAGGCGCACTTTTCGCATGGAAATGCCATTGTAAGACGCCGACACACACACACACACACACACACACGCCAGCACCGGGCCATCCGTGGGAATGTTTGTTTGACCCCACAAAACCTGATGCCTTCTCACACAGCCAGCTGGCGAGCCCAGGCTGCTTGGCCAGAAGGAAAAGACCGGATATCTGTCCGCCTTGACTCAAACATTTCTAATGTGAGACATTTGAGTTGTCGAAATTCATCTCAGGCTTTCGAAAAATCACTGACATGGTCTCCTGCTATGATGATTGATTATACCCAGTGTGGTATTTAAAACAAAAAAAATCTTGAATGTTATTTGAGTCTGTCAGCTGACAATGTAAGTTTGGCTTTGGCTTGGGTGCAATAGATGACCTTTTTTGTCTTCTATTTAACAAACGACGCAAAATGAGAGTGACGAGCTTGACTTGCTTCTCCCTCAAACAAAGCATCAATTTTCATCGGGCAATTTGTTTGATTGGGACAATAACCACGCTTCCGTCATTAACCGCGTTCAGACCGCATGCTGGCGAAATTGCCGCCGCTGGAGAATGGCCCTTTTATTTACTTTGCTGATGACAAATTGTATTTTCCACACGGATGTGAGGGACATTACATCTGGGTTTCTTCATCTGGTGGAAAATAAATACCTCAAGTCGTTGTAGGCAAGGTTATTTCATGGACGCAAAGAAAATCGAATAATAGTCAATGGGCGCAAACAATAACAATGTCAAATTCTATTTTTAGACACTATTAATAGACACAAGCAGCCCTGTTCTCCCTGCACACGTGAATCAGGTCCACAAAGGCCATTTTGTTGGGCCTTGCACGGATGGGGGCCCCTCACCTCTTTTGTCCGCCGCAAATCAACAGTGGCCTGCCAACCAAAAGCCGGCCCGAAAAACCCCAGCAAATCCAAAAGAAAGACAAATATGGCACCTTGCAAGGGCCGGATGACTTGGCCTTGTTTTTTCGGGGCGGATTTGCCTGATGCCAACAGACCAATTCTCCATTCTGAATTGTGCCCCTTGAGTCCAGTCTTTGTCGGCGTCTCGTAATGCAAGCCCCGCCCCCTCGGCCGGTGCACGCGGCGAGCTCAAAGATGTTTTATCCGCCATCATGAGGGAGAAATAAACCATCCGCCAAAATAGACATGAAAAGTTTCCCTCTTAACCTTGCATTTTATTTTGCATTTCTATTGCAAATGCTGTGTGACTCACTTTTTCTCTCCGCCGCCATGAGTCACTCGACAAGAGACAAACGCATCGCTAGGTCGGAGTTTGCCGCGGCGTCCTTGCGAAAAGGTGCTTGGCAAAGACGGCTCCGCTCCAGAGTGGATTAGCGCTACCGATGAAGCTTGTTGACATCAGATGGCGGGGGAACTCTCCGTCCGTTCGCACGGCTCACAAAAGAAGCTCAGGCAAACCCAAAGTTGGCACGTACGGCCGGGAAAAAAAAACAAACCCGCTAAACCCAAAGCAAGTATCCCCTCATGTTCCCTTCAGATTGAGCGGATGGTGCCAAGTACATTTTTTTTTCTTTTCCAGCTCAACTATAGAGGAAGTGAACGATCAACTCGGATCGGACAGATAATCCCCTACCGAGTCTTATTCGGGTGACATGTCCGCTCCGCGCACGCTCGCTACGTGGATATTTCAAATAGCGAGGCGGAGTCAACTGGCGCTGGGAATTATGACAATCCGCCCTTTCTTCTTCTGGCTGACGAGCGAGCGAGCGAGCGAGCGTTTCAATGAATGAAGGTTTTTGATGTACCCAATGAATCCATGTCAACGCCTTTGCCAAAATACACCGGCCTTTGAAAGTGCGGGCGTTCGGAGTCGCCCAAATAGGCGCCGTCAGTTCACATGAAGACCTCCAAACCTCACCCGGCGCCCAGCTGGAGGAGCTTTGCCAAAAGGACGCTAAACATCGATGGGGGAGCCAGCCCATTGACGTCAGAGGGGAGCCCCATGTAATAAATTCCTCCCTAATTACTGTGGATGCATTGTACCAAAAGGCCCCTCCCGATTTGCTGCTCCACACGTCATGTTCTTGAAGGCCTCCACCGCAAACGCCCCTTTTGTGATCTTTGCCAGGATTTGGAGAAAGCAAAAGCTTCTGCCGCCGCCGCTACGTTCACACCTTGGAAGACTTGGTGCGGAACAATTCCGCCGTATGTTTCAATGCAAACTTTCTGAGCCTCGTGGCGGAATCTGCCATGTGATGTCCACATGTGTCCAAATAGAGAGGCCCTTCTGTATTCCCGCTGACCCCTCCACTGCGGAGGTCACGGCACATTTTTCTCCACTTTCTTTTCCACACGCGCACGTTTTGAGCTGGGCCCACTCAGGAACTGGATTTGCCGATTGCCGTCAAAGCCAGCCTCGAAAATGCCATGGATTGGGACTAAATGTTTGAGGTATCCGTGGATCTGGCGGCATCCAGGTTGCTCGGGCGGGCCATGGGGCGGGGATTCTCGGCAGCTTTCTCTGCCATCTCCCCAAAGGTGGGGCTCTCCTCGTTCCCGCTTGTGGGCCAACTTGTCTCCTTGCCAGTCCCGGCCGGCTTGGCGTTGGCTGCCTTTCCTTATTCCATGCGGCGTTCACGTATGTCTACCCGCAAGAAAGTCTGTCTCGGCCTTCCAGTCGACGTGTTATTTTTATCGACCGCACGTGCGGCGATGATGCCGTTTGTCGATTTCAGTTTCTATTAGGAAGAAGGCCGGCCGCATTTCTGTCAGCACCGCCTGTTTGATTAAATCCTGAGGCCCCACGTTCGCCTTTGCGTGCCTGCAGGCTTCTAACACCTCTCGAGTTGTTTGTTGCGGTTGCCACGGAGACTCCCCGTCCCTCCTCTCCATTCCTGTGTGTCGAGGCAAAGAGCCCTTGACCCCGTCTTCCTCCCCGCTCGTCAATGACGTCGAGCCGGACGGCGCGGAAAGCTCACGTGGCGTTTCCTTACGTCGTCATCTGCGCTTCTTTTCGGATCTTTCTTCGTGTCCCATCTTGACTGGCTTCGGTGCAATGAAGTGATGACACTTTAGTGTGCGCGTGTGTTTCCATCAAGTTGTGGTATTGCCTTGCGCCATCTGCTCCCATGCAAAGTAGCAGCAGCAGCATACTCCTACTTGTTCCAGTTGATAATGGCGTGTGTGTTGTGTTTTTATTAACGTGAGGCCGGGAAACAAAGAAGCCAGGCTGAGCTTTCCCAACTTGTGCATTTTGTGTGTGTTGCTGTGCAAGATGTGAATATTTAATCCGGTGCCTCCTTCTGCCATGTATTAATCATGGCGCGGTCTGCTCGGGCTGAAAATAGCGCCTAGCAACCCTAGAAAATGTGTAGCCTTTGTGTGTATTTTCTGCTCTGTTGCTTGTTCATGTGTGACATATAACACACGGGCTGAAGACAACCCCCCCCCCCCCCCTTGCTCGCCGCGCTCCGTCTGACTTCAGGGGGAGGCTGGCAACGGCGCCCGTAGTCTTTGCACAACACATGTTCACCTTTTAAAGAGCTTCTCGCTCGTCTCTAATTTTGGAAAGCAGCATTTTTGTTCTGTACCAAGGCCCGCTTTGGATTGAGGTTCAAGCTTTTTCATTTGATATTCCACCTCAAAACCAAATAAGGTTAAGTGGGATGATGGTGGGACGGACGGGATAAAAGCTCCGTTTGACCTTCATGGGGCCTCTCAAATATGTCCATGGAACTTTTAGTGAAGCAAATGAAAATAAAGGGCCGAAGAAACATTCGGCGTAGCCTTGTATTTGTGTTGGAATGAAAAAGCAGGACTGATGGCTAATTTGCTCGAGGCGGGACAAAGGGTGAAATTGTCCAACTTCGTTTTGGGCGTTTAAATGAGAAGACAGTCGTCGTTGCATTTTCACGCCGCTGCGAGCGAGGCCAGATGAATTGAGCAAACATACGCTATGAAACGGGAGAAGCCATAAGAGAGAGGGAGAGAGGGCCCATCTGCCCACTGCCCTTTTTTTTTTTATTGGGTCAACCTACATGATATGATATTGCGCAACCTAGCCAACTGCCGATCTGCCCGAGCTTTGTCCTGTGATCAACACATTTTGACTCCGGTAAACGTTGCTATTTTTGCAGGCCGCTTCGCACCTCGTTAACGTTGACACCATGTCATGTATTTTTTAATTTTTTTATTGTAACGCTCTTGTGGAACGATGCTGCCCGATAACCACGTGTGGTGTGTTTATCTCGTGCGGCGGAGGAAATACCGATAAGGCATCGATGGAGCAGATGGCCGCGCTTACTAATTCTGCTCGTCACGTGCAACTACTATATTGCGCAATGCGCATGCGGTCGTGGATTGTCTTGCCAGTCTCTTTAGGATCTATATTGCCAGGCAGTCACGTGGCGGGCGCGTCACTCAAGCCGCGCTCAAAGAAATGACACGGTTGTCATTGGTCGCCGTGCAGATTACGCATGTTGTTGAGCTTGTCAACTTTGACATGAGCCCCATATATTCTGATTTATAATTGATATAAAAGAAATTGCAATCTCCGATTTTGCTCTTTGCGTGTAGATTGCCGGCCGGCTGGCCTGCCTGCCTGCCTGCCTGCCTGCCTGCGATTGTGCGGCTTAAAATACACTTTTGCCACATGCCAAAAAAGCTTTCTCCCACTCTGCACAAATTAGCAGCAGCAGCAGCAGCCCACACGCTACTGACACATAGCAAGCTATCAGAGCACAGACGCCGCAAGGATGGAGGAGGAAGGCGGGAGAAGAAACGAGACGGGCCAGAAGACAGCCATGCGTTACATTGACATTTTGTCAGCCAAAATGTACAGGTTGTAAAGTCACCAAACATGAAAATATCGGAGCAGCACCTGGTGTGCAGAATCATTCAAAGCAATCGCCGTGGATTTTATGGGTGAATTGGTGAGCGGCAAACTCCCAAGTCCCCTCAGGTCTGTGCTAATTGGCTGCGCTTGCAGCGCATCAATCTTCAGCTTAGCAGGGCCAACATCAGCCGTGGCGTGGCGTGCACTTCAAGCAGCCATGTTGCGGCAGGAATTGGGCCCCCCCGAGCCAAACCAAACGGAATATCTGTCGGCGGCAACACTTAGGAAGAAACAAGGCCGACTTAACTAACAGCTGGCGAGCCTCCCGACTCGCCGAGCCCAGCAGAAGCGTCTGCGTGTGCGCCGGCGACGCAGTGTGTCAATATTTAGAATTATTTCAAGTGACGTAACTTGTAAACGGAATGAGCCAAAGGAACGCCTTTGCAAAGCTCCCCGGCAACTATTTGGAGAAGCAATCAGTGACCACAGAAAAGCCACTTTGCTCATTTACACTCATTTGCTTTGAAATAATTCAAAATAAGTCCTTCATGATACATGATTTTTTTCCCCCTTAAAATGTCACCATTACCGCCCAACCTTTGCATCTGGGCAGTGAACCGAGATGGGCACCTGCACGCCTCCTGTTTGATCAGCAGGGGGCCGCCCGCGTTGCCCGCGTTGCCCGCGTTGCCCTCGGGCCTGCTTGCCAGTTCTCCAGATGGGCCCGCAGAAACCCACCGCCGCACCCACACGCTCCTGACCTGGCATGGAGATCCGTGTCTGCTGCCAGTTTGGAGTAGGCAGTATTCAGTGGCAGCTACCTCGAGTAACCCCCCCCCCCCCCCGTATATCGTACTGCAGGGGTGTCAAAAAATGTTTGCCGCGGGTTGCATCATAGTCAAACGGATGAATAACTAGCTTTAAAATCAGAGAGTAGTAAAAACTGTTCAAATACTTTTAAAAGATCCATGTTAACATAAATTGCTAGCAATATCTGTATTTTTTTTTTAAAAAGTGAAGACAATTTGATGAAGTCAATGCACAATTTGTCTTGGCGGGCCGCATAAAATGATGTGGCGGGCTGTATCCGGCCCCCGGGCCTTGACTTTGACACCTATGTCATACTGTATTGTATTTTTTTTGGGTGATTTCCAATGTGAAAGTGCGGCAGTTTATCACGACCCAATTATAGCTCGGAGGTCGTGACCTTCATGTCAACACGCACACACACAGCTGTCAGCATAATGGCAGCGGAGCAGACAAAGTAGGCTAAAACATTGTCTGCTCTGCTGGAAGACAAAAACAAGTCTGGCTCTGAGCACGCCACCATTCTTGCTCGACCTAAAACAATGACAATGGCTTTTGCTTGGGATTGACAAATATGAACATTTCCTGGATCTGTTGCGCAATCTATAGAGTTGGCTGTCAAATTTTAGAAGAACAAAACAAAGGAAATGTGACATGAAGTTTTCCTTTCCAAGTCCGAATGTTGCTTCATGCCAGGACATTATTGACTTTAAAGAGTGGCCAGGATGCTCCAGCTTTCTGGTGTCAAAAGTTTTATCACTCAGGGCTGCTTTGACGCCAATTTGTGCCAATGTTAGGTGGACATATAGTATTGTCTACATCTGACTGCGGACATTCCTCGGCCCTCTTTGGCTTCCTCAGAGGTGTGTGTGTGCTGCGTAAAGGCTTTTAAGAACCCGAGCAGAAGCTTCTGGAAGCCATGGATAATGGATGAGCACTCGAGACCTTTTGCTTTACGTTCCCAAAGATTTTCGCCGGGCTCGTGGACCACCAAACCATCCACGCGCTCGCACAAAGCGCTTTTTGTGCGCTCGCTATTTGTCTGTCCTCAACGGCTTCGGGATAAGAACCCGGACGTGAAAATTGTGCCCTAGCTTTCGACCAATCAGGAGTTGGGATGCAGAGCCGGTTGCGGTTCGAGGCGCTGCAACTTCTCAAACGTGATAAACTGCGATTCGTCGCTTATCTTCGACTCCAAAGCGACGCTACTCTCAAATCCAAAGCCATGCAACGCCGCCATCTACGGGGATCTGTTTGTCATGACAACATAATTGACGAATAGATTCGTCGGTGGCAGTAAAGGGCGGAATTACAGTTGACAACGTCAAAAAAACTCATCAAGAATAGATTTGCATGACGACTTCATGTCCTGCTCTGTGCCGATTTGCCATTTTCGGTTAATCGCTCCAGCGTTTGCCTTTCGAGGTTACTCCAAACTAAATGTGCGCACAGGGGCAAGCGTAAGTGGCGACGGGCCGGCGTGGTCGCCGGCAGCTAATGGCTCTCGCTCTATTGCAAGCTCGGCGCGGGCCCCGGAAGGCATTAGCGTGGAAGGAGGGAGAGCGTGTAAAATATGAATGAAGGGAGTTCCTCGCTCCAGAACAAAAACAAATGTGTTTTGCAAACATTCGACGGAATCAGATCTTTTCCATGAAGACGCGTGATGGATGTCATTTTGCACATTTTCTTCGTTTTGAAACGTCTCAGCAGGCCACATCAGTGAGATGACAGAAGTGTAAAGAAAATGCCTGTGTATTATAAATAACCCTGATCAATAATGAATGACAGCGCAGCTCACGTTTTCCCAGTCCCGGTCGGTACGTGACTCTCGGGGCGAGGATGGAGGGAAAAAAAAAAAAAGGTCCACCTCCATTCGCAGTCTCCAAGAACAATCAAAGTTGACGTTTTGGGGCCCGAACTTGCCGTCGCGTTTGCGTGTACATTACGAGGCCGACGGCTTTGCATGATTTATTCATCGGTGCTGTCTGCCCGGCTGCCGCCGACTTCGACATGCCTTGAAATCATTACGCCACATGCATTATTGAATGCGCACGCCGGATAACTACGGGAGATATTTAGCTGGGGTATGCTCACTTACCGCCTTGTCTGCTTCTCTTACCGGCCAATGCAAATGATGGCACATGGACTCTTGATTTTTTTACCTAAAAATCAAAATGCAATAAGCGAGCATGCTTCATCACTCCGATCGACGACGCTCAAATCATCCCTCCCCGTTGAAATGAATCAAAACGCCATTAATTCGTCCCAGCTTCCCCAAACATCCCAACCAAGTATTGAAGGCAAGGCGTCTCTCCCCATTGAAATGAATAGAAACACAACTAATTCGTTCCAGCCCCAAATTTAAGGCAAGGCATCTGGATTTATTGAGCGTATTTCATAAACATTGTGCTCGACGGTTACATCAGAACTTTTCAAAGGCAAAATAATTCAAAAAAAACAGCATAAGTACGAAATGCTCCTGCAGCATTTTTGCTTTGAAGATGTATTCACGTCCTAACTCCTGCAGCAATGGCATGCATTTGAAATTGAACTTAGGGACTTGGCAATCCTATCCAAATCCGCACTGATCTTTGCCCAGGTTTCATAACTTCCCACTGCCTGTTTACCGTCACTTTGCTCGCCGCCACCGTGTCGGGTCATTGCCCGCCCTCCAGCGACGGGTCGCTTCCCCGTTCTAAAAATGAAGAGCGGCTTTGCTTACTATTTGGCCGCTTATCGAGTTTGCGGAGCTTAGGTAAGCCTTTGACGTCAGCGCTGCTGATAAGATGTTTGTGTGCGTTTAGAAAACCTGGACGTCATCCGCCGTTCTACTCCAAAATAGCTCTGGAAACGCGGCGGGCGGGCGGGCGAGCGGGCAAGTAAATACATGCACACACACACACACAGGTAAACATCAAGTCGCTAGTCACAGATGTTCTCATACTCTGTACAGGCAGATAACAAAAAAAAAAAACTTCACATTAGACAGTTTTGTGCCAGAACCATCTGCGATAGGTGAAAATCTCGGATCCTATTTATTTTATAAGCCACCCACAATTTGTTATCATGTTGAAACATACTTAAGATCGGTGGAAATGTATTTCTTTGCAAAAGAATATAGATAGAAGAACAGTGTCACTATATGACGGAGGTAAAAAAATTTAAATAAAATGTCACTCAGTGGCTATGAAAAGCCTTCAAAGCTTTGTAAAGCCACTTTATGTCTCTTAATAGGAATGCAAGATTTCTTTATTTTTTTGAAAGCAAGAAAAGTGGTTACCACGTGAAAAGGCCAGGCAGGTGGTGCCCACTCATCAAGTGAAAGCGTCTGGACTGTTTGTCGGGCTGCTGGTGGGTAGGAGGAGCGCTCTGCCGTTAACTGCGCATGCGTGGACCGACTCACACACACGCACACCGAATGCGAGTCGCTCTGCTCGTCATCTGAAGCGTCCCCAAATAAAAAGCAACATCGGTCAAATCTTGACAGGCGACAAAGCAGAAAGTGACCCCCGCAGAAAAAAAAGAGAGAGAGAGAGAGTAGGAGGGGCGAGGGAGCCAGGGAGGCAGCTGGAGGGCAGACCTGACCGAGCCAGTGAGGGAAAAGCGAGACAGAGTGGGAAAGAGCTCTCACTCTGGCTCTACTAGGAAAACATCGGTCCGCTGTGTTTGTGTGCGAGAGTTTTTTTTTTTTTCCCCCTTTACGGACTAAGCAGCTCACTTGACTTTTCCACTTTTTCTCGCTGGCAGTAAACCTTGCTCCGAGGAAGCGCAACTGATGGGTAAGAGCTTCTTGTGATTGCTCTGTATGGAATGGAATGGAAAGCGTGTTTGCTCAACCTTTTCCGGAGCCTCCTGACGAGACTTGTTTGCGTTGCGTCTGAGTCAATAACGTGGACTCAATCTGGTTCTCTTGCCGTTCTGGCGCTCTCGCTGTTGCCTGGCCGGTCCGCCGGGTTGTCGCTCTCCTCCTCCTCCTCCTCCTCCTCCTCTCCTTGGATGAGCTGCTTGCTGTGTGTGTGTGTGTGTGTGTGTACACACTCATTTGCTGCGTGGGTGTGCAGTCAGCCTTGAGTAGAGCCGCCAGTGTTTGTTGAATGGTCCCGGTGTGTGTGCGGAGACTCTCCTCCAAGTGGACGGAACAGATGGCACAGGGTTCGCATCTGGACCTCCCCGAAGCTTCTCGCGCTCCGCTGTGCGCAAAGGTCGACGGTCAGTAATCTGTCACAAATAGGCCTCGCCGAGGTTTGTTTTGAAAAAAGTTGAGGCCACGTCAATTGGGTTTTGAAGGTCTGCCTGGAAGTTCTCAGGTTCGCCCTGGCACGTTTCCAAGACATGCTCCATTGAAGACTCCGACTTGTCCCGAGCAACAAGTTGTCTGTTTGATTCCCTCAAGCCCGAGTTAGCTCCAGGTCAGCGTCGTACTCAAGTCGTAGCTAGCTTCGAGAGTAGCTAGGCCCGCGGCGGGATTCGCCATCATTTGGATTGGCGGTGAAACATCTCGGAGCTGTGCCTTTGGCATCTCTTATCTTATCTGCAATGAATGTGAAGGATTTTTAGGGATGACCTTTGAGATTTACCCGCCAGTCGTGATGCCTTTTCAACCTTGCAAAGAGTTATCGTTGCTAACATGTTGATGTCGTTGTTGACCTTTGAGCACATGCAATAATCAACCTTTGAACGGAAGGGTGGGAAAAAAAATGCTGAAATGGGTCAATCTTATTGATACGTTTACATCTGATCAACTTGATGAAATGAGCTCATTTAAGAATCACCCTTGGTGTCAAGATCTGTCATACGACCTTTACAAGTACAACACGCGCTGATGCACCAGCATGTCTGGTCCGGCCGCCACACCCTTTCTTCTCTCCTCGCCGTTCTGTTGACGAGGTGTCAAGTTCCAAGTGCCGAGCATGTGACCGGCTGGCTGGGCCAGTAACCAATCGCCGGCCGATGGGTCGGCGGGGATATGTGGGAGACGCTCGCCAATGGCTCGGAGGTCTCGACGAGCGGCAGCGGGCCGGTCCGATCTTTACAAACGGATCGCATCTCAAAGTAGCCGAGCGAGAGAATTTGTCTGTTTGTGCGTGTCAATCAAAGTTCTTCTCACCCTGTCCGGTTTTTGAATTCATCAAACAGTTGGCAATAAGCTTTTCTTCTGCTCTAGTTGACGTGAGCGCAGCAGCACTGCCCTCGCAGGTGCCCCCCACCGCCACAACCATCCTCCCCATGGACCTGCGGATGGTTGACCACCATCATCATCACCGCCACCATCACCACCAGCAGCAGCAGCAGACCCCGTATGGATTGCACCCGGCACCGCCCGACGAGCCGAACAACGGGCCCGTCGTCGGTGAGCGCCGTTGATCTCGGAGCCGCGACGACTCCGTTCGGTGCAGAGGCTGATGGATTGATTTTTTTTTTTGAAGGCCACCAAGAGCAGCAGCTGCAGCAGGAGCTGGTGGCTCTCAAACACAAGCAGCAGCTCCAGAGGCAGTTACTCATCGCTGAGTTCCAGAGGCAGCATGAACAGCTGTCCAGGCAACATGAAGCTCAGCTGCATGATCACGTCCAGGTGAGGGAGCCTCGGCCACATGGTGGCGCTGTCCAGCGGAGAAAAAAACAAAAAGTTTTAATCTTCTGAAGCAAACATCGAGCCAGTTTGAGTGAGCGCAAAATTTCAAGCAACCATCAACCATGAATCGGATCACTTCAACGATCTGCTATTGGCGAGCTAAACGATGAGGTTAATCAATTCCCGTCCGATGATCCACTCTTGTGTTTTGTCGTCAGCACCAGCAGGATCTGATGACGCTGAAACATCAGCAGGAGCTGCTGGAGCACCAGCGCAAGGTGGAGCAGCAGCAGCAGCAGCGGCAGCGGCAGCAACGCAACGAGCAGCAGCTGGAGAAGCAGCACCGCGAACACAAGCTCCTGCAGCTCAAAAACAAGGAACGCGGACAAGAGAGTGAGTGCTCGCTCAGAATGCGATGGAGACGGGAAGCCGGGAGAGGCCGGCTGACTTTGCGCCTCCGTCTCAGGCGCGGTGGCCAGCGCCGAGGTCAAGATGCGACTCCAAGAGTTTGTCCTCAACAAGAAGAAAGCCTTGGCTCATCGAAACCTCAACCACTGTCTGTCGGGCGATCCGCGCTACTGGTACGGGTGAGTGGCGCGAAGAAAGCATCAGCAAGTTGCCACACCCATGTCGGCGTTCAGAATGCTCCGTCGGACTCAACGAACGCACGAGCCTTGCGGGTTTGGTGACCTATGACTATTTTTTGCAACCCGCAGGAAAACCCAACACAGTTCTCTGGATCAAAGCTCCCCCCCACAAGCGCTGATGTCAGCATACCAGCACGCAGCGCTGGGCACGTACGACGCAAAAGACGACTTCCCGCTCCGCAAAACGGGTAAGCCGAAGCAGCCATCTGACAAATGGCAGGCATGAGGGCTTTTATTTTTGTCTGCCCCCCCCGGAAGGACCCGATGGCTTGATAGCGGAATTCAACTTGTTGTTTGCTTTTTCTACGCAAAGGCCCGAACGCTTTTATTTGCGGACGTCTTGGCCGTGCCCCGCCCCGTTTGCTCGTCGTGTTTGGACAGATCCAGACAAATCCCCGATGCTGTCCCGCCTCAACCTTTGCCTCGGGGAAACGTGCCGCTCTCGCGTCTCGCTCTCTGGCAGCTTGTGACATCACCAGCGCCGCGAACAGGAAGTGAGGAACACAGGACGCCACTGTCTGACGAGCAACCCTGTCACGCACCGAGCGCCCCCCCCCCCCCCCAGGATGCACTGTTGTGCGCGTGCGCCTCTGACCAGCAACCCTGTCACGCACCGAGAGGCCCCCCCCCCCCCCCCCCTCCCTCACGGTGACCCATTTCAGTGATGTCCATGTGAATTATAGATATGCTGAGAATTATTTTCCGTCTAGTGAGCTCAGACAAAATGCAAGAAACGAATCGGCAGCCAAACACTTTGGCTGCTGATTAGTGTCAAAAGTTTGGGATCCACTCGGTGGAGGCATGTTTGATCGTGTGCGTCATACGATATCTATTTATTGATGTATTCATTTCTTTATTTAGTTATTTTTCCATTGATTGATTTGCAGGAAGGGATTTCCAAATATGCTTTGTTCTCTCGTCGAGCGCATTTGTGGACCGTGATGAGCGTCAAAGTTACTTGATGAACCGAGCCAGTTGTCTGAATCAATTGTGCCGCCTGCATTTCCGGGAATCGGCCCTGCTGACTCTCGGCCAAAGTATTGATCGCTGCACATCTTGCTGCTTTTCCTTGAAAAAAGCTGAATGAGCCACTCCGCGCGGGTGACAACAACTCACCGGTGTTCCAATTGATCAATATGTTTTGTCTAATGGAAGCAATTTCCTCCCTCGTTGTTGACGCTCTGATCGAGGTGGGATGGTCCTGAAATGTCTGCAAAAGTACAAAGCCCACCAGCACAATGTTGAGAAACACAAAAGAGCAGAACCCTCGAGCGTCCCACTTGAAACCATGTGGAAAATTCCAGATTTGCTTCATGTGTTATTTTTAGCTTTGGGTATTGCTGAGATTGAAAAAAAACAAAACTGAAGAGGAGGAGGGAAAGTTATGCCAAGGGCAAGGGAGAGGCGGGGAATTAGCGGAGGTGAGTCAAAGCGCCAGTGTCAGCAGTAAAAGCAGTCTGGGCCCCGCGCACGCGCACGCACACCGCGGCTTTTTTTTTTTTGCACGCTCGGCGTTAACGAGCGTCAAAGTCACGATGCCCTCGTGCGCTTCTCTCGACCTCCCTTTAATCCGCCGCTTTTTGTTGGCTCTCATTGTTTCAAACTTAGTTGTAGAAAGGGATGCGTCAAAAGTCGTTCTCAGGATGTCCGCTGATCTCTGGGAAGAGGTCACCACGTTTTCCAAGCGCCCCCGCTCCGGTCATTAAGCCGTGAAGAAAGCTCCTTCTGTTTGAGATTTTCTGACGGGGGGGCAAGGCCGGGCAAGGACCGCCGCCATCCACCATGACGGCTAACTTTGCCCTTGTGCTCTTTGCAGCCTCGGAACCCAACCTGAAGCTGCGCTCGCGGCTCAAGCAGAAAGTGACGGAGCGCCGCAGCAGCCCTCTCCTCCGCAGGAAAGACGGCCCCGTCCCCGCGGCCAAGAAACGCTCCCTGGATATCGCCGGTGAGCGCATTTCCACGGACGCCACCTTTGGCTCTCGCCAATCGCCAATGGCTTTTCTTTCTTTCAGACTCGGCGTGCAGCAGCGCCCCCGGCTCGGGTCCCAGCTCCCCCAGCAACAGCTCCAGCAACATCCCCCACGAGAACGGCGTGCCCATACCCGGCAGCCCGGGAGAGGTAACGCCACCATGGCTTCTCTCTCACGCACAACCCGAGCGCGGCAAACGCGCCTCTTCTGTCCCCCATTCAGACGTCCCTGCTTCAGCGTCTGGTTTTGAGGGACGGCTCCGTCAGCCATTTCTCGCTTTACACCTCCCCGTCGCTGCCCAACATCACCCTGGGGCTGCCGGCCGCCGCTTGTCCCGGAAGCGCCGTAAGTGTCCAATGGCGTCTCAAGCAACTTGAGGGCATCTTGCGTAAATGGCAGCAAGCCGCTTTGATTTCCTCCCTTCGGTATGTCTCGTCTGACTTCCTTTTGCGTCTCAACAATGTCTGGCTTCTTTTCTTTTGTAGGCAATATCAGGACATCAAGACGCGGAGAGCCGCCTGGCCTTGCCCGGCGCCGCCGCCATTCCTTTGACTCCCCCTTTCCTGCCCGCCGCCGCCTACTTGGCATCTTCAGGTCTGGAGCGAGAGGGGGCGGGAAGCGGCGCGGCTGGCCACGCCCCCCTTCTGCAACACATGGTGCTGTTGGAGCAGAGCCACAGTCCAATGGGTCAGTACCGTCGGCAGTGAAAATAGTTTCCAGCGGCTCAGTTATTTCTTTCAAATTGAAGGTTCATAACGGATAAAAACAGAAAAGTCCCAACGGCGGCGGCGCTTTTGTGTTTGTCAGTCGGCTTAGGCGGCCTGACGCTGGCGGCGCCTTCCGTGTCCAAGCTGGCGCGGGGCCATCACCCGCTGGGTCGGACCCAGTCGGCGCCCCTTCCGCAGCAGCCGTGCGCTCAGGCCCAGGCCCTGCAGCAGCTGGTGGTCCAACAGCAGCACCAGCAGTTCCTGGAGAAGCACAAGCAGCAGTTCCAGCATCAGCAGCATATCATCAGCAAGGTGCCGTGGTTTGCTTACTTTTCTTCTTCTCCTTGATCATCCACCAACTACGTCGTCCATCTTAATCTGAATGAGCATAATTATAAGATTGGAAAATGAGCAAGGATTAGGATTTTAGCGTTTATTTAAAAACGATATTTTCTTCATTTGCCCAAATGATTTCGATTGAATTTCGATTGATAAATGAACACCAAAGTTTTGTTTGTGGTCCTTCCTAAAGGTGAGTGAGTGATGCCCTAATGTCTCCAAATCCAAATGTACAGCGGGCAATCCAAAAAGTCTCATGAGCATTTAGTCTGTGCGTTCATGTTCTGTTGGTCGTCATGGCAACTGTTCTCCCGGCGATGCTGCCTCCCTCCGTGTATGGCTTCCAGGAAATGTGACTCACCCTAATGATGGTGGGCGTGTGTGGCGCGCTGGTGTGCGTATGTACAGTAGATGCCAGGTGCAAATGAGGCTTGGGCCAAGGACAAGCAAACGTGCACACACACACACACACACACACACGTATGTGAGAAAATTACCTGAAGACTTCAATTATTTCAAGACCTCTTAACCCTTGTGCTTCTTAAGTCTCTCCACAAAAAAGGTCCTGGATGCTTTCATGAATCATTCATATGCCCTCTTTTTTATTTATGTATTTTCTGGGTTTTTTATTTATTTATTTATTTATTTATTTATTTATTTATTTATTTATTTATTTATTTATTTATTTATTTATGCTCTTGACAAACTTATTACTTACCAAAATATCCCAAAACTCATTGACATTGTGCGTTGCTAATTAGTGTGCAAGCGTGCGTGCATGGCGTGGTTGCCCCGCTCCCACTTTGCTTGCACTTTTTGGTGCAGAGAGAGAAAAGGAAGGTAGTGAGGACGAGTGCCGATCGCTCCAGCGCGCACCACTGAGTGGCTGTTTTGAGTTTGTTTGGAAAACAAGGACGGGGATGAAGCAAGAGCCTGCGCTCTGACGTCAATGAACTGTTCCCTGGGCAATATAAACCCCCGCCCCCCCTCTCCTCCTGTGTGTGTGTTGCATGCTCAAACAGTGTTCGCTCCATGTCTGACCTACACAAACTCCTCGATGATGTACTAATAATTCAATCACACAATGATTCTTAAAAAAAAATATGCCTTTTCGCTACTTCCTCAATTTTTAATTTTTTATTTTTTTGGTAGCGCTGCCATCATTTTTTTCCCTTTCACGCAGGCCCGGACACGTTAGCCATGCTTAATGAGGCTCGAATGCTTGAAGTGAGAAATATGTAATGTGCCAGTGTGACATTTGCCGCATTTTCCTTTCCGCTCAGATGATGTCCAAGACTGGCGAGCAGAGCTCGGCCGCCGGCTCCACGGCGAGCGTGTCGTCGAGGCAGCACCAGAGTCACCCGGAGGAGACGGAAGAGGAGCTGAGGGAGCACCAGGGGCTCCCGTCCTCCTCGCCGGCCTTTTGCTCCGTGGCCATCAAGCAGGAGCCCCTCGACCCTCCCGAGCAGGACAACAGACAGGCCGAGCAGGAGCTCCTCTTCCGACAGGTGAGCGAGCAACTTGAGATGCCTTCTTGCAGTTAGATGAGTTTTTAAAAAAATGTTAGCATAAAAGGAAAATACCGAAATAGCTTCTCACAATTATTATGCAAGATGAGGTGTTTTTTTTTAATATATATAAAGGAAGCGAGCAGACAGCCAAGGCAGATGGACAACAAAACACCTCACTCGCACTCGCGCTTGAACTATTCTGTCAGTTTCATTCGCACCGGAAAGTTCTGCAACACCACAGCGCGGGGCGGGGCGGGGCGATGGTGGCGAGCGTTTCTCTCCATGCCGAGAAGAGAAAAGCCGTCTGTACGTGGCCCGCGATTGGTTGGCGGCCAGTCCAGGGTCTCCCTACTTTCTCAAGCAACATGTTTGCGACCGTGAGACCTTCCTCGTGTTTGCAAAGTCATGACCCGTTTTATAGACGAGATAAAAAAATAGCCCCCGGTACTTTTTGAAAGCACACAGTGTTACGCAATTTATTTGCTAGCTTTCCGCGACCCGCCGGTTGAGAACGTGCAAACACTCATGACACCAACAGATTGTGTTTGTTGATGTCGTAAAGCGGCAGCGGCGATAACATCTTTGCGAGACGCGCGCGCAAACCGACGCGCGTCGTCAGGACGCCCCGTCCGCTTCCTGTCTCGCTCTGGCCCATCCCTGCCGGCTGCCGACTCGCCGGCCTCGGCCAAATTCAATCAGACGCTCCGCCGGCTGTCGCCATGGCGCCCCCGGTGTAAGCGGACACGCCTGTCGGGATGGCAACGCACGAGTGCTTGACGGCTTGACTCGGGGAGTGGAAAACGCTCGCCGATGCTTACCTCGAGTTTCATCAGATTGGATGTACAAGGGCACTTTGATGTCATTTTCACTTTTCACAGCCCACCCAAATACTGTTGCTTTTTTCAACCTCACGCGTCAGCAGTCGCCATCTGGACTCCCAGTTTTAAATGTGTGCCCAGGGCGCCCTCTTATGGCCAGAGCGAGCAAGCGCAGTCCCTACTGACAGACCGAACGTCCCGAAAACAGATGCTTAAAACCTCCGCTTGGGTCTGGGCGACTCATTGAAAACACAGATTTGCCCCTTATTTGTTTGCAAGTTGACTATATTGGTGTACGCTAATTAGCTTTTGCTTGACGGACATTTGGGGGGATAAATGAGCAAATAAAAGAAATAAATGCGGGCCCACCTCACTTAGCAGAGTGTGTTTGTGTGTGAAAGCAGCAAGCCCAGCTGTTGGAGCAGCAGCGCATCCAGCAGCTGAGGAGCTACCGGGCATCCATGGAGGCGGTCGGCTTGCCGGTTAGCCTGGCCGCCCACCGCCCCCTCTCCAGGGCCCAGTCCTCTCCGGCGGCGGCCTCCTTCGCCATGATGGTGCAGGAGCCGGCCGTCAAGACGCGTTTCACCACAGGTCTGTTGGGAATCATCGTTTTGCAAGGAGGAGCGAATGTCAGTGTTTTGGTGTCGATTGCTCAGGTCTGGTGTACGACTCGTTGATGCACAAGCACCAGTGTATGTGCGGCAACACAAACAGCCACCCGGAACACGCGGGTCGCATCCAGAGCATTTGGTCGCGTCTGCAGGAGACGGGCCTCAGAGGACACTGCGAGGTAACCACTTCAAAAGTGAATTGAATGTGATTGATTCCAAGTCAAATGGACCCCTTTTAAATGGCGTCCTTAAATACCAATATGGTATTTGAAAATGATCCTCATCGATTGCGTTTTGATTAACAAACCAGGGCCAGAGCGCAAGAGTGGCTTTCGCCAATAGGGGGCAGTGTTTCGCCAGTTATCGCCTTGAGCTCACGTTTCTGTAGTCCAACTTGAAATAGATGGAGACGTGTTCATTCCGTCCCGTACATTCATCATTTTCTCGGGATGGCTTTGAGGCACTGGATAGTTTCAGAGTGTGGCTAATAGGTCTTTCTTGTGTCCAGTGCATCCGGGGAAGGAAAGCCACTCTTGAGGAACTCCAGACGGTCCACTCTGAAGCTCACGTTCTGCTGTATGGAACCAACCCGCTGCGGCAGAAGCTGGACTGTAAGTAGCGCTGCCATTCAGCGCTCGCAACTAAACAAAGCAAAAAATCGAGTGACTTCTGGAGACGCTGCAGCTCTGCTTACCTTTTCTTTGCGTCTTTGGAATCCGGCAGCGAGCAAAAGGTTAACTTTGTTGTGCAATCTGACTGGCAAGTTAAAGAATATTCTATTGTCCTGCTGTCAACACTTTGGGTTTTATTTTCTTGCTCTCAGTGTTTTTTTTTCTCCCCCCATGAAACAGATCCTCTAAAATTGACTCTCCCAATAGACCCCATTGATGTTTTTTTTTGTTTTTTTTAATCCCAGCCCCAACCTTCAGCTTTCCCAATTAAGGAGTGGCCTTGAACACTTACTCACTCCTGCAATAGGTCACAAAGTCAAATGCAGAGATTTGCGAGTTATGCAGCAATCTGTGAGAATTATTCTTCGCTTTTTCTTTCTTCGTCTCTACAATCAGCAGTCATCTCATCGGCTGTTGTCCGCACATCCGATCGAACAGAACCGCTAAGCTCACGCTAAGTCGCTGTCCAGCCTGACGACCGCTCTTGAGGAATCTTAATTGCTGTTTTTCCCCCCTCTCTGCTCTTTTGCTCTCAGGTTCCGTCAGTCCCATGTTTGTGAGATTGCCATGCGGCGGCATCGGGGTAAGTTGATCAAAGCGCGCCATTAAACACGTCTGGCCTTCCACGCTTAATTGTGTTGTTGCAACAGCAGTCAAATGGTTTTGGGGTAAACAAATAAGTCCTTGACTCGCAGCAGCCACTCACTCTGCGTCCCCCGCCTCAATAATAATTCCATTACAACACCCACACGCACAATCTTACCGCAGTGGCACGCACGCACACACACACGGAGCCCCCGTCAAGCACCGGAGGCAACAAAAGCTGTTGCTCGCCTTTCCGCTGTGTTTGTAATTGTAACCAGATGTGTTGTGCATGAGAGGTGTGTGCGTGCATGTGTGTGTTGTTTGTATAACAGTGTGTTGGGGAAATTAGCGGGACAATAATTTGCTTTCTTGCCAAGTTTCAAGCGGCCGCGGCGGCGGCGTTTACCTGCGGCTCGATGTGCACCTCCATTAAGAAAGTTTTTCTTCATCTCGTCTCCCTCCCCTTTCCTGACCCAAAGTCCCACGGGCCTTTACGGCTCGCTGTGGTGGGAACAATAAGCGCCAGAGCTGAGTTCTGCTCTTTCTAACGGCAAATGGAGCGAAATTGTTGTCTTCCTGTCATACACATGCATACAAAATGCACACGCTGGCTCACAGAGGAAAGGGGGGCTCAAATTAGCCTGTCAGCCTGAGGAGAAACATCATTCCATCACAGCAGCACGCTTTTTTCTTTTCTTTTTTTTTCCCTCCTTACATCATGCGCACGTAAACATCACTTCTTGCCTCGAAGCACCAAATCTTGGCCCTTTTCCCATCCTATTGGTCCCCTGCAAGCCCACTTGAATACAATTGCCAGCGATGGATTCCTCTCAATGCTTGCTCCTGGAAGACCCCAGAAGTTGTTCATGCAATGTGCTCTTCCCAAATGCATCTATGAGGAGATGCTATGAGCAACAGAAATGGTGGCGCAACAAATTGAACTGACACTGGGTACTTTTATCCTCTTTATTTCTATATTTTTAATCCTCCGTGTGTGTTTTGCCAGGTGGACAGCGACACCATTTGGAACGAGGTCCATTCGTCCAGCGCGGCTCGACTGGCCGTCGGCTCGGTGGTGGAACTGGTCTTTAAAGTAGCGTCGGGAGAGCTGAAGGTTGGTCCATTCGCAAACAAATGAGGTTCCTTTGGTTGCTTGAAGAAGACTTCCTGCATTACATTTGTCGGTTGAGGCCATTTTGAGGCAGACCTTCGCCATCCTACGGTGCCAGCCAGCCAGCCAGCCAGCCAGCCAGCCAGCCAGCCAGCCAGCCAGCCAGCCAGCCAGCCCGCCGTCCTTTGTCTGGACGAGCGGCTGCTTAGCGTTTGAAGGCAGCAGGGCGCCGCGCGGCATGTTGGCCCTTCCCACTAACGAGCCCCTTTTATTGCGCCCGCGCGGCGGCCACCTGCTGAGCAGACTTGGCGCTTGCCGTTAGCTTAGCACCCACCTTTGCGGGCCACATAAAATGATGTGGTGGGCCGTATCGGGGCCCCCGGGCCTTGGGTTTGACACCGGTGTCTTAGGGCATTACAATTGGTTCACACTGTTGTGTTTTTTTTTTTTTAAATAAATGGAGATTGACTGTCGGGAACATTTGTAAATAGCAAATAAGATGTCGATTTAGTAGATTAGTATGATTCTGGTTCGCCTAGCGGTCGCCACGGTTTCTCCTCTTAAATATCAACAACTTTGTTTCCAACTAGGAAAAGAAGAGCACGTCTTGTGTGAATATTATGAATGCGAGGTTAAAGTTGACTTTTATTGACTTGCCCTCGGCTTAACCCGAGTTTAACACATGCGCGTGCACACACACACACACCAGCTTCCACACGAGGTCGTCTGAGGAGCCCAATGAGCAAATTCCACCTGCGCCGACAACTGTCGACGCCGCAGGACGCCGTAAATCGTCTCCTCTCGCACTTGGCCGCCCCTCGCGACCGTGTTTGTTTTTGTCCCCAGTGACGTTTCAACGTTTGGTCTATTTTTCTGCTACTTGGAAAAATAACGTCGCTCGTGTCTCTCAGCTCTTTTTTTTTTTTTTTCTTCTTTTCTCAAGGCAGCTGTACAAGTTGTCTGTGGGCTAATCTCCCGACTGGCTGCTAATCCACAGCAGCTGCCTCAACATCATTAGTCCATCTTGCCTCACTTAACATCACCCTGGACATTTATCTCATGTCCCCTTATAGCGCTGGGAGTCCCCCCAAAACACTTGCCTTCAAGGAAAAAAAACAAAACACTTTTAGCTCACTGTGATGTGTGTGTGCGTGTGTGTGTGAGTCTGCGTATGTATGGGCCCAAAACGGAAATTTTCGAGGCGCAAGGAGATCATTTAGCGGTGCATAATGTTAATTGACTTGCCAATCAATATTCGCTTTTCATAATGCTGGGCAAATAAAAAAAAATCAAATAAATAATGAAATAAAATATTTCTTTCTTTTTAAAATGAACTAATAATGACTAAATAATAATGAAAAACGTACTGCTTGGAAATCGATCAAAATAGGAAAAGGCACTGGCGTGACCTGCACTTTGTTGTCTTCTGCCAGAATGGTTTTGCGGTGGTGCGACCGCCTGGACACCACGCTGAGGAGAGCACGCCCATGTAAGTCAATTGTCAGTGTGTGTCCTTTAAAGCTGGCGACTTGCAAAATGTTGACGTTGTGTCTCACTTGGCTCCGTCCTCAGGGGATTCTGTTACTTCAACTCGGTGGCCATCGCGGCCAAGCTCCTGCAACAGAGGCTCAATGTCAGCAAGATCCTCATTGTGGACTGGGTGAGTTCCAGACAAAACACTCCCGAGCGGCTCCCGAGGAAATGTGAAAATTGAACCTTTGTTCTCTCTTTGCATAAGCGATATACAGAAAAACAGATCACCTCTACATCCAAATGAGCCATTGTTGCTCTGTGATTTTTGTTGTTGTTATTTTGTTGGTACCTGCTGTTTGAAAGGGCCGCCACATTTCCGCACTGGTCGTGCAGCGTGCCGCTAAGCAGACGAGCGGCCACGTCCTAAGCGGGATATGTCGGTCCGAAGCCGCTCGTGGCTATTCTCCGAAACCTTTGAAGGGCCTTTTCATTTCCTCTCTGGCCGATCATCCATCCATCCGTCCGTCCCGCCAGCACGTTGTCGCGCCACTCTGCCACCATCCAGACAACGGGGACATTTTTTGACTGGAGCGTATTGAAATACATTCTTGCGTAATAGATTCTCAAGTCTTTTAATAGACACCATATTGTCGACCAGATCTTTTCGGGGGGAATTTGTATCCATTGCAAGGATCCAAGCCTGCCATCGATCAGGAAGTCAGCCATGTTGGTTTGAAGGCCTGAGATGGAACAGGAATTCGGCCATCTTGGTTTGAAGGCCTGAGATGGAACAGGAAGTCGGCCATTTTAAGGGAATTCCGATCATCTTGAGCATTACTTGAAGACATCTCGTTTTGATGAGACTTTCCCAGTGTGAGCTGACTGTTTTGGTTTTGCGTCACCAGGACGTTCACCACGGCAACGGCACTCAGCAAGCTTTCTACTCGGACCCCAGCGTTCTTTACCTGTCGCTGCATCGTTACGACGACGGCAACTTTTTCCCAGGGAGCGGCGCCCCCGATGAGGTACGATTCCGAAATCGTATTTCTTGATGAATTGCTCGCTGACTCGCTGGCAACTTTAGGTCGGCAGCGGTCCCGGTACCGGCTTCAACGTGAACATGGCCTTCACCGGAGGACTCGAACCACCCATGGGGGATGCCGAGTACTTGGCGGCTTTCAGGTAAGACTTCCTGTAATTTCTTGTCACTGCTGATTGGCCGACGTACGGACGGACGGAGGGACGCCCCGTAGCCCCAAAGCTTCCGCTTGTGCCACGTTGCGTTTGCAGGGGATCGCGGTTGAGCCGCAAGAAAAAAGATAAGATTATTGGCTGTAATGAAATCCAGAAGCTCTCTCTCTCTCTCTCCCTCTCTCGCTCTCATGCTGGCTCTCTCCTGCTCTCCTTTGGCTTGCTCAATGAGAGGGGAGAAGAATTAAAGTTAATTGAAAGCAGCTCTCCTCGGAGCCAGATGACATGGCTTTGAAGTGTTAGTGTGCGTGTGAGTGCATTTTTTTTCTCTCGACTCTCTCATTCTCTCGTCTCTCGTCTCTTGCCCTGCTCGACGTTTTTTATGAACGAAGGGGGAAGCCCTGAAGCTTTGGCAATGGAGCTTTTTTGTTGGCGGCTCTTGCTGGGTTTTATACCAACATGGCTTCTTTTGCACATTGTAAAAGATGATTACACGGACGTGCAGTTTTCTTATGAAGCGCATCGAGCATTTGCAAGAGTGTCCGTGACAAACAAACGGTCTCTGCATGAAGAACGTCATTCTCAAAGATAATAAATAAATACACAAAGCAACCAAACTGCAGATTTGATCTAAAAAAAAACCTTCCAAATGGAGCATCTCTGTGAAATGTGTTCCAAAAACACCTACATGGTCAATAGATCAGTCTTCCTTCCAAATTCCATCTTCCTCCCACATGCCAGTCTGCAAAGCCATTGCTGCAGCTCCTTCCTGCCGAACATGTCGAGGTTCGATTCCGCCGGGGTTAGGCACCAGTCATTAGAGCAGCTGCTTTTATCATCCTCGTCGCTCAAGGTTGGAAGAAGAGGAGTTCCGAGGCGGTCGAGGTTTTTCCCCTGGGCGAACAGCGGATCGTCACTGTGCCCCTAAGGCCATTTGAAACTACAGAGGATCTACGGCGGATCCCTGTGGTACTCCGCCGCTCCCCACCAAGCAACACTACACGCCTAAATGTCAGCGACTCCCTCCCTCCCTCCCTCCCTCCCTCCCTCCTTCCCCTCTCGAAAATGTGCGCCCAGAGCCCTAGCCACGAAAAGTGGCCGGGAACCACGTGTTTGGCCCTGTGGTAAGCGCTCACCAAGCAAATGAAACATCAATGTGAACTTGCGGTACGCGAGGAACGGTAACACACTTTTTCCGCCTTTATTCAAACCCTGTCGGATTGCGCCGCTTGGATTGAAACGGAAGCTCGCTGGCATTTATTGGCCGCGGGGTGTCGGCGAAGCTGCAACAGTCGCTGCGTGTCGTTCACCACACCCATCCCACTTTTAGAAGTATCTCCTCTACTTTACGTCCATGCAATTATAACTGGCCTCGCTCTGCTTTCTACTTAAGGAGCTTCTATTACCGCTTGCAAATGTTCCAAATGACCTTTTCTAGAACTTCGTGCGGTGACTTTCGCTTCCGTGCACGCATACACACAGTTGCTCTGTGTGTGTGTTTTGCTTAATAATCTTTTCGAGTTGAGCGGTGATGTTTTGCTCTTCATGATGTCTCTCAGTTTCTTGGTAAATACGTTGGAAGGCTCAGCAGGGACTTTGACTTGACTTGACAGAGCAACTTGAAGATTGGAGCCAGTTTGATCCTATCAAAAGGGAATGTCGTCAATTTTGAGGGATCGTTATTTGCTGATCCGGACTTTGTGGTTTTGATCGCGCTCCGGAATGGGTGGAGTGACAGTTCTTTTCTCAGGAAGTCTTGTGTTTCTTGGAGCGCTCGGCGTCTGGCCTCGTCGGCGGCCGTATCGTTCCGCCGACCTTTTCGCATGACAGAAATAACTCTTAATGAAATGCGGGAGATAAAAAGTGACTCGGCATATTTAAGCTTTCCGCACCTGCCTTAAATTGTCGTACATATTTTTTTTACTTTAGCTACAAATTTGCGCGGTGTCGTAAAGTTTCTGCATTTGCCTCGCAGGACGGTGGTGATGCCGATAGCCAACGAGTTTGCGCCAGACATGGTTCTGGTATCATCTGGGTTTGATCCCGTGGACGGACATGCTCCCCCTTTGGGTGGATACACGCTGACCGGCAAATGTAAGTTCACCATCGATTTGGTTTGCTTGTGTTGCCATGTGACAATGAACTCATTCACTGCCCGCCCAGTTCTAAACTGAACTTTGACGTCTATAGCCGTCAATGGTAGTGAACGTGTCGGTCGGAATTTGTTCAACAAAAAAAAGCAACCGTGCAGAAGGCCCTCGCTATCCCATGTTTTGAGATCACAAAGTAGCTTGCACAGCGCCATTAGAACACGTTAGCCCCTCAATGTGGAGCTTCCCTTCTTTTAAGCCATGTGCAGGCCCACTTTTTGGTTTTCTTTGATCGAATTCCGGAAAGGAAGTGGGAGCTTCATCGGCCTCCCCCTGACTTTTTTTTCGTCTCTCACTCTGTTTTCCTGCATATCCAGGTTTCGGCTACCTGACCAGGCAGCTGATGGGTCTGGCAGGAGGTCGGCTGGTACTCGCCCTGGAGGGAGGCCATGACCTCACCGCCATATGTGACGCGTCTGAGGCCTGCGTCTCCGCTCTGCTCGGCAACGAGGTAAGATGAGAGAGAGAGAGTCGGGATTGGGAGGGGCGGGGCGGGGCATCATTAGTGTGGAAAAAAATCAGCCTCATTCATCACAGCTATTGTTTGCTTGATTTGAAACATTTCCCCGGGTTTTGTATGCAAGGCATTTGGAGCTTCATGTCAACACGGAGATAGAGTCCTTCACGCTTGGCAGGAAGTCAGCAGAGGCTGCCAGAAAGACGGCACTGGGAGAGGCTTTCCGGGCAAAAGGTTAATTGTGGGCGTGTGTAGGTTGGATTCTGGATCGCGGCCGGCCGGCCGGCACTGCGATTCATGGCGCTCGATAGAATAGCCGCCTCCACTTTTTTGCCTTAGTGGAGCTCCGGTTCGCACTCGGCTCCTGATTATGTAACCGAGTTAACTTTACATCTCTTGCTGTCCAAATGTGCTCCACTTCATAGTTTTTCACCAATTAATACAATTGCTCGATCCGCGTTGCCTGGGAACAAATGTTTTTTTAGACATTGACTAAACCTAGTAAGCGTGTCAGCCATCAAAGTAAGTCATTCGAGATTGATTCCCGCTTAGTCAGCCATTGCGCCAAGAGTTAGCAAAGCTAGCTTGTGCTGTGAAGTTTGTACTGAGGACTGCTTCGAAAATTCTGAATTGGATCAGGAGTTTCGACGGCACCAGACGTGGCGGCGTTTTCTTCCCCCCGTCAGGAGGTCAATGGACGAGTGGCGCGTAGAGCTGAAAATGTGAAAATAGGCAGGAGGCGTCGAGCGTCAATTGCCCCACGGGGCCGCCCCCGCCCGCTGGCTGGCCGACGCACATCTGAAAGCGGTTAGCCTCGCACCTCTTTCGGCGAGGTCAGTCCGGGCCTTGGGATCAGATCGGACGGGGAAATGAGGTAATTGTTTGAAGTGGAGCGTGAGGAAACCAACCTGGGTTCTTTTCATGCTGCTTTTATGATGGATTCTATTTTTGCATCATGCAAGGAGTTTGGAATTGCCCACTTGGAATGGCTGATGCTCTTTTCAAACATGCCTGAAGGTTTACATGGAAATGGTCACTCACGTCTATCATAACAAGCCACTTGGCTAAATTGTCCGGCATTGTTAGCTCCGCTTTTTGAATGTAGCTAGAGCATAGCTTCACAAAACTAACGCCGCTCAAGGAAAGTTGAAGCGTAACCAACAGCAAGCGATTCAGCGTCAATATAATTGGCTTGATTTCTGGTGATGTCAGGCAGCAGCGAGGGGGGGGGGGGGGGGGGGTCACGGTTAGATTGTTGGAATTTTGATACCTGACAACCGGGAAAAAGCCTGAAATATCCCTGATGGTATCAAAACAGGAAGCCAGTAACTGCTTTATCATAATATCAGCAACGGTCGTCCCCGTAATGGATCTGGAATGCGGCTGGAAAACATCAATGGCGCTTTGCAGCTCCAAAGAGAAAGGAAAAAAAAAAAAGGGACCGCTGCTTGGATGTTTTTTGGCTTTTCCCAGTTCACGAGTCAATCGTGGTCGGCTCCATGTGCTTTTTTTTCTCTGCTTGAAAGTTTCTGGATGTGTCAAACGACAGGCAAGATGGGGAACTTGAAGTTGACAGCCAACGAGGTTGCGCTCCTCTGCAGGTTTCTGCCAAATTGCCAAAAAGCAACTCTTGCATTCAATCAAAGACCCATTTTGAAAGTCTCTATTTCTGCTTGACCTCTTTGACCTTCGACCTGCGGCGCTCGTACTTTTACTGGCCTTCCGAGCGAGAAAGACCTTTTTTTGCCAAGTTAGGAAAGGCTGCGCTATAATAAAAAGTGGTCGGGCTAAGAGCATTAGCTCTTTATCGATGAGCTAATTTATGATTGCTAGCAAACACGCTTGTTAGCAATGATTTGGCTACAACAAGCTAATTAATGTGCTAATGGCTAGCACCCGTCTGTGCCTTTTTTGGGCATGTTTTTGCTGCGGTTACAGTAAGACGCTCAAATTCACCAGTGGAAAAGATCACCTGCTTTGCTCGCCACACGCCGTTTCGCCCCGCTCACTTAGCATGACATAATCAACAGGTTTTGGTGACCGCTAACACATGTAGGCCGCCGCAACGGTAAACAATGGCCGCCTTGTGCGGCCTTTTTCTTTTGCTGAACAAGTGGAATCCCACCTCTTTCCACTGTTTTTCTTTCAGCCTCCCCCTGGAATGTTTATACCGGCGCACATTCCTCGCTCGTGGCTTTCCGCGGCGTCTCACTGCGGCGTCCCGTTGCGGCGTCTCGTTGCGGCGTCTAGCTGCGGCGTGCCAGGACATCGGTCAACGTGTCGTAGAAGTCTTCAAACTGTTCTTGTCGTCTTCTTTTCATACCACTGACGGATTGGTGTCACCGTGGACCTTCTGGGTTTCTCTCTAGCCATTCCTGCCAGGTGGGGACCCCCAGAGGACCCTGACACGAGCCATTAAAGTTTATAAGCATGGGGCCCGGCTGTCAGTCATGCAGACAGAACCCCCCCCCCTCCCCGTGCCGAGCGCTGGCTGAGGTGAGCCCCCGTGAAACCCCAGAGAACCCCTGACCTCCCTTTGACGGAAAGCTCAAGCGAGCGGGCGGGCTTCGGGCTGGGGGTTACGGCAAATCGTTTTGGGCTTTTGCCTGAAGGCTCAAAGGTGACTTTGCGACCAAATAGTGGTCCACTCTGGCTTCAAGTCTACAATATTGTCTTGTTTTTGAAAATGGTTGGTTCTTTTCAGCGCCAACGGGCGGCTTCCGTCTACGTTTGCAAAATAACCGTTGATCCCGTGTGTCCACGCACAAGTACCCGCTCCTTTCCTGCGCTCGTGATGTAGCGTGGCGTGACACGGATGGATTAAAGTATCCCTCTCCCTGCACTGCCTCTTCCTTCCACCGCTACGGACCCCGCCCGCACACTGTTTGTTCAAATTAAAAGAACTATTCGGACCTGGTGGAAGGCAGCCAACTTGCCCTTGACATCTTCCTCTTTGGCTCTTGCCTGCCCGCCGACGGCCAACATGAACGTGCGTGCATCTCCACTCGATTGATTGGCAGCCAGTGAGCTTGCGGCATCATGTGTTGCCGGACAAAAATTCGCCATGTGTTTGTCTACACACGTCTAATTTGGTGTGAGCAAGCAGTTTCCATGTCTGTGTCCTAGGGGTGGGTCACAGTACAAAGAGGATATTGTGTTTTGTTTTTTTGTGGTCATAGTTCCGCGAGTTCACATCCAGAGGTGAGCTGGGAGGAGAGTTACTGGTGGATCGCTTACAAATAGTTGTGCCAATTCAAATGCAGCAAGAATGCGCCGGCCGCTTGAATCGGCCTCCTCAGTGAGCTCATCCCGATTTACAGAAGAAGCGCTCAGAACGAAAGGAGCAAAAGCATAGACCATTAAACGTGGTCTAAATTTGCTACATTAGTCTCCATCTTTAAATACACAAAAGGATTGCAGAGTCATGTGGCCATTTCATTTTTTCCAAACAGTTGGAGCCCATTCCGGACGAGGTCTTGCAGCGGAGACCCAACGCCAACGCCGTCCACTCGATGGAGAAAGTTCTTGAAGCTCACAGTGAGTGAAGTGGAACTGTTTTATGCGTCAATGTGCTGTTGTATCAAAAATCACACAAAGGTCCGCATGGAAATCAAACACAAAAGTCCATTTAAAAAAATTGGTCAATTATTATTTTTATTTTTAATGTATTTGGTTTTTTTTTTCTTTTGTGTGTGGATTTTTTTTCATTCATATTTTTTCTGTGATTTTTTTATTTTTTTTATTCACCAAATCTTGTTTTGTTTGCGCCCAGGTAAATACTGGTGCTCACTACAACGCTCTGCCTCCACGCCGGCTTGCTCATTGAGCGAAGCCCTACGGCGAGACGCGGACGAGGCGGAAACCGTCTCCGCTATGGCCTCGCTCTCCGTCGCCAACAAGCACTTTGGAAAGAAGTACGTTTGCTCGAAATGCTTTTCATTGATTTTCGAAATTGCCAAACTGTCATCTCTGGATTTGCTGACTTGTGTGTGCGCACAGGACTGAAGAGGAACCGATGGAAGAGGACGCCCCCGTGTAAAGCGTCCCCGTTTGCCTTTTCCAGCACTGAGACTTTGCCACTCCGGCCCGTGTCATCCCACACCGCGTACTGGACTGGACTGGACAGGACAGGTCGGCACAAGCATTATCTTGATATGTACAAATGGAAACGAGTGGAAGAGCACGAGCATCTTTAGTGCCAAGTACTTCCCCCCCCCCACACTCGAGTGACACCCGATTTTATTTTTTGAACGCCAGTCAACAACGGACACAATACAGACGGAGCGGCCGCATCCTTGAGCACGTTTTCATCAAAGGTGGTGGTGAAGAATGTGATTGTGCACTTGGGTTGGAACCTTCCCGCATTTTCCCCAGCTTCATTATCTGAAAGAATGGAACAAAGAGATCAATTGGGTGACATTTTTTTCCAACATGGTCCTTCTCATTCCAAAATGGCGGAGCGTGTGGAAGAAGAGTGAGTGCATTTGTGCCTTTTTTTATTTTGGGGGGATATTTTTGGATACTTGCTTTGCCTTAAAAAGGGGCCCCAAAATAACGCCGTCTCCCGATTCCACACGACTCGGCGACACATCGAGTGTGTGCGTCACCAAACTTGCCTTGTCAACCTTTGAGGCTTACTTACTTACTTAAATGGCCTTGTTTTTTTTTTCCAGTCTCATCTCGGTAGGTGAGATCCAAACGTCCATTGGAGGCACTTACACGTAGCGTAGCATGCACTGATAAATAGAAAGCCATGTTCCAAATTGTTCAACATTAGCGATAGCGTCGCTTTAAAACGGAGACAGAAATGGTCGGAGAATGTTTGAACGTTATTAATTAGGTTAAAAGCGTCTTACACCAATCAAATTGCTATTTGAAAGGCTTCACGTTATTGATCCCAAATGACGTTCTGTATGCAAGTAGCTTGCATTTTTTCTGCCTTTTTGAGTTTATTAGCCCAACACTGGAGTGTTGCCACATCTTGCGCAACTTTCATCTTTGCCCCAACATTGAGATCATCGTTAGCTCTCAAAAGTGCATTTTTGTGGTTTGTTGGACATTTTGACATCAATTTTCCGAGCACAAACTTTTGTTTTGTGCACCGTTGCAGGGATGTTGTGACCTTTTTCTTTCTCATTGTGTATATTTTGTCACAAAGCTGACAAGACTCATGAGGGTCTGGAAATGGACTAAAGGCTTTGTGTGTGCGGGTTTCTACTTTGTATACAATTGTGCATCGTCTGTTCATAGTAGAGTTGTATACTATATATGAAAAAGAAATGATTATATTGTATAATGAGTATGTTGCGTGTACATAGTAGGCCGCCTGAAGATGCCGTTTGTTGTCCTCGCTTCCATTTTGCTTTCTTTTCTTTTTTTACGCGCCGTCATTTGGGATGCCCATGGGCTGGTCTGCTTCCTTTAGTCTTGCGCATATTTGTACTTTTCCAAACGCTCCTTGTCTATTGCTGAACATGCATTTTTTTTATATGGCACCTGTTACATTTGAATCATTCAAAAAAAAACTGAGACCAACATTAAATCTGGATTTTACATTTCATAAACGTCTGAATATGTTTAGCTCGAGCAACCAGGCTGTCAAGACATTTGATGAATAGAATTGATATTTAGCAAGTGGCTAGCTAAAGCATATTTTGAACCGGCGTCCAGGGTCCCATGCTAGTTGTGCCACCCGTGGGCGAAGGTCAAAGGTTTGAGCTTGTCTCCAAATAAACAGACGAGAATCCCCGTCGGTGGCGGAACTAACGCAAAGACAACACGTTTCCAAAGCAAATACGAGTACCTCCTGCTCCTCCTCAAATAAACACGCATTCCGGCACCGCTTTTGTCTCATCGCGACTTCGTGTCAATAGCCACGGCGGCCGCCTCGGCCTTTGTTAGCGCCTCCGATTGTGTAAATCATTTGGCGACGAGCCCGGAAGGGAGACGGCGCTCAAGAATGCGCCAGCTCCAAACCACCTAACGGGTCGTGGACCTTCTGCTAAGCTAAAGTGGGCTATGCTAAGGTTGAATATGAAAAAATACTTGTAAGGCAGCCCACAACTAAAAAGAATGGCTTTGCCAACCTTTGCCCTTTGCAAACATTGTGATCGTTTTCTGGCAAGTCTTTTGGAGCACACTCCACACCGCAGGAGAATCACTCAGGTTAATCGTTTGGAGACATCCGATGATCGGGTGTGCCCGCATTCGTCATCATCAGCACCACCGCATGCGGACGCGTAACCCCGTGACCCCGCCGCAAAGTCGGGTCACCGGGGAGGTGGAGAAGCCTCCTTCTTCCTGGAGGCCTGCCCGCAAGATGGCGGTTGGGTCGCCACAACAAAGCGCACAAACGTCATGACACATTGAATGATGGCAATACCAAAGCCCCGCCTTCGCTATCTTGCTTTTTTTTTTTCCCCCCACTTGATTCCTCACTATGACATTGCGGTCTGCGGCCTCAGCGTCTGCCGTTGTCAGTTGGCTCTATCATTACGCAGCCACCCGGGTGTGTGTGTGTGTGTGCGCGCGTGTGTGTGTGTCCACCCAGCTGGACTCATCACACAGCACATTTTAATTGCAGGTTTCAGTGTCTAAATGAGTGATGTCGCTCGGGCCAGCGTGACTAATTACAGATGACGCTCATTACAATGGTGTTTTGGATGGGTCGCAAAAGAAGACTTGGAAAAGGTAGACGGCAGGCTTAGCTTTAGGCCCCTTACTTTTTGGCCCATCCTCTTTGACCACTTTGGTGATGACCTTTTTTGTTGCTGTCCATTCTCTCTGTTTAGAAACAGGGGAGGCTCCGTTATTTTGGCTACATTCTCCGGGGGTGGTCCGGCACGGCCCGCACGTAAAAGCTGGCGTTGACCTCTGCGGCCGGCCATCATTGTCGCTGATGAGCCCAGGGGAGAACGTTCTCCCCTCGTCGTCGATGTGGAAAACAAAACGCCTGGACCGCCTCCGTCAGGCCCTGAAACGAGCAGAGTGAAAAGGAAGGGCTCGCTCTGTTTACGCGCCGGATGGCTTGTTGCCGTTCCGACAAGCCTTGCAAATATTCCCCGGTTAGATTTGGTATTTCGGTCGGAGCGCTCCGCTCGTAAAAACTGTAATTATTGTTTGGCTGACAACACGGACGCTTAAGTTAGATCCGTTTGCAAGATGCTCTGTGCTGAGGTCAAACTGTCAGAGCAATGTGCCAAAGCAGAAGAGGCTGATGAGGCTTGATTACTTCAGGGATGCTCGCTCGTCATGGAAAAGGAAGCAAAGACATTTGTGCAATAGCCCAGACTACGCTGCCTCTTGGCTTGGCATGACACAACACATCACTTCACCTATTTTGAAGTGTTTCTGCGAAGAGGACACCGAGTCCAAATCGGAATTGGGCAAAAGAAACAAGTCCCATGTTGTTGCCCTGCTTCTTTCTACGGACGAAAAGCCGGCCGTGGGAGGTAAATGAAAATGTCGTCGCGTTTTTCCATGCCGTTTTTACAGGAAACATCTGGATCTCCTGCCCCAGCCGAGCAGCGTGGCCCCGGGTGATTGGGAGCCGCTCAGATGAATAATGAGCCCGTATCAAACGGGCTCCCGCCGAGAAGCGGGCGCGGCCGGCGGCGAGCGAGCGAGCGAGCGAGCCAGAACCAGCGCCAAAAGTCCAGCACAAAATAAAGAGTGCAAAAAAAGGGAATGGTAACACTGTTAATGTGCAACTTCAAGCATTTCTTTCCTTTTTTTTTTTTTCTTTTTTTTTTTTCCACACCAACAATGCAAAGCCACATCACGCCCCAGCTGCAACTAACAATAACATTTGTAAACACATGTATGATGCATTTCTGTATCAGATTAGATTAGAGGGTTTTTTTTTCATCAAGGTTTTTTTTTGTTTGTTTGTTTAAAAAAATGCTGTATGAAATCAAACATCACCTTCGTTCAGCAAATGATTTCGAACGTTTTGAAGAAGACTAAGACGCCACGCATTATGAGAGGAAAAGAATGCCAGGTGTGAGGCTATACTTTTCTGTGCATGTGTGTGTGATGTGTGTATTTTCTACGTTGTAGTTTCGATCTTGCTTTCAGCTCATTGCCACACGTTTTAGCAGACAAGCTTTTTTTTTTTTTTTTTTTTTTTATGTGTTCAGGGTTGAAAGTGGCTCAAGTTCCCTCTGCTGTTAATAAACGTGACTTTTATGATTATTGTCGGGGGGGGGGGGGGGGGGGTAGTGGGGGCTCCATTATCCAAGGCCAAACTTTGTGTTTTGGCCCTCATAATGAATGCTGCATACATGGAAATGTAATCAGCACAAGTGTGGTCCAGAAAGTGTTTCTCAGTTGAAAAATTCTCCTTGTCACATAAAAAAAAAAAAAAAAGCTGCACAAGGTTTCCTTCAAAAATATGTTTTAATAAATAAGCAAAATGTACAAAAAAAGACTTGACGGGGATCACGTCCCTTTGCAGGCTATAGGCGCACTTTGGACATCATTCTGTACACATGTCCAAGTGAAATTGATTTGCATCCTTCTTTTTGACTTTTGCTGTCACGTGACAGCAAGCGGACAACGTCACGTCACGTCCTGTCAGAGGCAGCGTGCTGGCTGCGGCCACGCATGCGCGCGTGACGCTTCTCAATGCACGCGAGTGCGGCACATGACGTCCACGGGCTCTTCGTGATAGTCCCTTTGGCTCTCGACGACAGTCTGCAAGAGAAGAAGTGGATCAGGATCAGCTTTCATTCAAGGTGTTCCAAATCCAAATGACATGAAACGTCAACCTTCAATGTTGACATTAACGATGCGTCTTTGAGCGAGAGTTCCGGTTTTTTTTTTCATTTTCTGAACATCTTAAGCCTTTTTTTTTTTTTTTTACATAGTTGAGTTACAGATACAGACTTGACAAGAACTCACAAACTATAGGGAATGCAGGTTTTATTTGTATTTATTGTGACAAATCATATTTTAGAATACTTTGACGTTATTCTACCGATTATTTTCTTGTAAAGAACTGATGATTCGAATTTGTTTCTTGGATCTTGCAAGCGTGCATGCGCAAGGCTACAAACGATCTGTTCGTTTAACACGGTAATGGTGCATTTTGTCCTGGCCGCCATGCACTCATTCCTGCGGTGCGCACACAGCAGTGCATGGCCTGTTGCAGCCAGCCAGCCATCATGCATGCAGGCGAAAAAACAATGAGGTAAAAAGCAAATGCCTGCTGCGTAAAACAAAATGGTCTTTTCATGAACACTATTCCATATTAGATGTAATTAATGGACTCGGATTGAAAAGCAAAAAGCTTTCAGCCACCAATGCCTAATATTTTTGACACAATCTGATTTCCCTTTTACTTGTTATTTTTAAAGGATTTTTCTTTTTGCCCTCCGCTTTTTCTATTTTCGGATATTTATTTATCCTTCCCGCAAGCCGATATATGGCCGATAATATTGCCAACACTAGGCTTTATAGGATCATAATGTCCAACTAAGATAATAAGTGATCTAATGGGCGAGCGGGTAAAACAAATGATGTTATCACACCCATGCAGGGGCGTTCCCGTTTTGAACAAAATACAAAGCAAAACGTCTTGGAAGGAAGGGATCCAAACTGATTGGATTCTCTGAGAAAGGTGCAACTGAGATGTGCATGACTGGGCCTTCTTTTGAGTGAGCACGCGTTGTAAATGTGCTGCGTGACGTGACGTGTGTGGCAGGCGACGCACCTCTTTGGCATCGCACCCGGCGCGCGCCCTCCCTTTAATGCGAGGTGGACATGGACCAAGCGCCCTCCATCCTCCACACGGAGAAGGCGTAGCTGAGTCTCTCGTGGGCCACGTAGCTGCAGCTGGACATCTTGTTGTCCATCTCGTCGCTCTGCAGCACCTGACACAGGAAGTCGATGTAGCGCGACGCCAACTTGAGCGTCTGGATCTTGCTCAGCTTGTCCGAAGGCAGCGTGGGGATGATTTTACGCAGAGACGCGAAGGCTTCGTTGAGCGACTGCGTCCGTTGGCGCTCGCGCACGTTGGCCAGCACCCGCTGGTTCTGCAGCTCCTCGTACGACTGGCTCCCGGGGGTGCCGACGACGCCGGGGCTGGGCTTCTTGCTGCGCTTCAGGGGCGCCGGGCTTCCGCCGCCGCTGCCGCCGCTGCCGCAGCTGTCTTCACCGCCGCCGCCGCCGCCGGACTTTTTGCTGGGCCTCCGCTTGCGCGCGCAGCGCTGCTTGCCGGGCCGTCGGCGCTCAGCCTCCTCCTCGCTGGTGCCCAGGCTGTCCGCCGGGGACACCGGGGATCCGGAACCTTCTTCCATTTCTCGCTTGAAGAAATGCAAGGGGAGCGAGGGGAACGCGACGTCCACCTTGGAAGCCGTGGTGACGAATTGCAAAAGCCCCCCCGCCGCCCCACAAAAAAGTATCCGACAAGATGGGAGGAAGAAGCCGAAGCCCTCCGCGCGCGCCCTGCCCTGCCTTCCGTGCCCTGCCGTGCCCTGGCTTACTTCAAAGGCGTCCGAGTGCACTTTGGCATGCCTTCTCCTCGCGCAGGAAGTTTTTCCCAAGTGTTTTTTGGGGGGGAAACCTCATCCCGGGTTGGGATGCTAAATAGTTTGGAGGCTGGAAGGGGAGGGCTTTTGCAGCTGGAGGGGGAGCCTGCATGCGCCCTCCTGCTTCTTCACGATAGTGCAACTCTGGAACTTTCTTGAATTCTTTCACTCGGTTATTCCAACGTCACCTTTGCAACCTCACCAAACGAGGCCCCGTTGCCATCAAACGCAAAACTTAAAGAAAATCGGTCCATCTTAAGGATAACAAACAGAGACAAGAAGATCAATCTTTCATCACAGGCTTCTAAAATGCACCTTAAAGGAGAGGAAAGTCCATACATACGAGGTCCAGCTCTTCATCTGACATGTCATGTTTATTATTTTATGTTTATGTTTATTTATTATATTATTATTTATACACATTTTTCCCTAATAAAGTGCCCTGTGATTAGGTACACTTGAAAATGGCGGTGTACCTAATGGAGTGTCCGTGTGCTTCCCTCGTTAATTGCACCTGCGTGAAAAGTTTTATCTCCTGCTGAACGTGAAAGGAGCTAAAACTTTTCACGCAGGTGCGTTTAACGAGGGTCACTTGGAAAACATATTAGAACGCGGCCCCGAGGACTGGAGCTTGACACCCGTGACCTTTGACCATGATATTTCCCTAATAAAGTGGCCTGTTATTAGTTACACCTGAAAATGGCGGCGTACCTAATGGAGTGTCCGCGTGACGTCACAAATCCAACAGCCAATCAGAAAGTGGGGGTGAGGGCGGGTGTGGCACTTTTCACTTTCAGTTAAGCGTTGACCATGATATTTCCCTAATAAAGTGGCCTGTTATTAGGTAAACTTGAAATTGGCGGTGTACCTAATGGAGTGTCCGCGTGACGTCACAAATCAAACAGCCAATCAGAAAGTGGGGGTGAGGGCGGGTGTGGCACTTTTCACTTTCAGTTAAGCGTTGACCATGATATTTCCCTAATAAAGTGGCCTGTGATTAGGTACACTTGAAAATGGCGGCGTACCTAATGGAGTGTCCGTGTGCTTCCCTCGTTAAGTGCACCTGCGTGAAAAGTTTTAGCTCCTGCTGATCGTGAAAGGAGCTAAAACTTTTCACGCAGGTGCGTTTAACGAGGGTAACTTGAAAAACATATTGGAACGCGGCCCCGAGGACTGGAGCTTGACACCTGTGACCTTTGACCATGATATTTCCCTAATAAAGTGGCCTGTTATTAGGTACACTTGAAAACGGTGGTGTACCTAATGGAGTGTCCGAGTGACGTCACAGATCAAACAGCCAATCAGAAAGTGGGGGTGAGGGCGGGTGTGGCACTTTTCACTTTCAGTTAAGCTTTGACCATGATATTTCCCTAATAAAGTGGCCTGTGATTAGGTACACCTGAAAATGGCGGTGTACCTAATGGAGTGTCCGCGTGA